>NC_052071.1:9692448-10049163 GCF_015852505.1 Tachyglossus aculeatus
CAGTGTAACATTCCTGGTAGCATCCAAAGCGGAGTATTGCATCTGCCCTGCCGCGACGGGTGGTTCTGACAAGGTGAAGGGGCTCACAGTCTGTGCTCACCCCTGCTGATCTTGGAAGTGGCACTTATGCTGTATAATAATAATAATTATGGTATTGGTTAAACGCTTAACTGTGTGCTAGGCACTATATTAAGCACTGGAGTGGATGCAAGCAGATCGGGTTGCACCCAGTCCCTGCCTCAAGTGGAGCTCACAGTCTCAATCCCCATTTTACAGATGAGTTAACCGAGGCCCAGAGAAGTGAAGTGAGTTGCTTATGGTCACGCAGGGGGCGATGAATAAGGGGTGCAAATCCACTTTCAAGGGAAAAGAAGAAATGAGGGCTTGGTGCATGCTATGTACTAGAAACCGTTCTAAGCTCTGGGTTAGATACAAAGTAATCAGGTTGGAGACAGTCCATGTCCCACCTGGGGCTTTACCGTCTTCATCCCCATTTTTCAGATGAGGTAACTGAGGCACAGGGAAGCAAAGTGACTTGCTTAAGATGACACAGCAGACGGGTGGCGGAACTGGGATTAGAATCAGGTCCCTTGCCCTATCCACTAGGCTACACTGCTTCTCTGCCGCTTAATGGCACATTTGTGGAATTAATTGCTGCTTGTGAGATGCCAGATTTCAGCTCCCTTCCTGCCCCTGCCAGTAATAATGCAGTGTGGCCCATCTCCCTGCTTGACCTTGGCCCCCGGAGGCTAAGGGAGAGGAGGAGGAGGGAGGGACTGTGAGCCCACCTTTTAGACTGTGAGCCCACTGCTGGGTAGGGACTGTCTGTATATGTTGCCAACTTGTACTTCCCAAGCGCTTAGTACAGTGCTCTGCACACAGTAAGTGCTCAATAAATACGATTGATGATGATGATGATGACCGACTCCTTAGACATGCATTTCCTCCTTGTCCATCAGCTGGGGGCCAAAAACAGACTCCCAAATGACCCTGGCCTCAAGCTGCCCACAGGCACTGACTCAGGTTGTCATGGTGTGAAGGAATTTCACTTCCAAAATAGTCTGGAGCCCGAAGAACAGGAAAGGAGGTAAAAACAAAACCAATAATTTAGTTTTAAGTTCTATTATCACTTTTATTTTAAAACTGGAGAGCACAAATGCGCTCTGCTCCTCCCCGGCCCCACTCCTAGAGCGACAAAGCCCTCCATCAAAATCAGGGGATTGAATAATAGCAATAATAATAATGGTATTTGTTAAGCGCTTACTATCTGGCAAGCAATGTTCTAAGCACTGGGAGAAATAAAAGATAATCAGATTGTCCCAGGTGGGGCTCAAAGTGCTTACTATGTGCTAGTCCCTGTTTTAAGCGTTGGGGTAGATACAAAGAGAAGCAGCGAGGCTAAGAGCAAAGAGCACGGGCTTTGGAGTCAGAAGTCACGGGTTCGAATGCTGACTCTGCCACGTGTCTGCTGTGTGACCTTGGGCAAGTCACTTCACTTCACTTGACCTTAGGCAAGTCACTTGTTGCCAACTTGTACTTCCCGAGCACTTAGTACAGTGCTCTGCACACAGTAAGTGCTCAATAAATATGATTGAATGAATGAATGAATGAACTTCTCTGAACCTCAGTTACCTCATCTGTAAAATGGGGATTAAGACTGTGAGTCCCACGTGGGACAACTTGATCACCTTGTACCCCCCCTCCAGCGCTTAGAACAGTGCTCTGCACGTAGTAAGTGCTTATTATTATTATTATTATTATTATTATTACAAAGTAATCAGGTAGAACACAGTCCATGTCCCACCTGGGGCTCACAAGCTAATGTTCCGCTTTTTCATATGAGATAATTGAAGCACAGAGAAGTGAAGTGACTAGGCCGAGGTCACAGGGCAGACAAGTGGCAGAGCAGAGATTAGAAGACAGGTCTTTCTGACTCCGAGCCCCATGCTGTAGGCTCAAGGCCCCACTGCTCCTCCCTGTGCCTCAGTTACCTCATCTGTAAAATGGGGATGAAGACTGTGAGCCCCCTGTGGGACAACCTGATCACCTTGTAATCTCCCCAGCGCTTAGAACAGTGCTTTGCACATAGTAAGCGCTTAATAAGTGCCATTATTATTATTATTATCATTATGTACAAAGACTCCATGAGACTCCACCCTCAGACATATCAGAAAAAGGGGGTCTGGAAAACAGCTCTGCAGCTCTGCTGGGCCGGACGAGTTGGGGGAAATGTCACAGGGAGTCTGAGCACCGCAGGAAACTCTAGAAGAGTGCGGGCGGCCCGGCCGTCTCCTCCGCCCCCCGTATGGCTGCGGGGATTTTGGTGTGTACCAGCTGCGTCGTCTCCACCGGTAAAGCTGAACACACACATCCCAACAGCCCGGTCGTTATCCCCTGGCCGTGAGGACACAGAGGTCACCGCCACCCATGGGAGCCAAAAAGAAACAGAAGGCCTAGTAGATACAGCGTGAGCGTGGAAGTGAGAAGGACCTGGGTTCTAATTCTGGCTTTGCCACCTGTCTGCCGGGTGACTTTGGGTAAGTCACTTCACTTCTTTAGGCCTCTTGGTAAAATGAGGATTAAAACTGTGAGTGCCATGTGGGACAGGGATTGTATACAACCTAATTAACTTGTATCTACCCAAGGGCTTAAAACAGCGCTTGGCCCATAGTAAGCTTTAAACAACTACCAAAGTTATTTAGAATATTTTAGAATAGTGTGGCCTAGAGGAAAGAGCACAGGCCTGATGTATGACCTTGTGCTTGGCATGTAGTAAGCGCTTAACAAATACCATTATTATTATTATTATTCATGCAGTTGTATTGAGGGAGGAAGAGAGCTAGTTTGGCAGATTCATTCATTCAATCGTATTTATTGAGCACTTACTCTGTGCAGAGCACTGTACTAAGTGCTTGGGAAGTACAAGTTGGGAACATATAGAGATGGTCCCTACCCAACAACGGGCTCACATGCAAGAAGGGGGACTGAATATTATTATTATTATTATTATTATTATTATTATTATTATTACTATTCATTCGGTTGTATTTATTGAGGGAGGAAGAGAGCTAGTTTGGCAGATTCATTCATTCATTCAATCGTATTTATTGAGCACTTACTCTGTGCAGAGCACTGTACTAAGTGCTTGGGAAGTACAAGTTGGGAACATATAGAGATGGTCCCTACCCAACAACGGGCTCACATGCAAGAAGGGGGACTGAATATTATTATTATTATTATTATTATTACTTCGGCTCTTTCTGCCTCAAATTCCTCATCTGCAAAACGGAGAGTAAGACTCTGAGCCCTGTGTGGGACAGGGATTGTGTCCAACCCAATTATTTAGTATCTACCCAACTGCTTACTACAGTGTCCGGCACGTAGTAAGTGCTTAGAAAGTGTCACAAATATAACGCTTATGATTATGATTAATAAGAAATCCTATTATTATCATTATTATTGTTGGGGGGCGGTCTCAATGGAGGAGAGGGTTGGCGGGGGCTCCAGTCACAGTTGTGTTCTCATGGGGAAGTGAAGCAATGTAGGTAATTATGCAGTGTTATAGACAACTGGGAGAAGGTGGCTCCTTGGGAGGGGATGCCAGGAGTCTGGTACCTTATTGTGTTTGTGTTGGGGGGCAATCTCGTTGAACAACTTGAGCGCCATTCATTCAATAGTATTTATTGAGCACTGTACTAAGCGCTTGGGAAGTACAAGTTGGCAACATATGGAGACGGTCCCTACCCAACAATGGGCTCACACACAGTATGTGCTCAATTGACCTATCTTAATGGGAAAATATGTCCCAGGGATATGGGAAGGCACCATCTCTTATAAGACCACTTTTATTAATAATACTACTACTACTAATAACGGTATTTAAGTGCTTACTGTGTGCCAAGATGAGATTAGAAAAAAATGACTCCCACAACTTGTACTTCTAAAGCGCTTAGTACAGTGCTCTGCACACAGTTAGTGCTCAATAAATATGATTGAATGAATGAACTTAAAAGCCGACCCAGGGACCACCCGAAGTGGGGTTAGTGCTGGGCAGGTGAAGCAGCGTGGCTCAGTGGAAAGAGCGCAGGCTTGGGAGTCTGAAGTCATGGGTTCGAATCCCGGCTCCGCCACTTGTCAGCTGTATGACCCTGGGCAAGCCGCTTAACTTCTCTGTGCCTCACTTGCCTCATCTGTAAAATGGGGATTAAGACTGTGAGCCCCAAGCGGGACAACCTGATCACCTTGTACCCCCCGCAGCGCTTAGAACAGGGCTTTGCGCATAGTACACACATAGCAAAGACCAACATTATTATTGTTACAGCAGGTGGCCTGAATTGTTCTGGCCTTGGGAGGCCTCGGCTTCAGTGTCACTGGGCTGGGGGAGCTGGGACTCAGAGCTTGCCAGCTGGCCACTTCCCCACCTCTGTCTGCTGCTGTGATAGGAGCCCATGCTGCCTGTTTGTTGCCTTGGTTTTGTCACACCCCGTGGGACCCGGCTGAATGACCCACATTTCTAACGTCCAGCCGGCATTCTCGGAGCCGTGTGTGGAGGTTGGGCGAAGCCAACGGGGGACCCCTCACGACTCTTGGGGAATTCAGTCTTCTAGACTGTAAGCCCACTGTTGGGTAAGGACCGCCTCTATATGTTACCAACTTGTACTTCCCAAGTGCTTAGTACAGTGCTCTGTACACAGTAAGCACTCAATAGATACAATTGAATGAATGAATGAATTCAGGGAAAGCGACTCAGTGGGTATCATTCCTGGGGTTTCGGCTGGTGTACTCTTGGACTCCCTTTTCCAAAGCCTTCGCCTCCTCTTCTAATCCATACCTGTTCATTTCTGGCCATTCTTGTTCTCCAAGAAGATGTCTTCGGGGGTGAAATTCACTTAGAAGCTCATGAGTATGAGAATGAATGAATATTATTGCTATCATAAATAACTACTCACCACTGGCTTTCAAGCAATCAGTCATCTTGCCCCTCTTACCTCACCTTATTACTCTCCTACTCCAACCCAGCCTGCACGACGACATCTCGCCCACGTCTTACCTCTGGCTTGGAACACCCTCACCCCTCCTATTCATTCATTCATTCATTCATTCAATCGTACTTACATTTACATTTACATGCAATCCACATTTTCCTCTTCCCCTCCTGGCACTTAGAGGAGAGGATTTCTAGACTCTGAGCGCATTGTTGGGCAGGGACCATCTCTATGCGTTGCCGATTTGTACTTCCCAAGCGCTTAGTACAGTGCTCTGCACACAGTAAGCGTTCAATAAATACGATTGAATGAATGAATTAATTAATATTATTGCTATCATAAATAACTGCTCCCCACTGGCTTTCAAGCAATCAGTCATCTTGCCCCTTCCACCTCATCTTATTGCTCTCCTACTCCAACCCAGCCTGCACGATGTCTCGCCCACATCTTACCTCTGGCTTGGAACACCCTCACCCCTCCTATTCATTCATTCATTCATTCATTCATTCAATCGTATTTACATTTACATGCAATCCACATTTTCCTCTTCCCCTCCTGGCACCTAGAGGAGAGGATTTCTAGACTGTGAGCCCATTGTTGGGTAGGGACCATCTCTTTGTGTTGCCGATTTGTACTTCCCAGGCGCTTAGTACAGTGCTCTGCACACAGTAAGCGCTCAATAAATACGATTGAATGAATGAATGAGTAGCCAGAAAGGCTGATGCAGGACTCGGTCATGGCCACTTCGTGCTCAGAGAAAAGGCCACCCCCTGTCGTGTTGCTGCACTAGATGCCTTCAAGCTCCTGGTGCTGTTTCTGCTTTGGCCTCTTTGTCTCTCCAATTGGGTGGTAACCCAACATTGCCCAGCCTTTCTCGTCAATATATATCCATCAGTGGTATTTATTAAGTACCTACTGTGTGCAGACCAGTGTACTGAGCATGTGGAAGAGAACCACCCAACGGAGCTGGGAGAATGTTCAGTATTCCAGGGATCTGGCATCCGCTGTTGGGTAGGGACCGTCTCTATATGTTGCCAACTTGTACTTCCCAAGCGCTCTGCACACAGTATACACTCAATAAATACGATTGAATGAATGAATCCGGCACTCTTCTCTGCTCCAGGCAAACCCTGACTAGTAGGGTGAATCCCCATCCTACTCCCTTCACACCCACCCACCTACACACCTTGTCAGGTATGGTGCTATATGAGAAATTGGTCCATCATGTGCAGGTGGACAGTGCCCATATTTCTGCTCCCCTACTTTCCTGTCAAGTGACAAGAAACTCCTTCCTCTGGATGAAAGATGTGTGGAAATGTGCTCTCTCTCTCTCTCCCTTTTTCCCCTCTCCCTGCCTAATCCTCTGTCATCTTGGGCCAGACTATCCATTCATTGGACGATAGGGTCTATCGCAGTGGCCAGTTTGTTTCATGGTCTGTCATGTGGTTTAACGCCGGGGTGAAGCAGGAGCAGAGAATCTAATTGGCAGCCCGGTGGGAAAATGTCTTTATATCAGTGCTATTTACTGAGCTCTCACTATGTACAGAGTGTTGTACTGAATTATTGGGAGTGTCCAATCCAGCAGAGTTGACAGGCGTGTTTTCTGCCCAGAGAAGCAGCGTGGCTTAGTATTAATTCATTCATTCAGTCAGTCATATTTATTGAGCGCTTAATGTGTGCAGAGCACTGTACTAAGCTCTTGGGAAGTACAGGTTGGCAACATATAGTAGAGAAGTAGCATGGTTTACTAGAAAGAGCACGAGCTTGGGAGTCAGAGGTTGTACGTTCTAATCCTGGCTCTGCCACTTATCAGTTGTGTGACTTTGGGCAAGTCGCTTGACTTTTCTGTGCCTCAGTTACCTCATCTGTAAAATGAGAAGCAGCATGGCTTAGTGGAAAGAGCACCGGCTTGGGCGTCAGAGGTTGTGGGTTCTAATCCTGGCTCTGCCACTTGTCAGCTGTGTGACTTTGGGCCTGTCGCTTGACTTCTCTGTGCCTCAGTCACCTCATCTGTAAAATGAGAAGCAGCATGGCTTAGTGGAAAGAGCACGGGCTTGGGCGTCAGAGGTTGTGGGTTCTAATCCCAGCTCTGCCACTCATCAGTTGTGTGACTTTGGGCAGGTCGCTTGACTTCTCTGTGCCTCAGTCACCTCATCTGTAAAATGAGAAGCAGCATGGCTTAGTGGAAAGAGCACGGGCTTGGGCATCAGAGGTTGTGGGTTCTAATCCCAGCTCAGCCACTCATCAGTTGTGTGACTTTGGTCAGGTCGCTTGACTTCTCTGTGCCTCGGTTACCTCAGCTGTAAAATGGGGATTCAAACTGTGTGCCCCACGTGGAACAACCTGATTACCTTGTATCTACCCCAGTGCTTAGAACAATGCTTGGCACGTTGTAAGCACTTAACAAATATCATTATTCTTATTATTAAAATGGGGATTAAGACTGTGAGCCCCCCTGATTACCTTGTACCCCAGGGCTTAGAGCAGTGCTTGGCACATAGTAAGCGCTTAACAAGTATCGTTATTATTATGATTTATTGTTATAATGTGCTTAGAGTGTAAAGGCGGAGAGCCTGCCCTAGAGAGCTGTTTCATCTTTTTTAAATATCTGTCTGCTACACGCAGGTTGAAGTCCTTCATGATATGGCTCTCTTCAGACCATCCACCTTTCCCTCACCCTCCACTTCCAGCCTTCTCTTTCCTTCTGCGTGCAGCTGTCCATTGCCACTGGATTCCCCCGCCCAGCACCTTTCAGTCAGTCGGCCGAGCCGGTTGCCATGGCTCAGAAGGGTTTCTGACTTCTGAAGGGAGCTGAGCTCCTCTGCCCATTCCGCGCTGGCAGGAAATGTGACTGAGAGGGATTTCCTGGGGAATTCCAACCATTCCCTACAGCTGGAAGACTAGGCGTCGCAAATAGGGTGGGCCACTTGGGTTTCTGTATTCGCCGGAAAAGACTCAGCATTTTGCATGTAGCTGAGATGTGGAGATTTGGGCCAAGTCTCTCTCCGACCATATATGATAACTGTAGTGTGTTGTCGGTCCTATCATCCAGCTGAGCAGGCTTGACTTTCCAGGGCACAGTCACCTTTTTGGTGTCAACTGAGTGCACGTTCTTACTGCACAACTTCAAGAGGTAGATACCGATCCCCATTCTGCCGCTCTTCCCGGATGCCGCTCTTCCTAGAGTTCAGGCCACCCAGGGGCTGGCGGCGTGTCCAGCGATGGGATCCTCTGGGAAGTGGCATCACCAGGCTCACCCCAGGGTCATTTAGTCTCTGAGGCAGTGGACACTCCCCAGGGCTCACCCGACACCTGAGAGTCAGTGCTGCTACCGCAGGGAGGGTTGGAGGCCCGAGAGGTCCGGCTGGAAACAAGGACTCCCGGCTGATCCTCGGCCCTTCCTTGGATAGCCCCACCCTCATAAAGAGGAAATGGATGACCAGGGGACTGGAGGGATCACATACCTGGTGGGCCGTGGGGGGAAGATGAGACTGAATTGCACAAGAGGGGTCACTATGATCTTGAGCCGTTGCGTTATTTCTTCTGGTTTAGGTGCTAGTCCCATCGTGAATACAACACTCACCCCCCTCCTCAAAGGAGACCAATTCTCACCCCTTCCTTCCCCCATTAGGCCTGACTGGACCTGCAGGGCAGGTTTTCTTCTCCCTGTGTGGTCATCGAGGGCTCCCGACTTTCCACTTGAAGCCCGAGGGCCAGGCCATAAGCGGCCTCCTCCGCGCCCACCAGCCCCAGCCGCCTGGGATGCTGCCTGGGATCGCTGGAGGTGGCGGAAGTGCCATCCCGAGGAAGGATTTCCCGGTGCTCCATTCCCTTTTTCCATTGAGACCCAAAACTACTGGTGGTACAATAATGACATTTTATTCATAATGATGACATTGCACTAGCAGTCATAAACGAGAGCAGAAAAATACTATTCCAAGAGGATCACCCCAGCCAGCCATGCAGGGTACTCAAGAAATCAATGAGAGAGAGCAGTCAGAAATGCAACAAAACAAGGCAGGACAGTGAAAGTACCACATGAGGTTCAAAACCAATCTCCTTGCCCGCGGAAGGAGAGAGAGATGAGCAGAGTCTGCAGGAGGACGGTGAACATCGACCGTAACCGTAAGAGGCTGGGGCTGATGGGGGGCCCGAGGTGGGATGGGTTCCTTATTTCCCGCACGTCACTGTGTCTCTGGCTCCACCGTTTTGAGCTGCGTGGATGCCACGTTGGGCCAAGAGGAAAAGCTGCCGTCCTGCCCCGTTACCCGCCAGAGGCCGTCGGTGACGCTGGCATGGTCTGGGTAACGAAGCCAAAGGGGGAGCCCAGCTGGGGTCTCGGTAGCGACCGCTCCATCCCGGAGGGGCTCCGGCCCTGGAATGGGGAAGCGGCTGGGCCGAGGACGGGTGAGGCGCCGCCTCGGCGGAAACAAGAGAAGGGGGCTCCTCGATTCCCGTCCTCTCCGCTTTCAGCCAGGAGGGCCGGGGCCGGGCCTTCGAACACTTAGTAACACAGGTTTGTCATGGGAGTACAAAAATAAAATTTATTTGTTAAATTACACATAAATATAAGGTACAAATGTATTTTTAAAATACAGTTTAGGATAACCACACTTGCATTGTGTACATATGAAAATACGGTATTTTGATATTCAACATACACAGACACATTTATGATAAATGTAACTCGTGGCCAGAGCCGGTTTGCGAGCGGCGCCCTCCGCCACGTCCCGGCGGGCAGACCCTGCCTACGGCCTGGTCGGTTGCGTCCAGGCTCCCGCGGGCCGACCTAGTCCGTGTCCCAGCTCTGAAGGACGGACCGTCCCGGAGCCCCGGTCGGTCGCACCCAGGTTGCGGTGGGCCGACCTCGGCCGAGCTCCGGTGGACAGACCCCGGCCGCGGCGGGCGGTGCGTCCCGGAGCCCGGGGGTGGCGGCGGCCTAGCTCTGCCGTGCTTCCTGGAGCAGCTTGTTGATCTCGGCCACCAGCTCGCTGGCGTCCATCAGTTCGTGCTGGCCTTCGCCCAGGTGGTTGAGAGCGTTGTCCAAGTCGTCCTCCTCATAGTTCTCGGGGATCTCCTCCATGGCCGGGAGCCATTTGGCCGCCGGCTGGCCGCTGGCGTGGGTCCCCGCGGCCGGCCCGGGGTTGCCAGCGGGATTCTGGAAGTGCGTGCTGGCCGCCCAGGCCGCCACACCCTGGGGGTACCCGGCAGGCTTGGCCAACAGGTGACCCTTGCGCCGCTCCAGCGAGTTGGGGCAGTCGGCCGTGCCGCCCGGAGGGTCGGCGTCTAAGGACGGGGGCAGCAGGCGCTGGAAGACACAGCTCATCTCGGCAAGCAGCGACGAGGGGCCCGGGTCCCCCCCGGCACTGTCGGCGTCCTTCCCGAAGGTGGAGAAGCTCCTCTTCTTGTCGCCGGGATCCCCAGCCTGCACGGCAGCGGCGGAGGTGGCGGGTGGCGACTCGGGCGGCGGCGGGAACTCCTCGCCCGGGATGAAGAGGTTGGTTCGGTAGTCCGAGGGGGACGGGAGAGGCGGCATCCAGCACTGGTCAGAGTGTCCGAGGACCCGGCATTCCTCCGTGCACAGTCGCATGGCTGCGGGGAGGGCAGGAGCAGATCCCCGAGTCCGTCAGTTGGCACCGACTCCCCATTTTCCCTCCTGAGCCCTTCTGCTCCCCCGGACTTCCCCACCGCCATGGATGACCCCGCTGTCTCTCAAGCCCACGAGCTTGGCATCATCCCGGACTCCTCTCTCTCCTTCGAGCCTCATATGCGGTCGGTTCCCAGATCCCGTCGGTTCTGTCTCCTCTCTGACCTCCCTGCCTCCGGCCTCTCCCTTCTAAAGTCCACACTTTGTCCTGCTGCCCGATTCGGTTTTCTCAACCCTCTTTCTGGACGTGTCTCCCCATTCTTCAGTGACCTCTGATGGTTGCCCATCCCACTGCTCATCGAAGGGAGACTTGTCACCATAGACCTTAAATGCCCTTTCGGTCATCTCCCTCTTCCCTTCCTCCGCTCCTCTCCACCAACAACACAGTCCACAGACTTCACTCCTCTAATATCATTCTACTCAGTATGTCTCACTCTTGTCTCTCTTGAAGTTGACCCCCTCGCTAAAAGCGCTCTCCACTCCCTAAAATTCTCTTCCCCCTTTATGTAGAACAGTGCACCACTCTCCCTATCTCCCAACTAAAATCCCATCTCCTCCAGGAAGCTTTCCCTGACTAACTATTTCTCCACCCCCTTCTCCCTCCCTTCTGCTTCATCTATGCACTTGGGTCTGTATTCCCTAAGCACTTTGACATTCACCCCACCTCCTATTCATTCATTCAGTCATATTTATTGAGCGCTTACTGTGTGCGGAGCACTGTACCAAGCGCTTGGGAAGTACAAGTTTGCTACATATAGAGACGGTCCCTACCCAACAGCAGGCTCACAGTCTAGAAGGGGGAGACAGACAACAAAACAAAACATATTAACAAAATAAAATGTGGTACATATCTGTACGCCTTGTCACTTCCCCTACCTGTGATTTATTTTCACATCTGTCTTCCCCGATAGACTGTGCACGGTGATTGAGTCAAGGGTCTTGTCTTATCCCAAGCACTTAGTACCCAGTAAGCTGTGATTGAATAACTGAAGTCTCTCTCAACCACCGTACAGCATTTTCTCTACTATTGATCGAAATGCTTGGGCCAGTGCAGCCTGTGAAGACCCAGTCCCTGACCTCATAGAGTTTACAATCTAGTGGCGGTAAGAGAAGAGCGTCTGTTTTTTGGAAAACAAACTGCAGGGGAGGGGAGCGCTCCCGGGCAGACCTGGCACCTGCCTGGAAAGTTCTCCGTTGGATTATTTTTAGTGCTTGTGCTATGTCTTGTCATGTAAGCAGCACGGCTTGGTGGAAAGAGCGCGGGCTTTGGAGTCAGAGGTCATGGGTTCAAATCCCGGCTCCGCCAATTGTCAGCTGTGTGACTCTGGGCAAGTCTATTAACTTCTCTGTGCCTCAGTTATCTCATCTGTAAAATGGGGATGAAGACTGTGAGCCCCCCGTGGGACACAGTCCCACACTTGTAACTTCCCCAGCGCTTAGAACAGTGCTTTACACATAGCCTGCACTTAATGAATGCCATTATTATTATTATGTAAGGTGGAGAGTTTGCCTGTGCTGGGAGAGCGTCTTCCCACTTGCTGATCCCCTTGATTTTGTGTTATTGGAGCTGGATCCACACGTACACACGGGGCCTGATTAGATTGTGCTATTTTCTGATCTTCCCCTGACTTGGGGGTTGATGCCAGAATGTAAAATTCCCTGTTATTACTACTGCTACCGATCAGTCGTATGTATTGAGTGCTTATTAGGTACACAGCACTGTACTTAGCACTTGGGAATGTACAGTACATCAGAATCGGCAGATGTTTTCTGCCCATAACAAGTTTACGGTTTCCAGGATTACTGCTACCGCTACTACTAAAGTTTGGAAATTGCATGGCCTAGTGGAAAGAACACAGGCTTGGAAGCCAGAGAGCCTGGCACCTAATCCCCGCTCTGCTCTTTTGTGTGACCTTGGTAAGTCACTTAACTTATCGGTAGCTCAGTTTCTTCACCAGTAAAATGTGGATTAAAAAACCTGTTCTCCCTCCTACTTGAACTGTGCGACCCGTGTGGGACAGGAATTGTGTCTGATCTGAATAACTAATAGTCAGCTGTGTGACTCTGGGCAAGTAACTTCACTTCTCTGTGCCTCAGTTACCTCATCTGTAAAATGGGGATTAAGACTGTGAGCCCGCCGTGGGGCAACCCGATCACCCTGTAACCTCCCCAGTGCTTAGAACAGTGCTTTGCACATAGTAAGCGCTTAATAAATGCCATTATTATTATTATTATTACCTTAGTGCTTAGAACACTGTTTAACACATAGTAAGTGCTTAACAAATAGTATAATTAATAATAAAAATTCTGGGATTTGTGAAACGTTTACCATGTGCCAGCTTGGCTCAATGAAAAGAGCACGGGCTTGGGATTCAGAGGTCATGGGTTCAAATCCCGTCTTCGCCAACTGTCAGCTGTGTTACCTTGGGCAAGTCACTTCACTTCTCTGTGGCTCAGTTACCACAACTGTAAAATGGGGATTAAGACTGTGAGCCCTGCGTGGGACAACCTGATCACCTTTCATTCATTCATTCATTCATTGTCGTATTTATTGAGCGCTTACTGTGTGCAGAGCACTGTACTAAGCGCTTGGGAAGTACAAGTTGGCATCATATAGAGACGGTCCCTACCCAACAGTGGGCTCACAGTCTAGAAGGGGGAGACAGAGAACAAAACCAAACATATTAACAAAATAAAATAAATAGAATAAATATGTACAAATATCTGTATCCTCCCCATTGCTTAGAACAGTGCTTTGCACATAGCAAGAGCTTAACAAATGCCACTATTATTATTATTATTATTATTATTATTATTATTATTATGTGCGAAGCACTGTAGTAATTGCTTGGGCAGCTACAAGAAAATCAGATCCCACATGGGCCTCACAGTCTGAGGTAGAACTGGTATTGAACTGGTCTCCCCCTTCTAGACTGTGAGCCCACTGTTGGGTAGGGACCGTCTCTATATGTTGCCAACTTGTACTTCCCAAGCGCTTAGTACAGTGCTCTGCACACAGTAAGCACTCAATAAATACGATTGAATGAACGAATCCCCATTCTGCAGATGAGGGAACTGAGGCACAGAGAAGTGAAGTGATTTGCCCAAGGGCACAAAGCAGATAGGTGGCAGAGCCTGGATTGGAATCCTGGGCCTTTCACTCCCAGGCCCGTATGCTCTTTTCCGCTAGGCCACGCTGCTTCTCTAGTATTTATTTAGTGGTAGTAATAATAATAGTAATTATTATTGTTACTACTATTACTACCACTACCACCTCCCCTGCTTTGTTCGGCTATTTCTTCCCTCTCCCTGAGCGCGATGCCAGCCGAGACACACCACGAGAGGAGCCGTGGTGGATCAGGAATGCTCGTCTTTCCTCCGGTGGCCCGTCTCCTCTTTTGGGAGCGGAACCCGTCGTTTGAAGGTGGAGCCTTGGAGTTGGGGTGGAGGGAGCCGGACGTCGGGCTGGTAAAAGACCCCTTGTCTGTTGCTGTGTCGGAAGGGCAGACTCGGGGAAGAGGAGGGGGAAATGACTTAGCAGTGCCCGGGGTTAAAGGAGAACGGGGAGTGGAGAGTTGGAAGAGAAATAACCGGAAAGGGAGGAGGGGCATAGAGGAACCACCTGCGTTGGGAACCGGACGGAGCATGGGAGAAGGGCTCTGAGGAAGGGGGATCGAAAGGGGGAAGAGTCACTTCTTCAACCCTTCTGCCTGTGAGCGTCTCATCATGGTGGGTGAATGGCAATGGCACATCTGGGTGAATCGTGGCCGCTACTCTACAGATGGAGAAACTGGAGCCCAGAAACAGAGCAGAGTTGGCAAAATGCCCTGCGGTTTCGGGTTTTGGCAACAAGGAGGGAAGAGAGAGGCGAGAGAGAGGAGTTGGGAGTTGGAAAATAGTTGCACAGAGGTGGGGGAGGAGGGAGGATTGAGGGGGAGGTGGGTCCATTGGAGGACATAGCGTGGGGTCCAGAGTCAGAGAAGGTGGTGAGCTTGGATACTCTGACAGTGCGATTCTCCCCAGTGCCAGGCCCGACGAGGCAGGAGTGGGAAGTGTTCTGGTGATCACGGAGAGGATCGATCATTTCCTCTGGGATTCTCTACCCTCTCCCAGTCCCCCCCAAGGAGCCCCAAGGCATCCCTCCCGTGCTTGTCCGCCTGCCAGGGGCCAGGGGTCGGGGACACGGATAGATCCCTTCACCTCTTTGTGTTTCAGGGTCCTCATCTGTAAGATGGGGAGACGTTAGCTGTTCTGTCTCTTGGGTCATGAGCCCCTCAAAGGAAGGGGGCTGTGTCCCCCTGGCATCTGGCCCCTAAGAAGCGATGGGTCGATTCTGGGTGGGTCAGAACAACAGCCGAGGCCAAGTGCCTTGCTAATCGTCTCCTCCGCTCACAGGGAGGGACTGGTCTGGGGAATAGACAACATCAATTACTGCACGCCAGAGTTGCGAACGAACCTGAAGAAAGCATCCTGCCAGCAGCGGGCCTCACCCTTCCCTCTGCAACGAGCCGCCTTAAGGCCCAGCTTGTCGCTATTTCAGTGATCTGCTTCCACCCCGCCACAGCCCCCGGCCCCTATTCCCCAGGCTTGTGGTCTGCCCGTGCTCCTCGGGCTTGTGGTCTAGGCTGCGTCTCCTCCGGGGAGCCCGCGCTACTGGGAAGCTGAATCCTGCAGGGCAGATCTTGTTACAGGAAATGCCCCAGCCAAATAGTAGCTCAGCTCACTTACAGGCGCTGCACAGAACTGGCTGAAAGGTTGAAATCCACAGGGAACGGTAAAGGTAGAACAGCAGGGAGGGGAGCTGCGGGGTGGGGAGTGTGTGTATGGTTTTTATTTATGTATGCTTTCATTCAATCGTATTTACTGAGCGCTTACTGTGTGCAGAGCACTGTATGTACGTGTTTTTGAGAAGTAGCATGGCCAAGGGGAAAGAGCACGGGCCTGGGAATCAGGGGACCCGAGTCCCCATCCTGTCTCCACCACTTGTCTGCTCTGAGACCTTGGGCAAGTCATTTCACTTCCCTGTGCCTTGGTTTCCTCGCCTGTAGGTACAGGGATTCTTCTAGACTGTGAGCCCATTGTTGCGTAGGGACTGCCTCTATATGTTGCCGACTTGCTCAAGCACTCAGTATAGTGCTCTGCACATAGTAAGTGCTCAATGAATATGACTGAATGAATAAATGAATGAATGCCTGTTCTCCCTCGTACTTAAACTGTGAGCCCTATCTGGGATATGGACTGTGTCTGACCTGATTAACTTGTATCTTCCCCGGGGCTTCTAGCAGTGCTTGACACATAGTAAACACTAAACATATACGGTCACGGTAATATTTAAGAGTCTGCTTGTGCCTGTGTTTCCGAGAGTGTGCAGGATATCTCTGGCCCAAACAGACACACACACGCACACTCTGAGCCCCACCTTTCCAGTGCACCCACCCCTGAAAAGCCCTGTTATACGGCACCCGTGGCCTCGCTCCATCCCCGATTTGAGGATGGAGCGGGGGTCAGAGAGCCGCCCCGCAAACCGGCACTTCCGGGCCGCTCACCTGTGGGAATTCTCCCGTCCGTGAGGAAGAGGTCGCTGAACCCTTCCCCGAGGAGCCTGTCGATGGGAGAGTCCCGACCTAGGTCGTAGTCGCTGTCTCCGGCCTCGCTGTCACCGCGGCCGCTGTCTTTGAGGCTGAACTTGTCCATGTCCTGCAGGGCGTACCTGGAAACGGCAGAGCGGAGATGCAGAGTCATGGGGGCTGACCAGACGCCGCAGGGAGGCCTGGGCACAGGCCCCCGTCCAAGCCGGGGGGCGGGAAGGGGCGGAAGTCAGGGGACAGAGCCGATAAGTTTTCCCACCTGTAGCTTCGGGAGTACTTGTTGCCTCGGAAGCTGGGTCTCGGCTGGTACTGGCCCTGGTGGAGCATGGCGAAGAGCTGGGACACCTGCGGGTGACAGTAGCGGGCGGCACTGACTCCCCCCGCCCCTTCCCCCCCTCATGTAGCGGAAGAGTCCCGAGACCCGTGCAAATTCGGGAACGCCGAGGGATGGGGAGGTGCCGGGCAGGGCAGTGCAGGGGGCCCACTCACCTCCACCGCGGGCGTAGCGTGTGTCAGGTCCAGGGAGAAACGGTCCGGCCCGTGGCCCGAGGAAACGGTCCCCAGGCTGTTGAGGGACTGGTGGCTGTGGTGGCCGGGCGCCCCGCTGCCGCGGCCCAGCGGGCCTCTCTCCAGCCTCGGGGAGGTGGAGGGGGAGGGCCGGTGCTGAGATCGGATGGGCAGGGTGCCGTTGACGGTGGGCACCAGGGTGATGTCACCCTTGTGGATCTGCCGGGCCGGCCTCTTGGGGTGCTGCTGGTAGGTGGACTCGGCCACGCGGCAGTTGTAGGACCGCGTGTCTTTCTTGTCGCGGTTGCATCTGGTGGCGAACAGGACCATGGCCCCGAGCAGCAGGGCGCAGACGGCCCCAAGGGACACGATGATCAGCAGCGAGGCGTCGGGCGGGGCGGGGCTGGCCGAGTTCCCCGCGGCGCCGGCCGGCCCCTCGGCCCCTTGGGCCACGGAGCAGTGCAGGAGGGCCCGGGCGTGGAGGGGCGGGCGGCCGTGGTCGTAGACCAACACCCGGAGCTCACGGCCGGCGGGAGGCAGGGAGGCCGCGCTCACGTTGACGTACAGGTCGCAGAGGTCCGGGTCCAGGAAGAAGGCGGCGTCATCGTTGCCTGCCTCGATGGAGCAGCCGAGCCGGGCGTTGGCCCCAGCGTCCCGGTCCACGGCCCGGACGCCCACCAGCCGGTAGCCGGGCCCGGCGCCGCGGGGGATGGGGACGTGGGCCGTGCCGTTGCGCAGCGGCGGGGCCACGATGATCGGGGCGTTGTCGTTCTCGTCCACGACGGCGAGGACGACGGTGACGTTGGTGCCGAGCCCCCGCGGCTCGCCCCCGTCCCGCGCCTCCACGACGAAGACGATCTCCCCGACCTCCTCGCGGTCGAAGGGCCGCAGCGCGTAGAGGGCCCCGTTGGCCGGATCGACGGTGACGAAGGCGGCCAGGGGCCGGCCGGCGACCGAGCCGTCCGGGATGGCGT
Organism: Tachyglossus aculeatus; assembly: GCF_015852505.1. Lineage (NCBI taxonomy): Eukaryota > Metazoa > Chordata > Mammalia > Monotremata > Tachyglossidae > Tachyglossus > Tachyglossus aculeatus. Next base: position 9,710,150 of record NC_052071.1, read on the forward strand.
AGGTGACGCGGCCGTTGGGGCCCAGGTCCGGGTCGGTGGCCGCGACGGAGTCCAGGTAGGCCCCCGGGGCGTTGTTCTCGGACACGGCCAGCTCGTAGCGGCTCCGCTGGAAGCGGGGCGCGTTGTCGTTGACGTCGCCCACTCGGACGGTGAAGCGGCGGGTGGCCGAGAGGCCCGGCGTCCCGTGGTCCTCGGCCACCAGCGTCAGGCTGTACTCGTCCCGCTCCTCCCGATCCAGGGTGGCGTTGGTCAGGACCAGATAGTTGTCCTCGTAGGTCCGGTGGAGGCGAAAGCGCCCGTGCCCGTGCAGCCTGCAGGCCACCTGGCCGTTGGGGCCCGAGTCGGCGTCCCGGACGCGGACCAGGGCCACGAAGGTGTCGACGGGGTCGCCCTCGGACACGTGGGCGGCCTCCTCGCGGCCGGGGCCCATGAGGTTGAGGTCGATCTCGGGGCTGTTGTCATTGACGTCGGCCACCTGGACGCTGACCTTGCAGTGCGCCGGGATGGAATTGGGGCCCAGGTCCTGGGCCTGCACGCCGATCTCGTAGGAGGCCACGGCCTCGAAGTCCAGGGGCCGGGCCAGGGTCAGCAGCCCCCGCCGGGGGTCGACGCGGAAGGTCTCGGCCACGGCGGGGGCCACGTGGCCGCTGAAGGCGTACACCACCTGGCCGTTGGGCCCCAGGTCCGGGTCGGTGGCGTTCAAGTCCAGGAGCAGGGTCCCCACGGGGGCGTCCTCGGCCAGCCGGACTGTGTAGGCGGGCCGCTCGAAGGCCGGGCTGTTGTCGTTGGAGTCGGACACGCTGACGGACAGCAGGGCCGAGCCGGTGCGGGGCGGCGTCCCCCGGTCCGAGGCGGTCAGCCGCAGCTGGTAGCTGGCCGTGCGCTCGCGGTCCAGCTCCCGGGCCACCACCAGCTCGGCGAAGGCGGCCCCGTCGGCCGCCCGGGTGCGCACCTCCAGGCCGAAGGCGTCGTTGGCGGCCAGCGCGTAGCCGTGCAGGCCGTTGTCGCCCACGTCCGGGTCGGCGGCCCCGTCCAGCGGGATGCGGGTGCCCACGGCGGCGCTCTCGGAGATCTCGATGGGGATGAGCGGGCGGGCGAACTGGGGCGCGTGGTCGTTGATGTCCAGCACCTCCACCTCCACGTGGAAGAGCTGCAGGTGGTCGGTGGGCAGCGTGATCACGTCGAACTGGATGGAGCAGTTGGGCTGGGCCGGGCAGAGCTGCTCGCGGTCCACGCGGGCCGCCACGCGGATGTCGCCCGTGTCCTCCCGCACGCTCAGCAGCGGCGGCGCGCTGCCCCGCTGCATGGCCCGGAACCTCACGGAGCCCGGACTGGGCAGCCGCGCCAGCACGTCCCCGGCGTCCTCCCACAGCCGGCCGACCACCGTGCCCACCCGCTGCTCCTCGTACAGCCGGTAGCGCAGGTTCCTGCCCAGAGCCCCCGCGCCCAGGCTGGCCAGCAGGACGAGGAGCGGGGCGGGCGGGCCCGCGGGGAGCCCCCCGCCACGGGCCGCCAGCCTCATGGCCCCCTCGGTGCCGGCGAAGGAAGAGGAGGAGGAGGGAACGGGAAGAGCGGCGGCTTCACACCTCAGGCTGGAGGGACGGTGAGTCCGGAGCCCGCCCTCGGACTGGCTGCGGAGGCTCCCCTGCGCTGCCCGGGCGCCGTGCGGGCCAGTCGGCGGTGACTTGGGGGACGGCCGTCCCCCGGTCCCATCGGCGGCCCCGCTCCGCACCTGCAGCCCACGCGCTGGGCAGCCGGCCCGGCCGGCCCCGCACCACGGCTCCGCGTTCTCCGAACAATTCCGCGCTCTTCCTCCGCTCCGTGCTCCGCGCTCTCTCTTCTGCCCGCTCCACTCACTCTCCCCTCCCTGCTCCGCTGTCCGCGCTCTCTCCTCTCCGCACTCCGTTCTCCGCTCCTTCTCCGGTCAACTTGGCTCCGAGAGAGACAAAGCTGCGGGCTGGCGGGGGGCCCCCTGCTCCCACCCAATCAGCAGCCTCCCAAATCAAAGCCAGGGAGCTGGAGGAGGGAATCGAGGTGCAGCTCGCCCTCCTCCTCCTCCTCCTCCTCTTTCTCCTTTCCCTGCCTCCCTCCCTCCCAACTCCCCTCTTCCTCCTTTCCCTCTGCCCTCCCTTATTATCTTCACTCCGCCTCCACACTTTCTTTCCCCACCCCCTCCCCTTCTCTCCTCCTCCTCCTCCCCCCACTTCCCCCCCAGTCTCTCCCCTCCTCCCCTCTGCTCCACTGTCTCCACTCCTCCTTCACCATCCCCCTCCTCCCTCCTTTCCTTCCTCTTCCCACTCCTCTCCTTCCATCCGACCTCCTCTTCCCGTGCCCTCGCTCCCCACCGTTCCGCGCCTTTGCTTTCCCTCCCCCCCATCTCCTCCTAACCACATTACTTTCTCTTGCTGAGTTTGCCATAATGACAGAGAGGAGACAAATGAGTAAAGACAAACTTTGAATCAACTTCTGGTCCCCTTTAAGCTTACGGAGCAATTTCAAGTTGCATAAAAATAATCTCCATCGCAAGACGTGTTTTTACCTTGCGTGCCTTATGCTAGCAGAGTTAAAGCAAATGCGGGGTTAAGGAGCCGCCTCCTCCTTCCCCACTTCTTGTCTTTATCCTTCTCCTTTCTCCCCTCCTTTGTTAACATTTGGATTCATCTGATAATGCTGTATCTTTGCCTTTAGTGCTCTGCACTCAATAAGCACTCCACTAGACAGAAGAGCTCAGTTTATTTTCTGTTCTTCTTGCCTTTACCCAGTAAAGGCACCCGGGGATTAGGGAAACACTCGCTTCTGGTAACCGGCTTCTCGAAGATGATTTCAGGGTTCAAAACTTCTTCTTAAAGATGCCAGAAGATGTCCTTTAGGCTTGAGTGGGTTGTGGGGCAGTGGGGTTAGGGCTTTAATTTTGTTGCTTGCACGCTTCTTAAGAAAATCCTTCCCATCTTGCTTAGAGAGGCAGTTCTGGGACTAATAGTAATAATAATTTTGGTGTTTGTTGAGCGCTTACTATGTGCAGTGCACTGTTCTGTGCGCTGGGGAGGATACAGGGTGATCAGGTTGTCCCATGTGGGGCTCACAATTTTAATCCCCATTTTACAGATGAGTTAACTGAGGCACAGAGAAGTTAAGTGACTTGCCCAAAGTCACACAGCTGACAAGCGGCGGAGCCGGGATTTGAACCCACGACCTCTGACTCCCAAGCTCGTGCTCTTTCCACTGAGCCACGCTGCTTCTCTAAACGCTAGCCCAGGTGTTTGCAGAGGCAAAGCCCACCCTCACCAAACCTGCTCCATTTTGTTTCCCAGAGCCCCTACCAAAGGCGCTGGAAGTGTTTTCGTGTATAATCTATCTCCTTTTTTAAGGGTGCGCTTGAATCCGAGGGAGGAAATGAAAAGGCTGAGCAGAACTCTCCCGGTGGGTCTGTCCAGATGTCAGAGCATTAATCAATCGATCATATTTACGGAGTGATTACTGGGTTCAGGACCCCGTATTAAACGCTTAGGAGAGTACGACACAACAATATAACAGACACGTTCCTTGCCCACCAGGAAATCTCCCGCTCTTCTCCACCGGTTCCAGAACTCCATTTCAGTCTCTCATTTGAAATGCGGTTATGTGTGACGTGCTTTCCTTTTCCCCTTCTGGGCAGCAGAGTCCCTTTAAGTTTATCCATCCAGCCGCAGTCTGCCTTCCCTCCTTCCTCCCTGCATTATTCCTCGGCTGGCTTTACCCACTCGCTTATTTGCTCTTTTGCATCGGTTTCTGGACGCTCTTCCATCGATTTTTTTTTTTTTTGTTCTTCTCCTTCCCCTCCCTACCCAGTCCTTCAGAATCGAGCTCCACCCTGCCTCAGGCCTTTCCGCCCTGGCCAGGCTCTGCCCAGAGATGGTCAAGTCACCGAGGAGAAGGCTCTTGGGGGAGCAGAAAGCGGAGGAGGCTCAGCGGGAACTCCCCTCCTTCTTAAGTGTTCAAAAGCATTTGATCAGCCATTGTCTCTCCCGTCAGGAGCCGGCGCCGTGTGGCAAATTGGGCAGAATAGAGATGGCAATAATGAATGTATTTAGCGGTGGCTCACGCCGACCGACATTCTGCCCCGTATGAATAATCCTGGCTCCCCGTCGGCAGCTCGGGGCCCGCCGGTCTGCGATCCCCACGGGCAGGGCCGGGGGGCCGGCGCGGGCAACCGGGACCAGAGAGGGGCCCGGCCATCTGGCCTGCACGGCAGCCAGCCGTCCCTCCATCCGTACGGCTAATTGCATCGGTTCGGGCCCCGGCCGACCCCTTCGCCCAAGGCGGAAGCTCAGAGGAGGGAATTTAGTGACCATCCTGAGCGGAGAGGTCCACCTCGTCACGTTGGTGGGCGTGCTGCGGGGAACCGCCTTCCCCGGACTCTGTTCTGGGACAAGATTCACCCTGGGCGGGGTTCACGGAGACACCCGCGTACCCTTTCTTTCTGTCGGGGCAATTGGCTGCCCACCAGGCCGCACTGAGATGGCTCATTCCTGGGGGAAAGTAGCTCTGCGGTGTCACAGTCGCTATTTAGAATGAATCGATCAATGTCCCCCAGGAACTGGTGCTTTTGAGTGACTGTTCCGTGACGTTCCGAGGGCTATGGTGAGGGCTGACTGTTTTTACCCTTATCCCTCAGGTCTTTCCCCAAGCCCGTAGCCTTTTGAGCAAATCCGCCTCTGAGAAGTCCGGCCACTTCCGCATGCTCCCGACTGGGATCTTTATGACTTCCCTCCTTTCCTCTCCTCCCTCTCCCTTCCACAACACCCTTGCACTTGAATTTAAACCGTTTATTCACCCCTCCCTGAGCCCACAACACTTATATAGGGGAAACAGCCTGGCTCAGTGCAAAGAGCGAGGGCTTGGGAGTCAAAGGTCATGGGTTTGAATCCTGGCTCCGCCACTTGTCTGCTATGTGACCTTGGGCAAGCCGCTTAACTTCTCTGTGCCTCAGTTCCCTCATCTGTAAAATGGGGATTAAGACTGAGAGCCCCAAGTGGGACAACCTGATCACCTTTTAGCCCCCCCAGTGTTTAGAACAGTGCTTTGCACATAGTAAGCACTTAACAAATACCATCATTATTATCATGTATGTGTCCGTAATTTCTTTAAGTAAATGTCTGTCTCCCCCTCTAGACTGTGAGCTCGTTGTGACCAGGGAGCGTGCCTCCCAACTGTGTTACACTGCACTCTCCCAAGCACTTAGCACAGTGCTCTGCAAACAGTAAGCATTCAATAAATACCACTGTGTGATTTTTTTCTCGAAATCATTATTGATGAATGATGATAATTCTCGTATTTATTAAGCATCCGATTTGTGCTTGGCAAAGCATAGGGCAGATACCAGATAATCAGGTTGGACGCAGCCACTTCCCTAGATGGGACCCGCTGTCTCAGGAGTAGGAAGAATGGGGATCAGATCCCCATTTCACAGATGTGGAAACTGAGGCCCAGAGATGTTCAGTGATTTGCCCAAGAACACAGAGCAGGCCAACGGCAGAGCCAAGACTAGAATCCCCGTCTCCTGACTTCTGGGCCCGTCCTCTTTCCATGAGGCGATGCTGGAAATAATTTCAGAGGTGCTCGGTTCGATCCAGATGCTCGCTACGATCCACCTGTTCTGCCACCGCACTTGATGCACACGATTACAGTTGGCAGAAGTCTAGTCGTCCCCCGGATCACTGAGAAAAAGGATGGGGAGCGGCCTTCTGGGAACACTGGAGGTCCCTCAGGCTCTGCAGACTGTCGAGGGAGGAAGGGACGGCACATGGCTCTTTGGGGAACTCGGCAGTCCGGATGTTCACTATGTCCGGTGAGAGGTTTTGGTTACATCCTAGGTGTGGGGTGGCGGGGGCGGGGCTGTCTCCAGCCTGCTCCAGGAGAAGTCACAGGGCCCAGGGGGCCCGAGGTCTATCAAGGGGACAGCTTTCCCAGCATGGATATGATTGAAGAGGAGGTGGATTGGGTACCTCCTGATGCTCCACTTCATTCATAATCCTTCCCAGAGTGCTTCCTGACTCTTCCTCCCACCCCACTTTGGCCTCACGTTGCAGGCACCATGGGAAAAGGAGGAAGCAGAGGGCGTATCCCAAAGGGCTCGGCCTCTTTTGGGCGTTCTTGGCCTCCTGCTGTCCCTTGGCCTCCGGCCCCTCAGCCCCGCCGCCTCAGGCTGCCACAAGGATGGGGGAGTGGACGGATTCCGATCCCGGAGGCCTTGAGCCTGATTCTGATGGTGACCGCCCAGACGGTCATCCTCTCTCAGCCTCTCCTCACCTCCTGTGGGATGCGAGCTACTAGGAGGACAGCTTCGGCCCCGGGCGAGAGGCAGAGTCCCCGCCAACCTCAGAGATAAACCTCTGTGCCGATAACTGCCCCGATTGACCTGACAGGTCATCGCCATCGCTTCCTTCAATTCCCACGTCCCCGAAGAGCCTTTCCTGGGAACGGAGAGCCACACGCCAGCTGAGTATCCAGACCGTGGATGTGCCAGCCTTGGGAAAGTTCCCAGCGATGGGGTATCCTCAAAGGGGATCTGTGATTGTCATGCTAAGGTGGCCCCCAGGAAGACCTGGGATGGCTCAGGCCTAATGCACTTTGCGCTGTCCCCGCCTCTGGGTTGGATCGCAGCTGTGGGGAGGAGACCCTGCTGGACTGTAAGCTTCTTGGGGTCAGGGATCGTGGCTACCAACTCTAGTGTTTTGGACTTTCTCCGGCGCTCAGTACAGTGCTCTGTATATAGTAGGTGCTCAAGCAATACTCTTGATCATATCTCTTTTCCCAATCTAACTCTTTGAGGGCAACGGTTCTGTCTGGGAACTCGATTGTACTCTCCCAAACATTAAGTGCCGAGCTCTCCGCACAGTAGGTGCTCGATACTGTCAGTGTTTCTGACTTTTCCTCACCTGCTGCCCTCACTCACCCTCTTTTCCTGGTCTGGAGCCCCTCCAAAACCCAGAGTCTGAAAGTCACTGGTCTCTTCCAGGTCAAAGCCCATCTAAAATTCTGTCTCCTCCAACAAGCCTTCCCTGCGAATTTGGGCAAGCCTATCAACCACCTCTACATTTAAGCTCTTACTGATACCCACCCTCAGCATTCTTGGATATTTGTTGATTCAACCCTGTACTTGCTCACCATCTGTATATGCTTTTAAACTCGTGGTGGACCCAGCTCCATGAAGACCTTCGATGCTGTTGCTCCACAGCCACAGGCTTTGAAGGCAACGGGGAGTGACCGGCCCTGCTGACTAATGTCAGTCCAGTTGGATGATGACGGGATGTGCTCAGGCTGCCCTGTACCCCAGAAATCCAGGGCTACCCTGCCGGGGACCGTCGTGAGGGAGATGCCCGGTGCCCCTTGTGGGGACGGTCATGCTCTGTGGCTGATGTGGGATTTCGGGGCCCCGTGGCTCCGGCTGGGAGGGGCGGGTCCCCACATGATTACCCCGAGGCCGGGAGACCGACCTGGACACTCCCACAGAGCGGAGACACTAAGCACCCTTTGTCTGCTGTGACAGGAACATCCAACTTGGCCACAAAGGAGTTGTCAACAGAGCCATCTGCCAGCATGCGGAGCATCCCGTCAGTCCCGTCTTCGGCCCTATCGAACGATCCTTCTCGCTCTGGCCTCTGAGGTCGGTCCCTTCCGACGTCCTCGTCCAGATGGTGAGTCCAATACCCGGTTGAGGGGTGGCGTAACTGATTCTTGGGCGGAGAGACCAGGGCCCTTTCCGCATCGGCATCCGCCTTGCCATCCCACAGCCCTGGCCTCTCCCCACTTGAGAGAACTGCTCCCGGGAAAAGCCAATACGCCTTTGCTCCGCAGGACTGCCAATCCCCCCTGCTTGCCTTTGGCTCTTGCGAGGTGGTGCTTCTCTCCATACGATACTCCACCCCCCACGCCTCCCCAAGCCTCTGATCATGGTTTCTGGGCCCAGCAGGCCACTGGCACCCTGACTTTTCTTCTTGAACCTCAGCACCGACAGCACCCCAAATGTCAGTTGGGGTGGGCTGGGGTGAGGATGAGGCTTCCTGATCAGAGAACTGCACACTCCAAGTCCGGGAGGGACAACCTCTGCTCTTGTTGTTTGTAGTTAGCAATAATCATTTGCAGATAGCTGCTTCAGACCCCCAAACTCTGCTTCCCCAATCTTCCCGATCTTCCTCCTGGTGTGGGAAGACAAGGGTGAGCTGGGAGGGGAGAGTTAGGACGGGAGGTGTCCACAAGTCGCGCTTTTCCGTGAGGCCTCCGCACCTCTAAGACAGTGATGATGATGATAATAATAATGATAATAATGATAATAAAAATAATAATGGCAGTGCAGAGCACTGTACTAAGTGCTTATAATAATGATGGCATTTGTTAAGCACTTACTATGTGCAAAGCACTGTTCTAAGTGCTGGGGAGGATACAGGGTGATCAGATTGTCCCACATGGGGCTCAAAGTCTTAATCCGCATTTTACAGTTGAGGTAACTGAGGCTCAGAGAAGTTGTGACTTGCTCAAGGTCACACAACAGACATGTGGCGGAGCCGGCATTAGAACCCATGACCGCTGACTCCCAAGCCCGTGCTCTTTCCACTAAGCCACACTGCTTTTCAAGTCACTTGCTATGAATACTTGTCCTGAGAGAGTCAGCTGTGCCCCTCTACTCCGGTCAATCTGCTCCGGTCAAATGGGACCTTGACTGTGAGCCCCTTCTAGACTGTGAGCCCGCGGTTGGGTCGGGGCCGTCTCTGTATGTTGCCAACTTGGACTTCCCAAGCGCTTAGTACAGTGCTCTGCACACAGTAAGCGCTCAATAAATACGATTGAATGAATGAAATGGGAGCCGTAAAGTCACCGCGATGACCGTCCTAATCCTCTGCTCTCCTGGCCGGCAGTGGAGGTTAATGATGGGTCCGGCAGGGTGCAGGTGGCGCAGCCCGGGCCGATCTTCCGGTCGATATCCGGTAGCGTGGTACCCGGCGGTCTCATGGGCGCTGTGGGATGTGGGAGGAATTTGGCGGCCTGTTGGGATTGTGAAGGCACGTGCACATCTGTCACCTCATTACCATCAGCACAATTGACCCCCGCCGCTCCGGGACAGCCGGGGCTGGCCGCAGGGCCTCCCGGACTCATTTTACGGCCTCGCTGATGAGGCTTATTACCGTTCCTCCCGTTCGTTAGTCTCGTTCCTGTCCCTCTTTGGGGCAGAGCCTGCCTCCAGTCCTCCCCCGAAATGGGTCGCTCACCATCGTGCCCAGGGAGCAGCGTGGAGGTCCAGCCTCTCGGCGACGGGGAACCCGAGCCGAGCCAGAGGGTGATTCCAGCCCTGATTTTGATTTCTTCCCGCGGACCGCACGCTTGCTTTTGGCATCCAGTCTGGGTCTTTCCTTTTTTGGGTAACTTGGGTGGCCTGCTGACATTTTCCATCAGGGAGAAAATCATGCCCGGTATTTGTTTCCACCCCCCTCACCCTTCCCTACTGTAGTTCTGCTTCCAAGCCACTGCCCAAAACCCTGTAGGATCTGGCCAAGAGGATAAGAGCCCATGGCCTGAATCATTTCTGGGTAATTTGAGGCATAGGCAAAGCAGAGTGTTGAATCACAGAGGATGGGAAGGGAAATGTCTTGGAGGACTATTTGATGCCGTAGGTTTAAGGGCGCGAGCGGTCCGAAGAGCCGTTGTTGGATCGAACCGACATCTGAAACGGTCTCCGGTTGAAAGCTGTTTCATCCCTCGAACTGCTGTGCCTCATTATAAATATTCATGAAGCTGCAGTTATGAACATTTCGCGTGTAACTGGAACAAGGCAGTGATGCACAACTTTGTTCTAGATTAAACAAATGAGCGAGTGCTGATTTGGCAAACTGCTAAGAGGCTAAAAAAAAAACCTCTCCCCTCATCAGTAAACCAGGCCTCACCTTTTCAGAAAGATGAAATTTGGTTGAAAAGAACGAAGTTTAAGCAGGCTGCCGCTATTAGGAGAGAGACTGCACTCTCTGGGACACAGGGGGGCCATCAGCGAGGCTGAAGGTTGGGGGAATGGTGTCATTTCCAAAGGTCTGAAGGTTTCCGTTTGTTCTTGACACCTGTAATTCAGAAACCGTGCTTTATACCAGATCTCTCTCTGTCTTGTGTCTCTGGTCAGTGCCCCCTGACACTAGGTGGAGGCATCCATTTTCATTGAGCTTGCCCCAGGTCTCAGGTATAGTCGATGGTAAAGGCTGTGGAAATCCCAGAACGTGAAACCGCCCCTGAATCTTGATGAATCCTGTGGCTCGACCGTTAGTTCCCCCTGATTCTCGGTGCAGAGGTGATATCTGCCGTTTCACGTAGTGCCTCACTTTGGGAGATCCCTGGACTGCCAACCCTCAGTCTTGCCCGGCGGATGATGGCAGTTTGCCGGGAATTGGCTGGCTTGCAGTGGGCATGGCTTGGCTAGCACTGGGCATGGATTGGCTAGTGCCAAGCACAGATTGGTTTGCACTGGGCACAACTTGGTTGGAGCAGAGCAGTGATTTGCCAGCACTGGGTGTGGATTGGATGATGCTGGCCATGGGTAGAAAGAGAACCACGAGAACCCATCCTCCCCTGTGCACTCCTTCCAGAGGTACAGTTAAATACTTTCTTAAAGGGATGAAATCTGTGAGAAATTTATAACGAATGAGCGATTGGATGAACGAACGAACTCGGGGATGCCCGGTGCCCACAGGCACTGACAAATCCCGGTGTTTCAGTAAAGGGCTGGGTTTGCTGGACGCAAAATTAGAGCCCACCTTGCATTAAGTGAGGGCGAGTCCAGGGGTACCAAGTACAACCACCTAGTTTGCTGTGAGTTCCCTTTAGAGCCACTTAAGTCAACACTTTTACGTGAATCAGATGTTAATTGCAGTTTCACAAACCAAGGTGAGCAGGCAAACTTTTCCTAAAACACGCTTCAGTGAAGAGATCGATTTTCTTCTCCAGGTTCTGTGAGCACAGCAATATCTTACCATTTACTACCGTGTTTTGCGAAAGGCCTAATCTCCCAGTGCAGGTGTCCAATCCCCAAAGAGAGGCAGCACCAGCGGGAAAGCCGGTTCCGCCTATTTCCAGCCTGAGACGTGGGGCAGGGTTTGGTACATTGGCCACTGGAGTGAGAGGAACAGGCACAGTAGAACCCCTTCCAACCCCCGGAGAGCAGGCGCGTATCCCCGTGGTGGGAATTCACCAGACCTGGGGTGAGGGTCCCCCTTCGGCGTTCGGAGAGGCTCAGGGCCGCTGTGTTTGGGGCAGGGTGGGATAGATGCTGAAGTGGCGGTTATGGCGGTAATGGTGGAGGCGGCCTTCCTGAGGACTCTGCTGCTTACTGTCACTCGGTGCCACGTTCACCATCTTCGGCCTTGGCCCCCGCATCCCGGCCTTTGGTACCGGCGCTCCATTTACTGTTAGTTTCAACCGTATAGTGGAGACAGCTTTGGGCTGTGGAAATCTCTGGTGTTATACCACTGGGGCCCGGTATTTCATTGCAGGCCAGCCTGCAGCCGTGAGAGAGAGGGAGAGGAGAGAGAGACGATATTCATTGAGAGGGTTGGACACGAAGGTTAAATTCGCTTATTCTGTAGCACTTCCTAAAGGTTGGACGATTCTAGAACACTTAGGTTTGAGAAGCAGCATGGCCTAGTGGGAAGAGCACGGGCTTGAGAGTCAGAGGACCTGAATTCCAATCCTGGCTCTGCTAGTTCCCCGTTGTGTGACCTTAGGCAAGTCACTTCACTTCTCTGTGGCTTGGTTTTCTCATCTGTAAAGTGGAAATTTAGACTGTAAGGCCTATGTGGGACAGTGACTGTGTCCAAACTGATTATGTTGTATATATACCAGTGTTTAGGACATTGCCTAGCACGTAGTAATTGCCTAGCAAATATGACAATTAAGAAAGAATCCTCGATGGCTTGGGTCTTTTAAATTCCCTCTTTGGGATCTTGCCCTTTCTCTGAAATGCAGGGCCTGGGATGGGGACAAGGAATGGCGAACTCGTTTTCGCAGAATTTCTATAATGGTTGAGATGTGAAATGAATTGCATTCAAGTCAGACACCCTGGAGGGTATTAGTTTGCCTACGATATATAACAGCGTTCTAACATCGTGCCATTAGCTTTATCATTTTGTTGGGCAGTAGACCTAATATGTATTTGAAAAACTCAGTGATTTTTATCATTGAGGATCTTAATAAAGTCTACCGACCTTTTTCTTAAAATGTGCCTGTCTTTCACGCTATGATGGTTTTATTTAAAGTCAAAGACATGCACTGGATCTTTAAAATAGAAATTTTGCTGCCCCAGCAAAAACGCCCAAAAGCGGGTAATAAAATGAAAGTCACTCTTATGTGGGCCAGAAAATGTTTCATTCAGCTACCAGGCTAATAACAAATCTAAGAAAGATAGTTCAAAGGGAAACTGTAGCAAAGCCCCCGCAAGTTCTTAAGGAAAGACATGATTTGAAAATCCGGTCAAGATTTGAAGGTCAGGAGTCTTTTTTCCGGCTGATTAAAAAGCCCAGGCCTGAGGAGAAGTCATATATATCCCTGGCGTCTGTCTCTGAAGCGAGGAAATGGCATCAGTGTTGCTGCTGCCGCTGGTGGTATCTCTTGGAGAGAAAGACAGACAAACCTCTGTCTAGTAGCAGGGCATTTAGGAACCAGATCGTGCCCAGGAGAGTCGAATCTGGTGCCCACGGTCTCAGTGCCACTCTTTCACTTTCACCCCTGCCAGTCCTGTTCCTGCCCAAAGTCCAACGGTTGAGGAGGGAGGAGGGCAGGGATGTGACACATGGTAAAGCGCACTTGGAGGAATCTTGTCTCCACCCTAGTGCTTAGAACACTGCTTTGTCACATAGAATGTCCTGAACCAATACCATTATTATTGTTATTAAGGTCTGTTACCCCCAAGACCCTTTTAGCACAGTAATTACAGCCCAGTGCCAACACTGTTCTGTAGCTCTCCGTCCCAGCCGGCGATGGCCGAGGTAAGGTCACCAATGATCTCCACCTTGTCAAATCCGTCGGTCTCTACGCCATCCTAATCCTCCTCGACCTGTCAGCTACTTTCGATACCGTTATCCACCCCTTTCTGCGGGAAACATCGTCTAACCTCGGCTTCACTGACACCGTCCTCTCCTGGTTCTCCTCCTAGCTCTCAGGCTGTTCATTTTTAGTCTTTTTTGTGAGTTCGTCTTCTACCTCTCCTCTTCTCCCCCTCCACCCTAACCCCTAACTGTGGGAGTCCCTCTAGGCTCAATTCTGGGTCACTTCTATTCCCCACCTACATCCACTCATTTGCTCCCATGGCTTCGGTTACTGTCTCTATGCAGGTGATCCCCATAGAGAAGCAGCGTGGCTCAGTGGAAAGAGCCACGCTCTTTACCTCATCTGTAAAATGGGGATGAAGACTGTGAGCCCCACGTGGGACAACCCGATCACCTTGTAACCTCTCCAGCGCTTAGAACAGTGCTTTGCTCATAGTAAGTGCTTAATAAATGCTATCATTATTATTATTATTATCCCCAAAACTACCTCTCCAGCCCTTAGCTCTCTTCTGTGCAGTCTTGCATGTCTTCCTGCTTTCAGGACTTCTCTACATGCTCATTCCTCCAGCACCTGAAACTTGACATGTCAAAAGCCAAAGTCTTCATTTTCCTACCTTAACTGTGTTTTCCCCTTGCAATTTCTGTCACTGTAAACAGCACCACCATCCTGCCTGTCTAGCAAACCTAAAACCGTGGCATTGTCCTCAACTCCCCTCCATCATTCAACCCACATTCAAACTGTCACCACCAATTTTGCTGGTCCTGCCTTCACATCATGGCTAAAATCCATCCTTTCCTCTCCATGCTGAAACACATGCTTATCGTATCCTGCCTTGACTACCACAGAGAAGCAGTGTGGCTCAGTGGAAAGAACACGGGCTTTGGAGTCAGAGGTCATGGGTTCAAATCCCAGCCCCGCCACTTAGGTGTGTGACTTTGGGCAAGTCGCTTAACTTCTCTGTGCCTCAGTACCCTCATCTGTAAAATGGGGATGAAGACTTTGAGCCCCCCATGGGACAAACTGACCACCTTGTAAGCTCCCCGGCGCTTAGAACAGTGGTTTGCACATAGTAAGTGCTTAATAAATGCCATTATTACTATTATTACCACATCTGACCTTCATGTCTCCTATCTCTCCCCACTCCAGTCCATAGTTCGCTCTGCTGTCTGGATCATTTCTCTAAAAAAAATGTTCAGTGAGTGTTTCCCCTTTTCAGTGAGTGTTTCCCCTTTGATCAAAAACCTGCAGTGGCTTCCCATCCACTTCTGCATCAAGTAGAAACTCCCTACTTTAAAGCAGTCAATCACCTTGATCCCTCCTAGCTCACCTTCTTACTATAGCCCGGCCGCCACACTTCGCTCTTCTGATGCCAGCCTGATCATTGTCCCTCAAGCTCATCTATTTCACCGCTGACCCCTTACCCACCTCTTGTCTCTGGCCTGTAATTCCCTCTTACTTCATAATAATAATAATAATAATAATAATGGCATTAATTAAGCGCTTACTATGTGCAAAGCTCTGTTCGAAGCGCTGGGGAGGTTACAAGGTGATCAGGTTGCCCCACGGGGGGCTCACAGTCTTCATCCCCATTTTAAAGATGAGGGAACTGAGGCACAGAGAAGTTGTGACTTGCCCAAAGTCACACAGATGACAATTGGCGGAGCTGGGATTTGAACCCATGACCTCTGACTCCAAAGCCCGGGCTCTCTCCCCTGAGCCACACTGCTTCATAACTGACAATCCCTTCCTCTTCCTGCCTTGAAAGCCTTCTTGAAATCACACCTCCTCCAAGAGGCCTTCCCTGACTAAGCCTTCATTTCCCCTACTCCCTCTCGCTTCTGCATCGTCCTTTCACTTGCATTTTGATCCTTTTTACATTTCACCCTCAGCCCCGCAGCACTTACGTATTTATCCGTAATTTGTTTTAATTTCTGTCTCTCCCTCTTAACTGTAAGCTCCTTGTAAGCAAGCAGTGTTTGACCTTGGGCAAGTCACTTCACTTCTCTCTGCCTCTGTTACCTCGTCCATAAAATGGGGATTGAGATAGTGAGCCCCATTTGGATCAGGGACTGTGTCCCCTGATTTGCTTGTGTCCACCCCAGCACTTAGTGCACTGGCTGGCACATAGTAAGCGCTTAACAAATACTGTAATTGTTATTAATTAATATTAACTCTAGTGTATGTCTTCTGCCAACTAATTAGTACAGTGCTCTGCAAGCAGCAAGTGCTCAATAAATCAATCAGTCGTATTTATTGAGCACTCACTGTGTGCAGAGCACTGTACTAAGTGCTTGGGAAGTACAAGTTGGCAACATATAGAGACAGTCCCTACCCAACAGTGGGCTCACAGTCTAAAAGGTGGAGACAGAGAACAAAACCAAACATACTAACAAAATAAAATAAATAGAATAGAGATGTACAAGTAAAATGAATAAATAAATAGAGTAATAAATATGTACAAACATATATATACACAACACCCTCAATCCCTGCTGGCCCCAAGATGATGCAGTGGAAGCTTGAGATTTGCTACTTATCTGTTCCAGTTCCCTACCCCACTGAAACAAGGATCTAAGGAAAAAAATCAAATAGGCATAACCACACTCAACAGAAGCAGCGTGGCCTAGTGGATAGAGCATGGGCTTGGAGTCAGAAAGATCTAGGTTCTAATCCTGGCTCTGCCTCATGTCTGCTGTGGGACCTCGGGCAAGTCGCTGTGCCTCAGTTCCCTCATCTATAAAATGGGGACTAATTGACTGATTGATTGAGGTACCCCATGTTAGCCAGCTTTTGGGGAATTCCTGCTGAGCCTGTCTACTCCAGGAAGGTGCCCTAAGTGATTCTTTGGTCAGAGACATTCATTACTGATTGACCAGATACTCTAGTCCCACCCATCCCTTTTCATACAATCAGTCTATCAAACCGTCATCCGTCCATTGTGGCCCAGTGGATAAAGCAGTGGCCTGAGAGTTAGAAGGACCTGGGTTCTAGTCCCGGCTCCACCACTTTTTTGCTCTGTGACCCTGGGCCATCAATTCACTTGGCCTCGGTTGCCTCATCCATAAAATGGGGACTGTATCTCCTATATTTACTGTATTAGAACCCAGAGGTCGTGGATTCTAATCCCAGCTCAGTCACTTGTCAGCTACGTATATATGTTTTTACATATTTATTACTCTATTTCACTTGTACATATTTATTCTATTTATGTTATTTTGTTAAAATGTTTTGTTTTGTTTTCTGTCTCCCCCTTCTAGACTGTGAGCCCACTGTTGGGTAGGAACCATCTCTATATGTTGCCAACTTGTACTTCCCAAGCGCTTAGTACAGTGCTCTGCACACAGTAAGCGCTCAATAAATACGATTGAATGAATGAAGCTGTGTGACCTGGGGCAAGTCACTTTCTCCATGCCTCAGTTACCTCATCTGTAAAATGGGGATTAAGACTGTGAGCCTCACGTGGGACTACCTGATTACCTTGTATTCCCCCCGCCCCCAGTGCTTAGAACAGTGCTTGGCACATAGTAAGCACTTAACAAATACCATCATCATCATTATTATTATTATTATTATTATCTACTCCAATGCATAGTACAGTGTCTGGAACATGATAAGTGCTTAAAAAATGTCATTAAAAATGGATGACTGTAAACTCATTGAGGGCAGGGAACATAATAATAATGGCATTTGTTAAGCACTGTCAACATGTCTATTGTATTGAACTGTCCAAGGCACATAGTACAATGCTCTGCATACAGTGCGTGCTCAATCAATGCCGTTAATTGATTTTGAGAAGCCGCTTGGCCTAGTTGATAGATCGTGGTCCTGGGAGACAGAAGGACCTATAATCTTGGCTCCGCCATTTGTGTGCTCTCTCACCATGGGCAAGTCGTTTCACTTTTCTGTGCTTCAATCATCTCATCTGTAAAATGGGGTTAATAGTGTGATTCCTCTGTGGGACATGGGTTGTGTCCAATCTGATTATCTTGAAACTACCCCAGTACTTAGAACAGTGGCTAGCATATGGCGTAATGGATAGAACACGAAGCTGGGAGTCAGATGGTCGTCGGTTCTAATCCTGATTCTGCCACTTGTCTGCTGTGTGACTTTGGGTAAGTCACTTTACTTCTCTGTGCCTCAGTTACCTCATCTGTAAAATGGCGATTGAGACTGTGAGCGCCCTGTAGGACAGGGTCTGTGTCCAACCCATTTTCCTTGTATCCACCTCAGCACTTAGTATCGTGCCTGGCACACAGTAAGAGCTTAACAAATACCATCATTATTATATAATAGATGCTTAACAAATGGTATTTTAAAAAACGGTATTCACTGAGCACTTACTGTGTGCAGAGCCCTGTACTAAAGAGCTTGGGAGAAGACAATGCAACAGACCCCCCGCCCTCCTTAACTTCCATCTTCAACTGCTCACTCTCCACCGGTTCTTTCCCCTCTGCCTTCAAATGTGCCCATGTCTCCCCCATCCTAAACAACCCTCTGTTGACCCCACCTCCCCTTCTAGTTATCGCCCTATCTCCCTCCGACCCTTCCTTTCAAAACTCCTAGAACGAGTCATCTACACCCGCTGCCTCGAATTCCTCAACGCCAACTCTCTCCTTGACCCTCTCCAGTCTGGCTTGTGTCCCCTACACTCCACCGAAACTGCCCTCTCATAGGTCACCAGTGATCTCCTTCTTGCCAAATCCAATGGCTCCTACTCTATCTTAATCCTCCCCAACCTCTCAGCTGCCTTTGACACTGTGAACCACCCCCTTCTCCTCAACACACTATCCAGCCTTGGCTTCACAGATTCCGTCCTCCCCTGGTTCTCCTCTTATCTCTCCGGCCGTTCATTCTCCATCTCCTTTGTGGGCTCCTCCTCCCCACTCTCATCCCCTTACTGTAGGGGTTCCTCAAGGGCCAGTTCTCGGTCCCCTTCTGTTCTCTATCCACACTCACTAACTTGGTGAACTCATTCATTCCCACGGCTTCAACTATCATCTCTACACTGATGACACCCAAATCTACATCTCTGCCTCTGCTCTTTCTCCCTCCCTCCCTCCAGGCTCGTCTCTCCTCCTGCCTTCAGGACATCTCCATCTGGATGTCTGCCCGCCATCTAAAACTCAATATGTCCAAGACTGAGCTCCTTATCTTCCCTCCCAAACCCTGCCCTCTACCTGACTTTCCTGTCACTGTAGACAGCACTACCATCCTTCCCATCTCACAAGCCTGCAACCTTGGTATCATTCTTGACTCTGCCCTCTCTTTCACCCCATACATCCAATCCATCACCAAAACCTGCCGGTCTCATCTCCGCAACATCGCCAAGGTCCGTCTTTTCCTCTCCCTCCAAACTGCTACCTTGCTGGTTCAATCTCTCAACCTGTCCCCACTCGATTACTGTATCAGCCTCCTCTCTGATCTCCGATCCTCCTGTCTCTCCCCACTTCAGTCTATACTAAACTCTGCTGCTCGGATTAGCTTTGTACAGAAGCACTCTGGGCATGTTACTCCCCTCTTTAAAAATCTCCAGTGGCTGCCTGTCAACCTACGCATCAAGCAAAAACTCCTCACTGTCAGCTTCAAGGCTGTCCATCACCTCGCCCCCTCCTACTTCACCTCCCTTCTTTCCTTCTCCAGCCCAGCCCGCACCCTCCGCTCCTCTGTCGCTAACCTCCTCACTGTGCCTCGTTCTCGCCTGTCCCGCCGTCGACCCCCGGCCCATGTCCTTCCCCTGGCCTGGAATGCCCTCCCTCCACACATCCGCCAAGCTAGCCCTCTTCCTCCCTTCAAAGCCCTACTGAGAGCTCACCTCCTCCAGGAGGCCTTCCCAGACTGAGCCCCTTTTTCCTCTCCCCCTCCCCATCACCCCCACCCCAGCTCCTTCCCCTCCCACAACACTTGTATATATTCATACAGATTTATTACTCTATTTATTTTACCTGTACATATTTAATATTCTATTTATTTTGTTAATGATGTGCATATTTCTCTAATTCTGTTTGTTCTGACGATTTCGACACCTGTCTACATGTTTTGTATTATTGTCTGTCTCCCCCTTCTAGATTGGGAGCCCGTTGTTAGGTAGGGACCGTCTCTATTGCCGACTTGTACTTTCCAAGTGCTTAGTACAGTGCTCTGCACACAGTAAGCACTCACTAAATGCGATTGAATGAATGAATGGAGTTGGTGGACACGTTCCCTATCCACAATGAGCTTACAGTCTTCCCACCCTCAGAGTTAACCTAAGCTACAAGAAAAATGTATTAATCGAAGCTAAAATAAATGTCTGCACCTAGATACTGAATTATAGGTGTCGTAAGACTTACCTTGATGTATCGACAAAGTTCTTTTCCTTGCGGTCATCTAAAAGATTTATGGTAATTTGTTTAGTAGATGGGAGATGATTTGGAAATGTTCAGCATTTGTCAGTGTGACAGTTCCTTGTTGTGTTGCACTTCCACAGAAACCAGGAGAAAAATAACTTCCATTGGCTTGTTGTGAGAAAGGACTGTTATCTCCCTTGGTTGTGAGAAGGGGAGTGCTCCAGAGTCCGGGATTGTGTGTTAAATGTGGGGAAGGGGCCATGGCAGGCTCTGAGGTCATTGGTTTTGTGTGAGGAGAGGTCTGCTCCAGGTTCTGGGGTGATTGTTCTAGACTGTAAACCCAGTGAGAGTCCAGGATTATGGGTTCGGTGTGAGGAGTGGGCTGTGTCAGGGCCTAGAGGTCATTGGATGTGCGGGTTATTGGTTTCTTGTGAGGAGGATGTTGTGTTAGGAAAAGGACCAGCACCCCCCCTTGATGGGGCCATGTGGCCTAGCCTTGCTCAGGGCCCGAACTGGAAACCGAACACCTCGAAACTTGTAAGACAAAGTTGCCGTCCACCTGACGTGGTCCCGGGGCCACGGATCCTCACTGAGGCCTGCCCTCTGTCACCGTTCGTACAGGTACAACCCCAAAGTCACGCCATCGATGCGTGGATCGTCTGGGGGAGGGCGGTCCGCCCTCGGCCCCGGCAACAGGCATAACTCCCAGCCCAACGTGGACCCACATCCGGTTCCTGCATCTGGTTCTTTTTTCTTTTTTATTTCCTCACACGCCTCTGCACTCGCTCCTGATGTCCGGGGGCAGGAGGAGAGAGCAAGCTTGGGAACAGATGGCTCGGTGAGGATTCGGGTCTCCTGGAAAGCAGGAATTCCATTAGATCTTGTGAGAAATCAGGATGCTGGGAGCTGCGGGGCCAATTTTATAGGCTAGAGATGCAGGCCTGTGGTTTGAATCCCATCTGAACCGTGGTGGCTGCTTTCAAGTTCAACTAAATGGCCAGAGTTAGTGAGGCTCCCTCCCCTCAAGCCCCTCTCTGACACTTATGCACTGGGCAACAGACTCACCTCAGCCCGCTTATGGTCATATCTATATCATAAACTCTACGTTTTCCCCTCTCGACTGCAAGCTCATTATGGGCAGGGAACCTATTTGCTAATTAGTAGAAGTAGTAGTAATAATAACAATAACAACTGTGGTATTTCAGTGCTTACTATGTGCCCAGCACTGTATTAAGCAACTAATTCTGTTGTACTGTTTTCTCCCAAGTGCTTAGTATGGTGAATTACACTCAGTAAGTGCTCAGTAAATAACATTGATTGACCAGTTTTCTCGTACCTGTAATTGATTTTATTGTCTGTCGCCTCTGTAGACTGGAAGCTCCTCATGGACAGGGATCTTTTGTCTACCAACTCAACTATATTGTACAGTCCCAAGCACTTAGTCCCGTGCTCTGCACACAATAAGTGTTCAATAAATCCCACTGATCAATCAATTGATATCACCCCAGTGCCTAGTGTTTCGGTCCCAGTGACTCCTTAGAACTTTTCTGTTGGGAAGAAATGGGGTGACTCAGATGGTATGATTCCATTTGGACATCATAGAATCAATGAATCAGTCCATCCAAAGTGTTTATTGAACACTTACTTTGTGCAGAGCTCTGTAGTAAGTACTTGGGAGAGTTTGTAGAAATGATCCCTGTCCTTAATTTTATTCTAGAGGGGGAAAAAGAAGTGTCATCTCAGTTGAGTTGACCAATCAGTGTCACTCTCCCACTGCCCCCACCCAGTCCTCCTCTGTGGCCAGATCCCAGAGCCCCAAAACTCCAATGAAGCCAT
Source organism: Tachyglossus aculeatus (assembly GCF_015852505.1). Taxonomy (NCBI): domain Eukaryota; kingdom Metazoa; phylum Chordata; class Mammalia; order Monotremata; family Tachyglossidae; genus Tachyglossus; species Tachyglossus aculeatus. The sequence continues at coordinate 9,731,371 of NC_052071.1, forward strand.
TTATTTCCATGTCTCTCTTCCCCTCTAGACTGTAAACTCTATTCTAACTGGAGTCTCCCGAGCACTTAGTCCGGTGTTATGCGTGCAGTAAGTGTTATGTGCTCAGTAAATACAATTGACTGATTGCTTGCTCAATTGAAGCCGACAGCTGCATGTGGCTCTATGACTCAGGATTGACTCCGGAAGGGGCATCAGAACTGCCCGCTTCCTCTGTGGATGCTTCATTGATAAACTGAGGCAAGACAAAGGGTGGCACTCGAGATGACACCCCATAGAGGTAAGCCAGATAGAACCAGTTTGTCTAGCCTGAGAAGGCAGCGGCCGCTCGCTTGGACTGGTTTCTGTGATTTTCCCAAGACAGTGGTGTTCTCAGGGAGAACAGTTACCTCAGTTTATTCCTTTATCTCGTAAAAGTCGGGAAATCTCTCCAGCGTAGGAGAATTGTCAACAGATTTGCCCCGGAACTCCCTGGGCTTTGAAGGAAACCCATTAAGCCCTCAGGCCAGAAAATCTGTCATCTCCACTGAAAACTGGTGGTTGTGTGAGAGATAAGGGCTGTTGACTTGGAAAGAATGCGAGACAGACCAGCAACCGGGGATTTGTTTTAGAACAGAGTTATCCGACTCCTCCACTGGTACGGGCCGAGGGGACACCACGGCTGTCTGCAGTCCAGTGGTGGCTTCTCCCTGGTTCTGCAAGTGGATCTCCTGGGTTCCTCACTTGGCCAGTCGAAGACTAGGTAGCCATGAGGTCTGACCAAGGGGAGGCCCCCAGTTGTGAAGCCAAATCACGGACAGCCACCAGATCTCATTCTGGCTGCAGCCAGCTGTTTCCCTCCAAACCCTCTCCAGCTGTTTTTCCTTGTCGGTTCTCCCAACACTTCCAGTCACCTGAAATCTCACTGCTTGCATGTCCTTTGTCATTGCAGGTACGCTTTCCTGCCCCCCGCTGCCCGTGTCGGGGGGGATGGCCGAAACCATCCAAAGGAATAAACAGAAGCTCGGACCCCAGCATCAGAAGTAAAGTGTGGGAACGGGTAAAGGCACAATCAACTGAAGCTATTTACTGAACATTTACCATGTGCAGATCACTGCAGTGAGCACGCGGAAGAATGTAGTAGAGTTACTAGCCACGGCTCCCACCCTCGAAGAGCTCACAAGCTAGCCAGAGGTTTATATTCAAGTGATTGACAGGTAAGGGGAAGACTAGTATCTGAGTGCCGTGATTTCCCAAGGACTTAGTGGCTATTTTTGGATACCTCTGATTGTTCTCCAATAATAATAATAATAGCATGTATTAAGCGCTTACTATGTGCAAAGCACTGTTCTAAGTGCTGGGGAGGTTACAAGGTGATCAGGTTGTCCCACGGGGGGCTCACAGTCTTAATCCCCATTTTACAGATGAGGTAACTGAGGCACAGAGAAGTGAAGTGACTTGCCCAAAGTCACACAGCTGACAGTTGGCGGAGCCGAGATTTGAACCCATGGCCTCTGACTCCAAAGCCCGTGCTCTCCCTTATTTATCCAGAGGCTGGAGAAATTGAGCTGAGGAGCTGCCAGTGGCAAGGAGGTCCTGAAGCCACCGACCTGATTACCAGGCCCTGCCATCTCCTCTGAACAGTGTGGGCCCCAGGGCCAAGGAGGGGGTGGCTGGACTGCTGGGCCTGGACTTGGAACATGCCAGGAGGCAGCATCCTCCCTCACGTGTCCCCATCGGCATCCGTGTTGGCCGTTTGTCCATCTCCTTCCCACGGGGGGCTCACAGTCTTAATCCCCATTTTACAGAAGAGATAACTGAGGCACAGAGAAGTTAAGTGACTTGCCCAAAGTCACACAGCTGACAAGTGAGGGAGCCGGGATTTGAACCCATGACCTCCGACTCCAAAGCCCATGCTCTTTCCACTGAGCCACGCTGCTTCTCCACGTTTCATCCACTGCTCAACTAAGACATCTCAGTGGCAGCTACTTGGAAATCTGAGCTTGGTATGTTTACTTACCTCTTGCCTTTCAGAGTGAACAAATCTATTTTCATATATGGTATTTGAAAAGAAGGGAAGCTGTGATAATGTGTGTATGTGTGTAATAAGAATAATAATGGTGGTATTTGTTAAGGGCTTACTATGAGCCAGGTACTATACTCAGTGCTGGGTTGCGGGCTAGATACAAGATAATCAGGTTGGACACAGTCCCTGTCCAACACAGGACTCGCAGTCCTAATCCCCATTTTACAGATGAGGTAACTGAGGCAGAGCGAAGTTGTGACTTTCCCAAGGTCACAAAGCAGAGTAGTGGCGGAGCTGGAATTTGAACCCAGGTCCTTCTAACTCACAGGCCCCTGCTGTATCCACTAGGCCAAGCTGCTTCTGTTCGCCTTGGTGCAAGTGTTTTTGAGCACATGTGTGTATGAGTGGTTAGGAGTGTGTATTTACAAATGTATGTAAGTGTGTGTGTGTGCATATATGCATGTATGCAAATGTGTGACTGCACACCCATACGAGTGTGTATGCATGCTCTGTCCCGTAATCCTGGAACCAGGAAGGGGAAACCTCCGCTCCCTCCCAGACTGTCTGATTGAATCGTTCCATCAACCAGTCAATTGTATTTATTGAGCACTTGCAGTGTCCCAAGCACCATCCTACATTCCTTCACTCATCCATTCATTCAATCGTATTTATTGAGCACTTACCGTGTGCAGAGCACGGTGCTAAGCACTTGGGAAGCACAAGTTGGCAACATATATGCTTGGGGGAGTACGGTGTGGTTAGTAGCCACAGTTCCAGCCCTCAAAGAGATTACAATCTAGTGGGGTAGCCTGCTGATGAAAGCAATTAATGGTAGGGGAAGCACCAGAGGACGTGGTTATGTACCTAAGTGCTCTGATGGAGGAGTGGAGGAGTGTGGAGATGCTTGGGTGTGTGCATACAAGTCTTGTGGCCCGCCGTAAGCTGGCGCACCACTCAGACACCTGAGTGTCAATGGAGAGAAGAGCCCCCCTTCTTCTCCTAAACCACCAAAGAATTGCTTCCAGTGAACTCCACCCTCCCTGCCCATGGGTTCATTCATTCAATCATATTTATTGAGTGCTTACAGTGCAGAGCACTGTACTAAGCACTTGGGAAGTACATGTTGGCGACATATAGAGACGGTCCCTACCCAACAACGGGCTCACAGTCTAGAAGAGGGAGACAGACAACAAAACAAAAAATGTGGACAGGTGTCAAGTCGTCAGAACAAATAGAAATAAAGCTAGATGCACATCATTAAAATAAATAGAATAGTAAATGCAAGTACAATAAATAGAGCAATAAGTCTGTACGAACATATATACATGTTTTGTGGGGAGGAGAAGGAGGTAGGGTGAGGGGGATGGGGAGGAGGAGAGGGGAAAAAAAAGGGTGGCTCAGTCTGGGAAGGCCTGGATGTCTGTGTGCATCCCCAGGGCTTTTGCAATGCCCAGTTGCCACAGCCTAGCACTCAAATTCAGAACTTGCCAGGGTGAGAAGTGGCACTACGTGAGGGTTTGGGGGTCTCGGTGAGCATCTGCGGGCATCCAGGCTTTGTGGCCATGTTGCGTTTGGTATCGGGGGAAATGACTGTGAGGGACCTGGGGTCTGTTTATGAGTCTGCAAGTGACCCAGAGTCTGCGGGGGCATCCACAAGTGTTCCAGGGTCTGTGGGGGCGTCCACAAAGGTCCCGGGGTCTGTGTGAGGGTCCACAAAGGCCTCAGGGTCTGTGGGGGCATTTGGGGCAGATCCCAGAGACTGTTGGAAGCTCTTTTTTATGGAGAGACAGCAGACCTTGGACCCCCTTCCTAAAGACGTTGGGAACGGAGGCGTATTTTCAATCCTGTGGCTTTTCTTTAGTGTTTGCTTGGCAATCTCGGAGGGTTCCCTGTGACATCTGCATTCTTTCACGTCCATCGTGGCTCTAACTGTGGCTTGACCACTTCCGCCTGGGAAAGAGAATGCTCTAGAGAATCTCTACAGACCATTTTGGGTCTTGCAGACTCACACTCTTAACAGCATGTGCACACGCTCCCTCCTCCTCTCCCTCTCTTTTCTCTCTTTCTCTCCCCTCTTCTCTTTCTCTGTCTCCTCTCTCTCTGCTGAGAGATAATTGAGCTGAGATGCCTGTCGTTGTCTCAGGGGATGAACTCTGATGAAGTGTTGCACCCTGGGGCAGAAGGTCACTGCTCATATTTAACATGAACCGTAATCCTCTCCTTCCTGTTTAGAAATGGTGGTGGACAATCTGGGACTGAATTTGTGTAATGCGAGCATCTGTTGCAAGCCTCTATTCCCGGTCTCCCTGCCCATGAGGGAGAAGGTTATGCACTGCTGAATTTGCAAGGTGAGAACAAATTTTGTTCTCCCCAAACCCCCTCGGATTTAGTGACATTTCCTATGCCTTGCATTCCAGAAGAATGACCCCTACCGCTTGACATTTTGCAATCATAGAGAAGCAGCATGGCTCAGTGGAAAGAGCCCGAGCTTGGGAGTCAGAGGTCATGGGTTCTAATCCCGGCTCCGCCACTTTCCTGCTGCGTGACCTTGGGCAAGTCACTTCACTTCTCGGTGCCTCAGTTACCTCGTCTGTAAAATGGGGATGAAGACTGGGAGCCCCACATGGGACAACCTGATTACCTGGTAACTATCCCAGCCCTTAGAACAGTGCTTGGCACTGTAACAAATACCAACATTATTATTATTATTATTATGTTTCCTCTCCATTTTTTCTCCGACTGGCAATATAACCTTCCTGATGCCTCCCCATGGAGAGTGGAAAATATCCCCAGCTCCTCCCAACGTCCTCCTTCTCCCATCCTGCTCCGCCTTCTGCTGCTCCTCCTCCTCAGCTTCTTCCTCCTCTTCCTCCTCTCTCCAGGCTCCAGCCTCCACAGACAGTAGCTGGGGTAGTGAGATCTGAACATTGTGCTGGGCTTCCCAGTCCTTCAGGAGTACTGGGTTCTAAACACAGCACTGAGTAAGAGGGATGGAGGTGAGACTTAAGAAGTCCTGGTAGGAGAGGTAGGTCATTACTGATCACACCCGAAGGCGATCATTTTCTGATTAAATCCTGAAAGATATCAATTTTAAAAAAAGCTATTGTTCTCTTTGCCAAGGTCTCTAAGGTTTTCTTTGGGGAGACCGTGTCATGCTTAGTGATACTAGAAATAAAATGTTCCTTTTAATAGAACCAAGTCCTGAGCCATTAAGCTTCCTATGAGTTTATTATCCCTTGCAAAGCCAAGGAAGTCCCATCATAAGCTTAAAACATACAAATACTTTAAGAAAGCAGCTAGCTGGATCCCCAGAGTCATATTTCCACACAGAAACCAATATAGAAAGCTACGTTCCCACACAGAAACCAATACAGAAAACCACATTCCCACCCTGTGCAAATGAGTGCAGATAAATTTGGAGAAATTGAATCTTTTTGGAAATGGAATTTTTAAGTTGGAGGTTCTTAACTCGCTTTGGCCTCATTTAAGCCTCAGAGCCCAGGTTGAACTTCAGCACATTTCTGGTGAAATTGCAGGCGTTCCTGTGAGGGGCTGGGATTGCCTCTCCAATTGTCCAGCTCTGGAATTATTGAAAGTCTTGGGGTATTCAATTTGGTCAGAGTCCTAGAAATTACAACACGTTCATGCAGTACTCGTTCTGTTTCATCAGCGAGAGGGCGGCCCGAGTCTCCGGATGCACTTGACCAGGCTGGGGCTTCACGGGGGATGCCGATGAAGTGGTAAGATCCCCCAGGGGCATTTGTGGCCAAGGAGTACGGCTCTAGAAGCCCTACCATCAACCTCCGTTAACCTGCCGTCTTTTGGCCGCTCGACTCCGGGCAGCCCCTGATACTCATCCGATGCAGGGAGCGCTCACCCGACCGATGAGGACGTGTGGAGTGGAAAGGGCCTTTTCCAGGCCCAAGTCCCGATGCCGAGCAGACAACCCCCTTTGGTTTTGTCACAGGGAAGCTCTCAAGTGAGACATGCCATCTGTCTCACGGACCCGGAGCGTGAGCTCAGAAGCGTGTCACGTCACGTGTCTTGACGGGGCTTTGATTGGCGACTGGCTAAAGCGCCCGTGGCCTTCCCCTAGGCCCTTTGACTCAGGATGCCATCATGGTCCTGACCCCAGAATGACAAGAAGTACCATAGGCTGGCTGCCCCAGGGACTGGTAAGTTTCTGGCCCACATGTTGGGCTGCCCTGGGTTACAAGGTAAGTTTATAATGTTGCCCAATATTGACCCAGACAGCTGCTAGGGGAATGCATGGGTCGGAGGGAACCAAAATACTGGGAGTGGACGGGGACCGATCCGGTCAGGAGCGGCCCCACGGAGGAAGCAGGAACAGGGGAGGGCAGGGGACCCATGATTTGGTGTTGGGGCTCAGACTGACACTCCTTGGAGGAGGCAGGGCCAGAGCAGTAGCAGCAGCGCCGGGACCAGCCAGGCGGGGGTGGACCCGGTCATCCAGGCAGAGGATGTGGGTTTTCTAATTTCGGCTCCACCACTTGTCTGCTGTGTGACCTTGGGCAAGCCACTTAACTTCTCTGTGCCTCAGTTCCCTCATCTGTCAAATGGGGATTAAGACTGTGAGCCCCACGTGGGATAACCTGATCTACCCCAGCGCTTAGAGCGGTGCTTGGTACATAGTAAGTGCTTAACAAATACCATAATTATTATTATTGTCATTATTATTGTTATCCAGAGTGCTAATTTCAGAAACCTCCTCAGTCGGGCGAGCTGCAAATTCAGTGTGGTGGCACAAGACAGTCTCAACATCCAAGTCTGCACAGAAGGGCATGATTTTACTGACCAGAGTGTCGGTCCGGTTCAACATTCAACAAGCATACACATGCGAGCGCAACACACACAACCACACATGTACACGTACACACTTTACACCCACCAACATCCCCCAAACACTACCCCTTCATGTGTCTGTGCCTGATCCCACATAATAATAATAATAATAATGATGGCATTTATTAAGCGCTTACTATGTGCAAAGCACTGTTCTAAGTGCTGGCGAGGTCACAAGGAGATCAGGTTGTCCCACAGAGGTCTCACAGTCTTAATCCCCATTTTACAGATGAGGGACCTGAGGCACAGATTAGTTAAGTGACTTGCCCAAAGTCACACAGCTGACAATTGGCAGAGTAGCGATTCGAACCCCTGACCCCTGACTCCAAAGCCTGTGCTCTTTCCACTGAGCCATGCTGCTTCTAGTTCTCCATATCAAGATATCCATCTGAGCGCATGCATGCACACACATACACACACACAAACACAATCCATGAACACGAACGCTCTGATCGTTTCTAAATGTCTTAACCCATTCTTCTCCCCAACCCGAACCAAAGCTAACTTTGCTCAGAGGGGGTTATTTGCTTGGTGAGGCTGCTTTTCTTCCCAACGGACGAAGGTTGTTGTATGAAATCATTCTTGGCTGAGTGTCTGAGCCATTACTTCTCAAGGTTGAATGCAGACTGTGCATATTTCTGTCCCAGGAAGCAACTCCCAGTTGTTAGAGTTATCATTTGTGTGAGAAGAGAGATGACCGAAAACTCTGGAAATCGTGAATTTAAAGGAAAAAGACCAGAGTCTAACTAGGGGCTCACAGTCGAAGTAAGAGGGAGACCAGGTTTTTAATCCCCAGTTTGCAGATGAAGAAACTGAGGAATGGAGAAGTGTAGTGACTTGCCCAATGTCACACAGCCAGTGGGGGTGCTAGGATTAGAGCCCAGGTCTTCTGACGCTCAGGCCCATGCTGGTTCTCAATAGTGTTTGACAAAGCAACAATTTCCCTTCACTTTTTAACATCAGATCCTGTATCTAGCCCTGTAAAGGTCATCCACGGTATTGCTTAGGACACGGTTTGGCACTGACCGGGAGTGGCCCACGGCATCCACTCAGGTCCCCCATTAAGCAGGGTGGCCTGTGTTAAACAGAGGGGTTCTGTGAAACCTACGCAGGTCCCCATTATTAAGGGGGTCCCATGTCATCAAGGGCTTCCCATGTTAGTCGGGGGCACCACAAAATATCCTCTTGGATGGGGACTGACGAGGGGTCTCCGGCTGGTTGCAGTTTCTAGCTTGTGGTGCGGCCCCAGTCTTCCACCTCTCCATGAGCCGGGACTCTGGATTTGGATGGGAAGGCTGGTCAAGTTGGGTCCTGGATATCCTCCGTTTGCCTGGCTCTGCCCCAAGTCAAGGAGCCGGGGGGCCCGGGGAATGTATGGTGGGAGCAGATTCCATTCCCAGGGATGTGAAGATAGAATGCAAGCAGGAGGCCGGAAGCGGTGGGGAGAGTTGTGGGGAGGGGGCTGGGGTGCAGTGAGGGGGTGGGGTGGGAGAAACGGCGGATGAAAGGCGAGTTGTGTAGATTATGAACCAGGAAATGAATTCTTGGTCGTGTTTGTTGCCAGAAGCAAAATTCTAGTAAATGTAAGCCTTTTGCCCTGATGGGAGAGTTAGGGATAGAAAGAAAAGAGGTCAAGAGTCACAGATCGTGAAAGACAGAATTGCTCTCTGAGTATATTCCCACATAAGAAAGACATAAAGCGAGAGATGTAAGCGCTGGTCCGGCTCCTGGGGCAGATTGATGGGAGAGGGGAGCTGTCCCAGATGGTCTCCGGCCGTCTGAGGATCTGGTTCCAGTTAAGGGAGAGGAGGGGGAGGGAACGCAGCAGAGGAGGGGGAGTACGTGCTCTCCTGTTTCCAGCTCACGGAGAGGAGGGAGAGAAGAGGCGGTTGAGAAGGGTGACTGGGCATCCTCTGGGGTCTACATCAAGCTAAGGGAGAGTAGAGGGCAAAGGGGGAGGAGAGGACAGGAGGGAGAGGGACCTTGTACCCTCTAAGTGTCTGTTTCCAGCAGAGGAAGATGGAAAGAAAAAAAAAATGAGGAGGAGGAGGAAAAATGGAGGGGAGAAAAAGACAGAAAAGAGCCATGTAGACTCTTCTACGTGTAGCTGTTTTGCAGTAATCGTTGACGTGGTTGGATGAGCGGTTGTCACTGAGCCTCCAGCCCTGATTTCCGGATTTATCGGACTCCGGTCCCATAAGGCCAGTCAGCGTGGTGTCCCCTCATGTGTACCCAGGGCAGGAGGTGCCCCCACAGGGTATGTGGGGCAGGTGGTTCCATCCAACAGTTCACATTTCTCCACTAACTGTGGAGAAACCCACAACTGGTGAGCCAGAGCCCAGGGGACTAGAGGAGACGGGATGACTGTTGTTCCGACCTCCTGGAGTTGTACGGCCCATAGTCTTCTGCTGCTGTGGATCACCCTGCCCGTGATGGGCTATGCTCGGCCGGCGCACTCGGGCTGTGGAAACCCGTCGGGCAAAACACTGGGGTTGTTGGAGTGCTCCATCATTGGCAGAATCCCTCCCATTGGGAGGCTAATGCAATCCTGGTGTAGGGTCTCATTGCTCGCCCAGGATGAGTGTTTGAGTCCATGGGAGCGCAGGTGTTCAGCTGTTGACCATCCTTAGAAAAAGGTGGCCGATTTTCTGTCAGACTCAGGCTCTTGGGGAGTAAGCCCTCGGGCAGGAGGGCAGGAAGACAGGTAGCAGCTTGTCAGAGAGACGTGTGGTGGAATTGACCATAGCCTTGAGCACCAGACAGAAGTCCTGGCACTGGCCACAGAGACTGGGGCTTGTGTCGGTCCCGCCTGGGGGATGGCCGGGAGGGGACGGAACTCCAAGAGGCTTCGCCGCCCCTTGGGCAGGGTGTGGGCAGGGTGAAAGGCAGCCACTTTCCCGACTGCCTCGTGCTCACCTCCAAGCACTTGTTGGCCGGCCCTGGGCTTTGGCCACTGAGGTGAGTGGTGATGAACCTTGACACATGTGAAGCACATCCCTCACGGCAGTGACTCTTTCCCCCACTCCCAGGCATTTGCAGATAAGGCTGAGAGCGAACAAATGCGTCTGCGGGTTTGGATTGAAGCTGTCTTTGGAGAAGGAGCTCAGGCCGGCTGACACACGGAGAGGCCGCTGGCCTGTTGTGGGCAAAGTTTCAACCCTTGGCTCATCCTCCGCCCCCAAAGTTCTCTCTCACCTGCCCCACCCCCAGCACTGACCCACTCTCTCTCATTGCCTGGGGATCTGGGGCAACAAATTGGATTTATCTATTGTAGTGTTCTCCTCTTTCTCTCCCCTTCCTCCTTCTTCCTGCTCCCTTCCCCTCTGTCATCTCTCCCCTTCTTTCTTTGTCAGATTTGCAGTGCCATATGGCAGCTGAGAGGAGGCAGGGTGTAGCACGGGGGAGGGAGGGCTGGGAGGGGGGCACTTTGAGCTGCCAACAAAAGAGGCCCGCGGTGTCACAGAGCTCATGAATGCTCATGAAGGCCATTGACGGACGACGGAGGCCCGCAGGCTGGTCAGCGAGGGGGCTAGAAGCACAGGGGGCCCATCAGCCCCCGCCCTCACTTGTCCCGTTAGTCTCTTTTCCCACCTCCCTCTCTTCTTCCTCCATTCCTTCCTCCCTGCCTCCCCCCATGACTTCTCCTGGATCCTTGCCAAAATCCCATTAACTCTCTTAGTGATATGGGACCTAAAGTCAGTGTGCAACAACCGAAGGAACTAGGCTGGTTCATTTCCGCACTCCTAATTGTTCCGAGACACAGCCGCGAAGCCTGGAAGAATTGTGCAGACTGAGGTGGGCACAGGTCCCGGCTGGTTTTGGTGGGTGCCGGGCTCTTTCCTCACAGGGGTCAGCTGCTAGCCAGACTCACATGGGGTGGGCTGGGGGGGAGAAGCAGGTGGGAAACTTAGGGTCACAAGGAGGCAAAGGACAGACAAGCAGAGTAGCCTCTTGGAAAGAACACGGGCCTGCTTGTAAGAGGACCCGGGTTCTAATTCCAGCTCTACCTCTTGACTGATGGATGATCTTGGACCAGCCCCTTCACTTCCCTGGGCCTCAATTCCTTCGTTGGCAAAACAGGAATGTGCACTCTGATAGAAGGGTTTGATGGAAACTGGGCAGGTGCCCAAATCAGAGACCCAAAGTCAAAGGCATTTATTGAGCATCTGTTGTGCACCGAGCACTGTACTAAGCCCTTGAGTATAATATATAACAGTTGGTAGGTACGTTCCCCGCCCACGAGGAGCTTACAGTCAAGAGGTCAGGAGGTGAATAGCCACTCTGAGATGGTCAAAGCAATTCCTTTTACAGGGTTTAATATCAAATAAGGAAATTGAGGAGGGAATGTAAAAATGCATTTGTTAAGTGCTTTCTTTATGCAGGCACTGTTCTAAGGGCTGGGGTAGATAGAAGCTGATTGGGTTGGGCACAGTCCCTGTCCCACATAGGGCACATAGCCTTAACCCCCATTTGAAATGAGGGAACTGAGGCACAGAGAAATAAAACAATTTGCCCGAGGTCACAGAACGGACAAGTGGAGAGCAGGGATTAGAACCCAGGTCTTTCTGATTCCCAGTCCTGTGCTCTAACCAGCAGGTCATGCTGCTCCTCAATCTAGCACCTAAATCATTGCCTTTGTGTACATTCTCTGTCCTGAAGCCTTCCTACCAGGATGGAGGTTCAACTTACCACGGGAGACTCCGTCTCCATCGTGATCATTCACATTAAGAATAATATTTATTTTTTCAGAATCACCACCAAGACACTGATTTTTGGTGGACACTGATTTTGTATTAGTGGTAGTTGGCTCACATTCTTTATTTCTCATTTGGCCTTGGGCAAGTCACTTTACTTCTCTGTGCCTCAGTTATCTCAACTGTAAAATGGGGATTAAGACTTTGAGCCTCATGTGGGCCCGTTGTTGGGTAGGAACCGTCTCTATATGTTGCCAATTTGCACTTCCAAGCACTTAGTACAGTGCTCTGCACACACAGTCAGCACTCAATAAATACAATTGAATGAATGAATGAATATGGGACAACCTGATTACCTTGTATCTACCTCAGGGCTTAGAACAGTGCTTGGCACATAGTAAGCGCTTAACAAATACCATAATTATTATTATTATTTGAACCCCAAACTCAAGAGGTTTGAATTGTGAGCCTGTGCAAGTAGAAGAGTGAGAAAAGAGAGCCCACTTCCCCTGAGAACCTAAGAATCTGAGGTTCACACAGCTCTCACAAAAACAAAAATAAATCCTTCATTTCCCCAGGCCCACTGTTGCCTACGCAGCTATTGCCACTGATAGCTATAATGATAATGGCAACATTAATAATAATAGTATTTGTAATGCTTATTATGGGTCAAGAAGTGCCATAACCACTGGGGTAGATACAAGATCATCAGTTCATCCACAATCCCTGTCCCCCTTGGGGCTCACAGTCTCGTGGGGAGAGAGAACAGCTATTTAATCCCCCATTTTACGGATTCATTCATTCAGTCATATTTATTGAGCACCTACTGTGTGCAGAGCACTATACTAAGCGCTTGGGAAGTATAAATTGGCAACATAGAGAGACGGTCCCTACCCAACAACGGGCTCAGCATAAACCCAGGGAAGTGAAACGACTTGCCCAAGGTCACATGGAGGGCAATTAGCAGAGCCAGTATTGGAACTCTTGATGAAGCTGCATGGCTCAGTGGAAAGAGCCTGGGCTTTGGAGTCAGAGATCAGGGGTTCAAATCCTGGCTCCGCCAATTGTCAGATGTGTGACTTTGGGCAAGTCACTTAACTTCTCTGTGCCTCAGTTCCCTCATCTGTAAAATGGGGATTAAGACTGTGAGCCCCAAGTGGGACAACTTGATCACCTTGTATCTCCCCAGTGCTTAGAACAGTGCTTTGCACATAGTAAGCGCTTAACAAATATTGCATTATTATTATTATTACTCTTTCCACCAGGCCACACTGTTCTGCGACACTGTCTGTCTTCAGCTGAAAAAGGAGAGGAAAATGAGATCCCGTGGCTGAGTCAGGAACAACTAGGACCCCGTGGCCAGTGTAAGTCGGCTTATTTGCTTCTGTCGTGCCTTTTGGGCGGTCGGGATTTTCGGGGCCGTAAGGTGTCTTAGGTCATTGAGGCGTGCGGGGTGGTGGTGCCAATTCCTGGGCACTGCCAGGTGTCACCAACATTCCTGAGAGATGGCCCATGCCATCAGACTTTGCTACTAGGTACTCGAAATCATACTATTGTCAATAGTAGTAGCAGTAGTAGTGATGTGTTGGTGTGATGCGCTGTACGAGGTACTTGAGAAGTGCAAAATAACCAAATGATACTTCCTCTGCCCTCAAAATACTTGAATGCTACTGGAAAACTCTCATGTCAAGCGCCCCAGGCACCAAATGAGGCATCACGACAAGGGACGACCTTTTTGTTTCTGGGATTGTGGATCCTGCTCCGCCCTTGTTGGTCAGATACCCACTCACAGGTGAACTTCACTGGTAGCTATGACATCTTTTAGTACTAAATCTCTTCAGCGGTCTTTTAGGATTCGTTCGAGGCAAGTCAGTCTTTAATCAGAGCCTGACAGTCTACCAGACTCCAATCCTCCAGGCCCATCTGTGAGAGGTTGTCGGTGACCTGGCTTGTGTCTAGCTGAAAGTTTCTTTCAGAGCAGATTGAGGCAGAATCTTCCTCGGCTCATGGCCCTCTTTGAAGCTGAATAAAAGCCTTTAGCATTGGCTGTTTCAGGACCCTTAAAGGGTCCTCCCAGCTCTAGTTGAAAAAGGGACTCTTCAACTCTTTACTCTTGTAACTCTGCTGTTCTCTCTTGGAGGAGGAAAGAGTGAGGGCCTGAACCTAACTGAGTGTGGGAGCCTGGGTGGGTTCGTGATCACACCCTGGAGGGCCCACAGCCTAGACGGATGCTGCCTCTATGTTCCTCAGCCTAGACAGTCTCCGGTATGGTCGATCAACACCCTAGTCAGTCAACAGCCTGGACAGTTGTAGCCTGAATGGTCACAGCCCGGGCAGTCTGCAGTCTGGATGTTCAGCAGCCTGGTTGGTCAGTAGCCTTGATGGTTACAGCCTGGGCTGTCTGCAGTCTGGATGGTCAGCTGTCTGGATGGTCAACCATCTGGATGGTCGCAGCCTGGACGGACACGCTTTGACGGTCAACAGCCAGGACAGTCGTGGCTTGAACCATCATTCATTCATTCAGTCGTATTTATTGAGCACTTACTGTGTGCTAAGCACTGTACAACATGCTTGGGAAGTACAAATCTGTAACATAAGGCCATCCCAGCCCGGATGGTCCCAGCTTGGATGGTGGGCAACCTGGGGAGCCTGTCCAGAGCAGCAGGAGTTTTGCCATTCCATTTCCCCTGGCAGAGTAGTCCCGGTTAGCACCAAGGGGAACAGGGCTTGGTTGCTGAACCTGTCCAGGGCCACTCCAAGAAGTACACCTTCTGTCGTCCTCCTGGCCGAGACCGGCCAACCTCCCTCCCCAGTGCCCGGATGAGGGACCGACATCCGTGGGTTTGGTGGGGGCTTACTCAGGTCAGCCAAGAGCCACTCAGTCGAGGAGCACCCAAGGAGCATCCCCATGGGGTGGAGGAGGCCCAGCACACTCCCGGCATTCGGGGAACACTGTTCAGGGACACTGTTGGGAGCGAATTAGGCTCACACTCTTGGGGGCAGACCAAAGAGAAGGTTTTCCTCTTCCCCCCTTTTAACCACTGTGTTCGCCTCAACATTTTGTTCCCTAGAATGGTCGGGACTGCAGTTGTATGTTCCAGATTTGAAACGGTGTGATCAATCATACTTAGTCGGTCGTGTTTATTGAGCGCTTACCTTGTGAACAATACCAAAGTAAGTGCTTGTGTGATTACAATATGAAAGCGTCGGTAGACTTGTGATGTGGAAGAACTGGGCTTGGGTGGACTGATTGAATAACACAGAACGCTGACTCGAGCAAGTGTTCTAGCTCCAGAATAGACAGTTAGATTTGTCCTTTATTTTCAAAGGGGGCATCAATGGCGCCGAAGTTCACCTTCGGGTGCCCGTGTGGCTGAGAAGACGAGGCGTGAACCACAGTCCTGCCCAAATTGAACAAGCAAAAAGCTTGTCTCCTGTTGCATTGTTGTACTTGGAATTCCTGGCATTGTTTTCTCTTTCGCCTCCTTGTTTCCCTTTCCAAATGAAGCTATTGCTCAAAGAGAGCTACTCCCTTGCTGATGGCAGTGCTCCACACTGGCCTGTCCTCTGCATTCGACCGGGAGCATTCGGCTGGGGTGCAACATTGTCTGAGACTTAATTTTGCCATGTCCTTCTGAGTGCCAGTGACTCCATTGGACATAACAGTTCTAGAATAGAAGAGAAAGACCTGTAACCAGCTGCCTGATGGTTCAGTGGCTGCAGGAAACATGCCTACAGACTCCGCTGGAGTCCCAAGGGTTTGATACAGCGCTCTTCACTCAGTAAGTGCTCAACATATACCACTGATTGATTGAGGCTATCCGTGGGACAGAGATATTTTAAGGTCTCGGGCCAGAGCCAGACGTTGGCTGTCAGCATTTGGAGACACTGCCACCATTCATTCGGGCACAATGTACGTGACGAGGGGGTGATGGAAAGCGGGTCCCCGGGATCCTATTGTCAAATAATGGGATTTGGGCGCAGAAAGTCTCATTCAGGAAGCATTTACATTTAGGTGGCTGATTTTCCATGTGACTCAAAGGATTACTGAGCCGAGAACCGAGCGTGCAGAGTCGGGGAATTGTTCCAGGGACTGCCATACGTTTTTCCTTTCCGCTTTCCAAACACGTCTAGAAGCGGAGCAACCCTGGGCGGTCAGCGGGTGCAGTGGAATCACCTCACAGGGCCAGGCATCAGGGTGACGGAGGCTCCGGTGCTGTCCTTTAGCCAAATGACATCTGTGGAATTGGCCCTCTGCCTGTCCCGAGTCTGCCGAGGGGATGGTGGTTCCGTCTGGGAGATTGAGCTCTTATTTTGTCATTATTAAGTTAGCACTCTCCAACAGACTGTATATACAGGGAATCGTTTACTTTTCTGCTTTTCTTAGCATTGTGCGTACCATTTATAAAATATAAATGTTTTATTTTAGTTCCTGGAAGCTCGCTCTCTGAAGGGCTTGAAAGAGTTCCGATTGCCTTAATTTTTCCCTTTTTTACCTTATAATGATATAATGATAATAATAATAATGGCATTTGTTATGCGCTTACTATGTGCAAAGCACTGTTCTAAGCACTGGAGCACTGTTCTAAGTGCTGGTTGCTTTGAGGGTGGTGGATTTTTTTTTACCCAGGTAGGTTTCTTCCATATGTTTCTGTTCAGGTGAGTAGTAAAAGATGCGTTCGATGGCACGGGGATGGACAAAGTGTGGGTGCTCATGGGATGAGACCGAACTGGGGAGGAGGGCGGGAACCTGTACAGCAAGGTACAGCGTGGAATACTCTTGCCACAGAATTGTCAGTTGAATCTGTCGAGCGCTTCTATTTTTCCGGGGTACTCTTCTGCCATGTTTCTGTCCCATTCTCTCCTCAGAGGGAGGGAGGGAGAGTCAGGCATTGTCCACCTTTGTGGACATCGTTTTTTCATCTATAAGCTTACTCGCTTTTGGGTAGGCTTTTTATGGCATATGGTGAGTGCTTAATATGTGTCAGGTACCTAACAGTACCCGTGTCAGTGCTTAGTGTACCTAAGCACTGGGTACATAGAGCTAATTAGGTTGGACATGTGTCTGTGTCTTAATCCCCATTTTACAGATGAGGTAACTGAGACACAGAGAAGTGAAGTGACTTGCCCGAGGTCATGCAGAACCAGAATTAGAACCCAGGTCCCTAATTCCCAGTCCCTAACTTTATCTCTTAGGCCAGCTGCTTCCCTCATTATGGCAGGAAATGTGTCTGCTAATTCTCCTCCTGCCTTCAGGATATCTCCACCTGGATGTCTGCCCGCCATCTGATACTCAATATGTCCAAGACTGAACTCCTTATCTTCCCTCCCAAACCCTGTCCTCTCCCTGACTTTCCCGTCACTGTAGATGGCACTACCATCCTTCCTGGCTCACAAGCCCACAAACTCCGTGTCATCCCCGACTCCGCTCTCTGGTTCACCCCACACATCCAATCCGTCACCAGAACCTGCCGGTCTCACCTCCGCAACATCGCCAAGATCCTCCCTTTCCTCTCCATCCAAACCGCTACCTTGCTGGTTCAAACTCTCATCCTATCCCTACTGTATTACTGCAACAGCCTCCTCTCTGGTCTCCCATCCTCCTGTCTCTCCCCACTTCAGTCTATACTTCATGCTGCTGTCCGGATCATCTCTGTGCAAAAAAGCTCTGGGTGTGTTACTCCCCTCCTCACAAATCTCCAGTGGCTGCCTGTCAACCTACGCATCCAGCAAAAACTCCTCACTCTCGGCTTCAAGGCTCCCCATCACCTCACCCCCTCCTACCTCACCTCCCTTCTCTCCTTCTCCAGCCCAGCCCGCACCCTCCGCTCCTCTGCCACTAACCTCCTCACTGTACCTCATTCTCGCCTGTCCCACCATCGGCCCCCGGCCTACGTCCTTCCCCTGGCCTGGAGTGCCCTCCCTCCACACATCTGCCAAGCTAGCTGTCTTCCTCCCTTCAAAGCCCTACTGAGAGCTCACCTCCTCCAAGAGGCCTTCCCAGACTGAGCCTCCTTTTCCCTCTCCTCCTCCCCATCCCCCCCGCCCTACCTCCTCCGGAGGTTTAAATAGATAGTCCACACTTGTTGCATCCAGACCCAGAATGAAGAAGAGGAAGAAGAGATGTCTCTTCTGGCCCATGAGCTCTCCCTTGGGAGTGCCAGCCATGCCATCCTTGCCGGCCCCTGGCACGCCCATGGCTCCCGGAAGGCTCCCCCACGGCCCGAGTCCCGGCGGTGGACCGAGTCAACCGCGGCCACTGCCGCTTCAGGATAATTGCAGCTGCAGTTTGCCTGCCGGGAAGCGAGGTCTGTGTTTGTTCAGAATTTCCAGACTCCCTGTCTGGGGATATTTCAGGTCGAAGAAAGGAGGTGTAAAAATATTCTGCTTTCGTCTTCCTGCTCTAAGGGGAAGTGGGCAAAAAGGTAGGGAACACACCGAGGCTCTTGTTCAAAATGACCTCGTTGAACTGCAGAGATGGCCTGAGACGGAACCAGCCAGAGTGGCCCATTCCACTGAGTTGACATTCAGCAGAGCACCGTAATAAGCAGATCCACGCAGCTCCAGGTCGCTGGCTTCGTGCTCTGTCCTGGCCCTGTCAGGAGGGGTGGGCCTGCAGGTGCTGCTTGGTGAGGATGCTGTGGGAGGGCTTTTGGAGGGGAGAATCAAGCCACACCCCAGAAAGGAGGGCAAGGGCTTGAGAAGGACAGGCATGATGGTTGACCCCCGTTGGGTGAGGTGCCTGGTTCCATTGGTTTGGACCGGCCGGGGTCAGAATGTTCGGACCGTGAATTTTTGTGTGGGCCCTGGCGCTCTCTGAGCACCAACGGGGACAACCTGGGTTTTAGAACTTCCCTTTGTTCTCCTTTCCTTTCTCCTCAGGAGAAAGTTTTCTTACTGCTCACTAAGGCCAACAGTCAGTGGAAAGAGCCCGGGCTTGGAAGCCAGAAGACTTGGGTTCTAATCCCTGTTCTGCCACTTGTCAGCTGTGTGACCTTGGGCTGGTCACTTCACTTCTCTGGGCCTCAGTTCCTTCACCTGTAAAATGGGAATTTGATGCCTGTTCACCCTCCGCCTCAAACTGTGAGCCCCTCTGGGGACAGGGACTGTATCTGAAACTATCATCTTGTATCTGTCCCAGCACTTTGCATAGGAAGTGATCATTATGATTATCATTAGCATCCCCTGGACGTGTAGCTGTCCCTTCTCTTCCTCTAACACCGGGAGTGTCCCAGCCGAGGACACTCAATGGACATTTGTTTTCAGAAAATATTTACCAGAGAGATTCGCATTTCAAACTGGTCCTGGTCAGCACAGAAGCAAACAGACTTTCTATGTCCACGAGAGCTTACAATTGAATGAGAGATACTGTCAGACAGAAATGATAAATAGCGGGAGCCAGAGGAAGAGCCAGATCTTAACAAATTGTTAGAGGGTAAGCTACTTGAGGGCTAGCATTGTCTTCTACCTCTCTCGTGATCTTACAAGTACATAGTATAGCATTCTGCATTCAGTAAGTATTAATCGATGAAGTAGCCTGGTTTTATTTACATAATGGCTAATGGAACCTGTTGGGTTGACTCGATTTGGGGTGCTGGGATTACTAATTGGGATGGGTTTCTTGGAGGAGGTAAGATTGCAGGAGGGCTCTGAAGATGAGAGCTGTGATCAGGATGATTTGATGGGGAGGGGCTTCCAGGTTGGGAGAGGAGAGTGAATATGTGTTTGGAGGTTTGTCTCATCTACCTCACCACTGATCTCTCACCCACCTCCTGCCTCTGGTTTGGGGCACCCTCCCTCCTCAGATCTGACAGAGAATTGCTCTCTCCCCTTTCAGGGCCTTATTGAAGGCCCTTGTCCTCCAAGAGCCCTGCTCTGACTAATCCCTCCTTTCCTCTTCTCCCTCTCGCTTCTGCATTGCTCTGACTTGCTCCCTTTATTCCACCCAGCCCCACAGCACTTATGTACATATCTGTAATATATTTACATTAATGTCTTTCTCCCACTGTAACCTGTAAGCTCACTGTGGGCAAGGGATATGTCTGTTGTATTGTACCTCTCCCAAGCGCTTCGTACAGTGCTCTGCCCTCAGGAAGTGCTCAATAAATACCATTGAAAGAATGAATTTCATTCATTTGTATTTATTGAACTCTTACTGTGCGCAAGACACTGTACTAAGTGCTTGGGAGAGTAGAGTATAAGAACAAACAGACACGTTTCTGCCCTCAGTGAGCTCATAGTCTAGAGGGGGAGGAAAGACATCAATATAAATAAATAGATGAATGAATTAAATAAATTACAGGTATATATAGATGTATACATATGTCCTGAGGGGATATGGGAGGAAATGAATGATTGGACAAGGAATGAAAGGAATGCCTGAAAGGAGGAGCTTCAAGAGTAAGGTTCAGTTAGGGAGGCAAAATCAGGACAAGCAAAGAGTCTGAACTGGAGAGCAGGAGTTGCGGAGAGCCAATATGGGAGAGAGGCAAGAAAAGGACCTAGAGGCCCAGGGGCAGATGTTTCAGCCCCAGGAGGAAGGTGAGAGACAGAGAGCCATTGGAAATTTGGGAGGAGAAGGGTCGCAGATGCCTAGCAAAGTTTAGGGAAGATGATTCATGTCAGGGCAGGGAACGTAAACCAGAGTGGGAATGAATGAACGGAACTGAAAATACATTCCACCCCCAACTCTGTGGCCCTTGGGACTGGCTTCCGCAGAGAGCCAGAACCCAGTCAAGGCTTTTAGGATTGGGTGTGAAATACTAATGAAATTCTGAGAAAAGTACGGAACTGGTGGGCCACTAAGCCAAGCTGGCTTCACCACAATTCATCCATGTCACGGCTGCATTTTGGGACTGTTCCTCCTTTGCTCCTGGCGATGGGTCCCCTGGGGTTTGGGGACAAGGGGCGTTCTCCAGTCCCTGTGGGATGGGAAATGTCTGCCGAGAGGGAGAGGGCCATGACAACAGTTCTCCAAGTCAAAGTAAAAACAAACATGGGAATAGCAGAAGCTTCAGAGCCAAACATCAGAGAAAGCCAGCTCTTGGGGAATCAGAGCAGCGGGCGGTGGTGGCATCCAGAGCGGAGCATCACCCCCCTGACACCCCCAACACGAGGAAAGTCTCGGCCCTCCAAGACACTCCCTGCCATTCTCGGCACGAATGGAAGATGGACCGTCCCCTGTGGCACCTCTTAGAAGCGAAAACACCCACCATGTTTTGCCTTTCGGTTCATCCGGGCGGACTCTTCCCTGAGTCCCAGCTCTGTCACTGGCCTTGTTACGCACCTCAGCCTGGTACAGATCAAATCATCACTGGCCCTGCTGTTTACTCTAGGTTAAGAGAACAGCCCGTCCGATAAAGAAACCCTGACCGTATATGGTCATTGCTGAGAACGGGGCTCGGAGCTTGTCAGATTTATTAGGTGGCCGGGGGTAGGAACAGGAACTTTATTACTTGGGCCGTTTATCAATCTATCCGTGCTCCCTAAAATATGCCCCGCCTCTAAATTGTAAAGGATCCAGGCTGTGCGACTTTCTCTCTGCGTTCGATTGGATAAACACATCGGACTCAGTAGGGCAAATTATTTCTAATCTTAAGCAAACTTTACCCCTGAAGGATTAGTGTCTGTAGCCAGTTTGAGGGGCAACGGCTTCCTTCCCCCCTACCCCCCCACCCTATGCCAAGTCGTTCACCTCTCCTCCTCCCAGGTTGTGGGAAATATGTCTAATCGCTTAGGTGTTTATGAGAAAGAATAACTTCCCCAAAGGCTGTGAGAATGACTTTGCCCTTTTTATTGTTATCAGTGAGCAAGACTCCATTTTGGTTATTCTAGATATAGAATCCAGGGCCCCCAAGAGCAGGAAAACCTGATACTGGATCAGGACCCAAAGTGAGGCAATGGCGGGATCGAGAGATGGATGGAGAGGGGATGAGCCCCTTCCTTCCTCTCCCCCTCTCCATCCCCTCCATCTTACCTCCTTCCCTTCCCCACAGCACCTGTATTTATGTATATATGTTTGTACATATCTATTACTCTATTTATTTTACTTGTACATATCTATTCTCTTTATTTTATTTTGTTAGTATGTTTGGTTTTGTTGTCTGTCTCCCCCCTTTTAGACTGTGAGCCCACTGTTGGGTAGGGACTGTCTCTATATGTTGCCAATTTGTACTTCCCAAGCGCTTAGTACAGTGCTCTGCACATAGTAAGCACTCAATAAATAACGATTGATGATGACGATGATGATGACTTGGAGTGAACCAGGGCCTTGTTCTACCTCAGCCAATCCAGCCACCGGTGGTGGTCTGGAAATGGTGAATGGATGGAAAGTCTGGCACTCCTGACAGAGCGTGGACAAGGATTATGAGAAAGACTTCAGAGAGGCAGTGTGGCCTAATGATAAGAACGTCAACCTGGGAATCAGAAGACCTGGGTTCTAATCCTGACTCTGCCATTTGACTGCTGTGTGTTCTTTCTTGGGTAGCTCGCCTAACTTCTCTGTGCCTCAGTTATCTTGTCTGTAAAATAATAATAATAATGATGGCATGTATTAAGCGCTTACTATTACTACTACTAATAATGGCATTTTATTAAGCGCTTACTATGTGCAAAGCACTGTTAAAAGCGCTGGGGAGGTTACAAGGTGATCAGTCTTAATCCCCAATTTACAGATGAGGTAACTGAGGCACAGAGAATAATAATAATAATGATGATGGCATTTATTAAGCACTTACTATGTGCAAAGCACCGTTCTAAGCACTGGGGAGGTTACAAGGTGATCAGATTGTCCCACCGGGGGCTCACAGTCTTGATCCCCATTTTACAGATGAGGTAACAAGCACAGAGAAATTAAGTGACTTCCCCAAAGTCACACAGCTGACAATTGGCCGAGCCGGGATTTGAACCCACGACCTCTGACTCCAAAGCCCGGGCTCTTTCCACTGAGCCATGCTGCTTACTATGTGCAAAGCTCTGTTCTAAGCGCTGGGGAGGTTACAAGGCAATCAGGTTGTGGGAATTAAGACTGTGAGCTCCAAATGGAACATGGACAGTGTCTGACCTGATTGTCTTGTAACTCCCCCAGTGCTTATTACAGTGCCTGGCTTAGAGAGCTTAACAAATTCCATTAGAAAAAAAAAGGAGCACCATGCCCTTTCCTAGTTTCTCATCAATCTCTGAAAATGACTAAATGAAAAAGGCAGGAGCTCCCTGCTCTGAAGACCCGAAAACAGTATGGCCCGGAGCGAGGTACTCATCTTGAGTGGCTCAGTGGAAAGAGCCCGGGCTTTGGAGTCAGAGGTCATGGATTCAAATCCTGGCTCTGCCAGTTGTCAGCTGTGTGACTTTGGGCAAATCACTTCACTTCTCTGTGCCTTAGTTACCTCATCTGTAAAATGGGGATTAAGACTGAGAGCCCCCCGTGGGATAACCTGATCACCTTGTAACCTCCCCAGCGCTTAGAACAGTGCTTTGTACATAATAAGCACTTAATAAATGTCATTATTACTGTTATTATTATCTTTAGGCCAACAATCTTCTGCATCCTGCCACCAATGGAAGTTGGGTGAATTTGTTTCTTCCCTCACTACATGGATAGTTTAGAATCAAGCAGGGTAGTTGCCTGTAAATTAGTCATTGATATTTATTGAGCACTTACTTTGGGCAGAGCACTGTACTAAGTGCTTGAGGGAGTACGGTGTAACAGAGTTGGTTGATGTGTTCCCTGACAACAGAGAAGCCATGTCTCCTAGTGGCTCCTAGAAACAGGTTTAGGAGTCAGAAGGAACTAGATTCTAATCCCAGCTCTGCCAGTTCTCTGCTGTGTGAACTTGGGCAAGTCACTTATTTTCTCTGGGCCTCAGTTATGTCACCTGAAAAATGGGAATGAAAGCTGTGAGTCCCTTGGGGACATGGACTGTGTCCAACATGATTAGCTTGTGCACCCTAGCTGCATCGGTGGGTGATCATAACATAGAATACAGAGGTATTATATACTTTCTTGCTACTCCAAGATTGTGTGTGTGTGTGTATACATGGAGAGAGAGAGAGAGAGAGAGAGAGAGAGAGAGAATATGAATGAATGAATGAATAATGAGAAAAGCAGCATGGCCTAGTAAATAGAGCACAGGCCTGGGAGTTAGAGGACATTAATTCTAATCCTGGCTCTGCCACTTGTCTGCTGTGTGACCTTGGGCAAGTCACTTCTTTTCTCTATGTCTCAATTTTCCTCAACTATAAAAGGGGATGCAGTGCCTATTGTCTCTCCAATTTGGACTGTGAGCCCCATGTGGGACAGGTATTGTGTCCCACCTGATTCACTTATATTCACCCTAGCTCTTACTACAGTGCTTGAAACATAGTCAACTCTTAACTAATATTGTGATTATTAACATTATCATTATTATTATTATTAGCATGGCCAGTGATGCTTATATCGTAAAGAGTCACCATTACTTATATTTGGAAATTGGAAGATCTGCACAGAAAAGACAAGAACAGTGCTGATGTCAGTTAAATCTCTGTGATTCTGTCAGGTTGAATGATGGTCGGGACAGAGTTGACCTATAGAGAGGAAAAGCAGCCTGTGGAGACTTTGACAGGCGTGTGGGCAGAATGCGTAGGACAAATAGTAAACAATTTGCAGGAGCCCAAATCCACGGCCTCTTTCCATGAGAAGGAGAGGAGAAGAATCTTGCTTTTTTTTAAAATAGTATTTGTTAAGCGCTTACTAGGTGCCAGGAACTCTTCTAAACTCTGGGGTAGGTAGATAGTAATCAGATTATGCATAGTACCTGCCCCATAAGGTAATCAGTTTTAATCCCCATTTGACAGATTAGGGAATTGAGGCACAGAGAAGTGAAGTGACTTGACCAAGGTCACAAAGCAAACGTAGCGGCTGGAACACGGGCCCGGGAATCAGAAGGTGCGATCTAATCCTGGCTCCGCCGCTTGTCTGCTGTGTGGCCTTGGGCAAGCCACTTGACTTTTCTGTGCCTCAGTTACCTCATTTGGAGAATGGGGACTGAGACTGTGAA
Source organism: Tachyglossus aculeatus (assembly GCF_015852505.1). NCBI lineage: Eukaryota > Metazoa > Chordata > Mammalia > Monotremata > Tachyglossidae > Tachyglossus > Tachyglossus aculeatus. Next base: position 9,755,967 of record NC_052071.1, read on the forward strand.
CCCGACAGGGGACAGGGGCCGTGTCCGACCCGATTTGCCTGTATGCACCGCAGTGCTTAGTACAGTGCCTGGCTCATAGTAAGTGCTTACCAAATACTACAATTATTATTATTATTATTATTAAGTGGTTGAGCCAGGATTAGGACCCCTGTCCTTCTGATTCTCAGCCAATGTCCTGTCCACTAGGCCAAGCTGCTTCTCATTCAGAATACTAACATACTAAGCAAGTGGGGTCTTTTCTGCCAGCAGCACCCCAGGCATTCCCTCCACCTGGTCCCTCCTCAGAGCTGACCATCTCTGGTAGGGACTAGGACTCTGAACTCAACCCCTCACCAGGCTCCAGGGGCTCGCCTGTAAATTGGCTTGGGCCCAGAGTGGGAAAGCAGGAATCCAAGCAGACCAAAGGACGAGGCTTCGATGGAGAACCCCCAGCCCGCCGAAGCGTCCCTTCTGTCCCATCTCTAGTTGGCAGCTTGGAAACCCCCAGCCTCACCCGCCTCGGATGAGAAGCCGGCCAGGATCTGCCCCACGGCATCTGGAGTCTCTGCCGATGAGGTCTGGAAAGTGCCTGTGTTACTGCTGAGTGCCAAAGGCTACTGTCATCAAGCATCTGCTCCTGCCATCCTCTCCCGCACTGAGCCTGGCCTAGAGGATGTCACCAGGGTGCAGGGGCCTAGGGACCCGTCACTGAGCCCATGGCAGTCTCTGGTTGCCCAAACAGTTCTGTTCCTTCCTGCAGGCAGTGAGTGCCCCCAGCTACAATCAAGTTTTCAGCTGTCGCAATCACTTGCTGTGCCAAGAAGCAACTTACATTTTCACATCTCGTGAAAACGAGGCAGTGGCGGGGGGGCTCATGCAGGTTTTGGGTTATGCTAAACCGAGCCTGTTGTCTTTCGGAAATAGTACTCGCTTTGGCGAGGGGCAATCTTTTGATTCAAGAATATTTTAAGTGGCAGTTTTGCGATCTGGGAAGCCTAAAACTATGCAGGAAGAGGAAATTCCTCTGCACCGATTCAAGTGGTGGGAGTGATGAAGCTGTTCCGCTTCCTCTGCCAAAGCCTTCTTTGGCACATGGGCAGAAGATTTTAGTTGTGAGGACAAGAACACAGACATTTTTGTTTCCCATGGCAAACGCGTGTTTTTCTCCCGTGCCCCAAGCGAGATTAGCTTCGTCGTCGAGTGAACATACAGGGGAGGTGGGTGACGTTCTCCCGGAGGCCGTGTTTCTGGATGTGGTGAGCGCCGTGTATAGAAGTGGGTAGATACTGGCCTGTTGCTCCCATTTGTTGGTGAGCCAGTGTTTTCTGGCATCATTCCCATTTGGTACTGCCTTCTGATGGACTTTGTTTTTTTCCTAGGTTACGAGCCAGCGGGGAACTGACCTGGATTCTTGTTTCTGGAGGGCAAGTCCATTTCGGCAGGCGCTCGCTTCTTGTGCCCACTTTCTGTCATCCCTGAAAGACGCAGGTACTCGATCACAAGGTGATAGGGCGACGGCTCTCCCCCTTGATCCATATGACGGGCCTCGGTTTCCCCCCGAGCTTCCCTGGGCAGCGGGGGCATAAAGCTGGGGGTGAAGTCAACGGCCTGACCCTCAGCCAGTAATCAGGTGGCCCTGGGCTCTAAAAACGTGTTGGTACATATTTTCCCTGCTCACAAGGAGCTAATAGACTAGAGGGGGCGATGGACATTGAAATAAATAGCAGATATGGGCATAAGTGTTGTGTGGCTGAAGGTGGGGTGAATAAAATATTCAAATCCAAGTGCAGGGGCAACCCAAAAGAGGGAGGGATTGGGGAAGTAACAGCTTAGTCGGGGAAGGCCTCTTGGAGGAGATGTGATTTCAGTTAAGCTTTGAAAGTGAGGTGGGTGATCACCTGTCTGATATGAAGGAGGAGGGAATACCGGGCCAGAGGCAGGACGTAGGCAAGGGGCTAGCTTTGAGAGACAGGAGATCAGCATGGCTTAGTGGAAAAAGCACGGACTTCGGAGTCAGAGGACATGGGTTCGAATCCTGACTCCGCCACTTGTCTGCTGAGTCACCTTGAACAAGCCACTTAACTTCTCTATTCCTGTTACTTCATTGGAAAATGGGGATTAAGACTGTGATCCCCACATGGGACAACCTGATTACCTTGTATCTACCCCAGCACTTGAAACAGTGCTTAGCACGTAGTAAGTGCTTAACAAATGCCATAAATACCGGCCCCGGCTCAGACCTTTTCTTGGCTTGGACCTACAGAGTGAGGCTTCAATGGTCCAGGGGCTTCTCTGAAGACCCCTTGTTGACCACATTTCCTAGCATTCATGGGGCTGTTGTGCCTGTGTTCCAGCTTAGGCCCTGAACATTTTCTGCAGGAAAGATCCCTGGTGATTTAGTTTCCTATACCCTCAGTTTGTAGCTCAGGTCACTTGTCCACACTCTGTAGTTACAGGCACCCATCCCTGTGCCCTCATCTTCCCCTGGACCTGCTGGCTGACCCCTGACCCCAAGGATACCACAACGTCTGTGCAAATTCTGCCTTGTTCCTCAGAAACAGCTCTTCATCCACTCAGGTTCTACTGAGGCTCTTACCTAACAGCAGGCACCAGAACTGACAGAAAGCGGCCACCTCCAGCTCCAGCGGCCAGGTGGACCTCTGCCAAGAGGCTCCATCCAGGGAGCGGTTTCTTCATCCTCGAGGTAGGGGTGCTTAACATTTAGTACAGTGCTCTGCACCCAGTAAGCGCTCAGTAAATACAGTTGACCGACTGACCAATTGGGTTCTGAAAGCCTTTTCACAAATGCCCTAGCAACCTGCAGGACACATTTCCCGGAGAGAAATCATTTTTTTTTTTTCCAACTAAGATCTGTGAGGGTTTGACATGGGATTTTGTTCTCCTTAGAAACTGATTTTTTCTGTCCTTTCATGTCTTGCTCCCAGCATGGCAGCCATTTATTTTTTTTATGACATATGTTAAGTGCTTACTATGTGCCAGGCACTGAGGTAGATATATGATAATTGGGGGCCTCACAGATTGCTGGGCTGGGGCCAGGCCAGGGTGTTAGGTATTGTGTATGATGGTTGAACACAGCGGCAGCTTCTCCCATCTCTTCTGTATTGTACTCTCTGATGTGCTGAGAACTGTGCTCTGCATGCAGTAAGAGCTCAAGAAATATTGTTGATGACTGACGACCCTCCCCGGGGACCAGCCACCTCCCCAATAGGCACATTCGGTTCTCAGAGCCCGGTCCGTGTCCCTTCTTCATTTGCACGTTCTGTACCGGCAGCAGCCGGCTCTGTGCACGAATTGACTTTCTGACGATGGCTGTGGAGTTTCTCCCGGCTGGGGGATGACGGGGGCGTAAAGGAGAAAAGTCAACCGAGGAGGATTCGGCTGAGAATGCCACTCCTTGTCTGTGGTCAAGGGGTGGACGGCTGTATGTGCAGTGCTGGAGCTTCATTTATTTTTGTTTTCTGAAAAGCTCCCACAGATGGTGAGGGATTAAAGAGGATGAGAGAGAGGAGTTAGAAATAATCCTTCCCAATATTTCCTTTGAAATGTAGGCCCGGAGACCCTGATCCATAGACTCCGTGGGGCACAAGTGGAGAAACAATATAACCACTTTTCACGCTAAGAAGGGCAATCTATTCCAAACATTTTCAGAGGCCATCGCTGCTGTTGCCCTAACTCAGCTGGTCTCCGTTCAGAGCACCCTGCAGGCGAAGGCAGGAGGATGGTGACTATTCCTTCTGGAAAGTGAGGATTCCCCAGGTCTTTCTTCAGTTGGTTGAACCCCAACAGGAAGATAGTGTATCTCTGTGGCCCGATATGGGCCTTCCACATTAAGCTGGGCCCCTGTTGACATTATCAATCAATCATTCAATCAGTATTCATTGGGTGTTCATTGTTTGCAGAGCAGTGTTCTAAGCACTTGGGAGAGTACAATACACTACAGTTGGTAGACACAGTCCCTGCCCTCAAGGAGCTGACAGCCTAGTGGGGGATACAGACATGAAAACAAATTACAGCTTTCCCTGTGCTTCATCAGTCACATGGTCCCATCTTTACCGTCTACAGAATCCAATTTGAGTAGTAATGATTTATCTTCGGATTTCATCGGGCTCCGAGGAAGAAATGCTGGCAGTTTTCTCGTTACCAAAAATCGAGACATTCGTCTCGACCATTTGTGCCAATCAGAGTCACGGCTTCCGACCCCCTATCTGACGGGGAAAAGAGGAGGGTGAGCAGCCCTGGGCCGAGCTGGGGGAGCATCGCGTCCAGGGATCCATCCGGTTAAGTTCCTTCAGGGATCATCCATGGAGCTCAAATGCAGTCTGGCCCGGGGAGCTTAGGAGGAACATTTTCACGGCTCACGTCTTGAAAAGCATCCTTGAGACATTTTGCCATTTATTCCAAAAGAAAAAAAATCAAGATAGTTGAACTGTTTTCTGGAAATGGAATGCTCTGAAGCGTGACAGGATTGGTCTGTGTGCATTAAGGTCCCTTTCCAGGGAGGATTTATCCCAAAGCGAAGGCGGATTGTGTGCAGTTTCAAGGAGAGGGGCCTGAAAATAAATGTGGTGGTTCAATTCCAGAACCAAAGCATCAGTATAGCTGTTTTTCTGTGAAACCGGGGCCAGGTTTCCCCTGGAAAGGGATGCGTGGGCGAGGGACTTGGCCACCCTGTGGACCTCACCCATTTAGCAGGGTGTCCCTTCTGCTTTGACCGAGGGCCCACATCTCTGAAGATGATTCTTATGCAGCTTCAAATCACTTTATTTTGATGTAGAAAGATTATTTCCTCAGGGTTCAGCAGTAATTCCCAGCTCTGGGGCCTTTCAAAGCTGAAATTGCCAAGCCTCTCTCCATTCCAGTCTTTCCCTCAGGTGGTCACGGCATTTCAACTTAAGCCACTTCACAGACTCTCACCCCCTCAAAAGCAGGCAGATGCTATTTTTAGAATGAGAGGCAGACATTTAATTTAATTGCCTACTACTTGTCTCTTCCACTTTAAATAGAATTCATCTGGGTTCCCATTCTGAACGGTTTGAGAGGCTCAAATAGGGAACCTCATTCCGGGTCCCTACTGGCTTCCCCCATTAGACTGCAAGCTCATTGTGGGCAGGAATCACATCTTTCAATTCTCTTATGGTCTCCCAAGGATCAGGAATGGTGTTCAGCATGAAGGTGGCACTCGATCTCTCCTGACCGTGACGTATTGGTCACGGTGATAATGGTGCTGATGGAGGTGATGGTGTGGCTCTCTCTGAGTGTGAGAATGATGGTGGTGATTGTGATGGGGATAATGACGGTTGCTGTGAAGATAACAGTCCTGGTTATCGTTATGGTGATGGGGATGATCGTGATGATGTCAGTGATGGTGGTAATGATCGTGACCGTGGCGATTGTGAGGCTATGACTGTGGTGTTTGTAATTTTGCTGGTGATGGTGATGTTTTCAGTGATGGTGGAAATGGTGGTGACAGTGGCATCTTGGCCCTGCCAACAGCCGCTGTGCCACCTGGGCGATGGGCAAAGCCCACCAAGATGTCTGAGCAGATAAGCCCACCTGGGCCCCCCATATCTCTCCTTTGGTGCCTCTGCAATTAGAGAAACCCAGAGCTCTGTGACAAGACGACAAGCCTCCATATTCTTTGTTGACCTACTCTCCCTTTCCCACCAGTCTCCCCTCCATTTTTTTTTTTATCTTTCTCAAACTTTCTGTGGGCACCTGGACTCTTGGTCTCTGCCAGGAACTGGTTCTTCATCATTCTTATCCTTCGGTTTTCTAGGTTCTTCCATTCCCCGGGAGGAAGTACATGAGCTAGAATGAGGTCCGGTCCTGCCAAAGACAACGAGGTAATCCTGGGTCTTCCGGTGACACTCCCCCGAGAGAGAGAGAGAGTGAGAGAGAGAGAGAGAGAGAGAGAGAGAGAGAGAGTGTGTGTGTGTGTCCCCTGTTACAAGGACTCAGAAGTGGCTCTCTTGCTTAATGGGCAGCTTTGCTTACAGCCTAACATTATGAAATGTTCCAGCCGAGCGCTAAATAATGCAGCCTCTAATATTCCTATCAAGCATATAAAACTACTTCAAAAGTGTTGTTAATGGAAGACAAATGGAGTCTGACCCCTTCAGATATGTAGGAGCGGGCAATTAGTGTGATTTGTCACAGGTCTTTTGCACTTTAATAAGGTGTAATTAATTGTCTGTTTAGTCTAATGAACTTTTCCGACCCTGGCAGTTGTTGTTCTGCTCCCAGGATGCCCGGTTCCCCATTTGCAATGCTAATCATTGGCCCGGAGGTCTGCTCCAGCATTGCCAACTAGGAACCGAACCCCGCCGGGAGCCCCTCTCTGGGCTTACCTGCTGGACGTCGCCGTGGAAATCCAGGCTACTTCTGGAATGTAAATGCTTCCGTCTGTTGGCTTCTCAAAGGAGAGATGCCAGCTGGATCAGAACTTAATCGGTTCTTCCCATCCTACCTCACCTCCCCATCTCCTACTACAACCCAGCGCGCACACCCACTCTTCTAACTCCCTCCCACTTCATATCTACCGGACCACGGCTCTCCTAACTTCCAAAACCTTCCTGCAAGATCCCTTCAAATCTCTTCCAAGATCCCTTCCCCTACTAAGTTGTCATGTTCCCTTTTCACCCTCGTTTCTACATCACCTATGCACTTGGATCTGGGTGTCTTAAGTATTTGATATTGGCTATACTCCCAGCCCCAGAGCACTCATGTCCACAGACTTATACTCTCCTATTTCCCCTATCTGTAATTAATTTTAATGTCTGTCTCCCCCTCTAGACTGTAAATCTCTGCAAGGCAAGGATCATCTTTGCCAACGTGATTGTATCATCCTCTCCCAAGCTCCTAGTTCAGTGCTCTGCACACAGTAAGTGCTCGATCAGTACCGTTGATTGATCAGTAGAAGGGGCATGGACGTGCCGGGCCATGGTTTCCTAGCTGGCCGATGAGGACCTGAGATGTTGGGAGATGTGTCATCGTCAGCGGGTCCTGCAGCCGGCCAAGTTAGATGGAGATTCCAGTGTCGGTGAGTGGTCCGTCTTAGCCGATGGGTTTCACCACCCTCGACACCTTTTGGGGTTTGGATTGGGGGAGGTGGGTGTTTGCTTCACCAAATCTGTGTCCAGCAGGAGGCCCAGAAAGAAAAAATGTTCTAGAAATTAAGGGGAAGAGACGGAGGCAGAGTGAAGTAGCAAGCGTGGATCCTGGGGTTGGGAATATCCATGGAATGGTGCTGACCTTCCTGCGTTGGGGGTGGTGAGAATGCAGCTGGGGTGAGACTTAGGATGAATGGCAAGCCAGTTTCCAACCCTCGGGGGAGCCTGGGCTCTACTCATTCCCACTCTGCAGCTCTCAGACCTTGTCAGAGACTGTGGTGAGTAGGCTTGGGGAGACCAGGCCAGGCAGCTAGGGTTTGGAGGCACGGTCTCCTCCACTCACCTGGAAACCCATGGGGGATAGCAGGCACACCCCATCTGATACCTCTTTTGGTCAACATGATCATCCTGGGCATGCTGGAGCCTCGAGCTGGTGGAGGGGGTAAGAGGGATGACCTCCCCATCGATGCAAGAGGATCCTGCTGTTATACTGATATAGTGAACTCTCCCAAGCTCTTAGTACAGTGCTCAGCACACAGTAAGTGCTCAGTAAATATGATTGACTGATCTGGGGCCTCCATCTGAGCCAGGCCGGGCTGTAGATGGGCTGCAGCTGAGACCCCTGTAACGGGACCTCCAGGAATCTCTCCAGTGATTCTCTAGGGGATCCGAGTTGCCGCCGCCCTCTTAAATGTATTGAGTTCATCGCTCTAGTCACCTCCACCGGATGAAGGGGTAAATGAGTGGATCCGATGGGCCCACAGATGGTGCCCGGTAGAAATGAAGTCCAGCCCTAAACCTTCCAAGTAGCATCATTAGGTAGAGAATATAGAAGTGAGTCTGAACACCAAGTTGTCATTGCTGAAGAGCAGACGTTTTATCTATGTCACCGGATTAGGGTGAGAAGATACAAAAGGAGAAGAATTTTTCTGAGTCCGGAACCCCCAGCGATATGCTGTTCAAGTCTCGCACTACCACGCTCAATTCGTTCTGACGAGGACAGAATGGAATCCGAAGCAAATGTGAGGTAAAAATGATTTTTTTATTACTTTAGGTACCTCTAGGTGTCAGATAAAAATGAGAACATTGCTAAAAATTTGGCAGAATGACATTTTTGCCTTCTGGATAGAATTCTTTAATTGGACGTATGAGGTGGAAAATGTGAAAGGCATTAGGAAATCCTGCCTGGACACAGTGATGGAAAGATACTGGGAGTGACCGGGCGCCTCGGGTGAGGGAAACGGACTAGAATTAAACGCGGGTGGATACGATCCCTCCGAGCCCGGCCGCCCACAGGGTAGTGAGGCCATGTCTTCAAACGATCAAAATCGATTACTTTTTCTGTTGAAGTTAGTTTTCCATGAGGGCCTGGGCTGGAAAGGAGGAATCTTCCCTGTGAATGTTGGTATTTCAAACCAGCTTAGCCAAGTGCTTCTGTTGGGAACACCAGAGATATGTCACCTGCCCATAGGAGCCTCGATGGGTCCTCATGGGAATCGGGGAGATGGGGGCAACCTCTGGCCAGCACAACTGAGAAGCGGAGCCGCTTAACAGAAAGAGCCCATGCCTGGGGGCGGGGCGGGGGTGGTGGTGGTGGTCAGAGGACTCCAGTTCTAAGCCCAGGTCTGCCTCTTGCATGCTGTATGGCCTTCTCTGTGCCTGTTTCCTCATCTGAAATGGGATTTGTTGCCTGTTCTCTCTCCTACTTATTCATTCATTCAATCATATTTATTGAGCGCTTACTGTGTGCAGAGCACTGTACTAAGTGCTTAGACTTTCAGCTCTGGGTAGAACAGGGACTGTGTTGCACCTGATCATCTTGATTCAACCCCGGGACATACTAAGTGCTCCACAGATACAATCATCATCATTGGCATCCAGCAGTGCTCTTTTTCAATATAATTTTCAGCTCTCTGGGTCACCCTTAGGTCAGTGACGTCATGGACTTAGCACCGAGTTAGACTGTGCGGCCTGTACACTGAGATTGACCATGCAGCCTGCACACCGAGATTAACCGCGCGGGCTATGTGCTAAGACAGATCGCGTGGCCTGTGGCTGGGATGCAGGGTTGTCGGAGATTGTATTGTACCGACTCTCTAAGATGCTACTTTGGGCCTCAAGGCTTCTGTTTCCCCATTTCCACTTGGCCATATGTCAATTGCATTTCATTCATTCAATCGTATTTATTGAATACGTACTGTGTGCAGAGCACTGTACTAAGCTCATGGTTACTCTGCTTTTATGCTTACGTGTCCTCCTGGCCACACAACTGTGGTGAACAAAGCTTCGATGCCACGGGACCGTATTCTCCCAATTGCTTTGGATAGCACTCTGCCCACCATAGGCACTCAGTAAATTTGGTAGATTGATTGACACTGCCTTGCCATTCGATCAGTCAGTTAATGGTATTTATTGAGCACTCACCATGTGCAGTCCACTGTACTAAGCACTTGGGAGAATACAATGTAGCAGAGTTGGTAGAAATAATAATCATAATAATAATGGATTTATTAAGTGCTTACTATGTGCAAAACCCTGTTATAAGTGCTGGGGAGATTACAGGGTGATCAGGTTGTCCCTCGGGGGGCTCACAATCTTAATCCCCATTTTACAGATGAGGTAATTGAGGAGCAGAGAAGTTAAGAGACTTGCCCAAAGTCACACAGCTGACAAGTGGCAGAGCCGGGGTTTGAACCCATGACCTCTGACTCCAAAGCCCGGGCTTTTTCCACTGAGTCATGCTGCTTCTCAAATGCACAATAAAATGCGTGGCCTGATGGATAGAGCGCGGGCTTGCGAGTCAGAAGGACCCAGGTTCTAATCCTTAACTTCTCTGTGCCTCAGTTACTTCATCTGTAAAACGGGGATTAAGACAGTGAGCCTTATGTGGGACAGGGACCGTGTCCAATCTCATTAACTTCTGTGTACTCTGAATCGAAGTACGGAACTTGGCACATAGTAGGCACTTAACAAATACCATTTTTTTAAAAAAACAATAAACAAGTTTATAGTTTAGAGAACGTTTGTTGATGTTGAGCAAGGTCTCGGGGTGGACCTGTGGAACCGCTCAAGGAGCTAGAATTTGTACCTGCTTTGGACCCCAGCCTCCCAGCCATTGAGTTGGGTGACCTGCAGCTCTGTAGTGTGAGTGTGATCTCACACCACACTCCTACCATGCTCTGTTTGACAGTCTCCCTTAGGATGTGCTGGCCCTCTTGCTTCAGTTTCCTCTACGCTTGTCAATCACTGGGCCTTTGGTCAAGGTGCTACTGAGGTAACAGAATTCTGTCTCAGCCTTTGGCTCTGTGCAGCCGGTAGAGACTTTTGGTTTCCCTGGGTCAGTCTGATCTGCTATTTTCCTCTGAGTGCACTGTCCACTTATAATGCCTTGCTGACATGGCTGGCTGCTTTTTAATAATTTGCCATCTCTGTGGGCCAGTACCTCAGGATGAGATGCAGCTGGAAGTCCCCAGAAGAGTGCCCGGATAAAACAGTCCAAACTGGTATGTCGTTTCTGTTGCGGCCTGATTTATTTTCCTTGGGAAGGATCGGATTGGGCTCAGGTCCTGTCCAAGGCCACAGTGTGGGGCCTAAGCCAAGGTCACCAGTCAGCCAGTTGGCCCCTGGGAGCTTTGCAGACTCCAGCGTTTGGCCGGCGTGACTCCGAGAAGCTCGTGGGGGTGGGACGGGGCCACAGTGTGCCAAGCAGCCGGTTGACCCTCGGCAGCCTTGTGGACCCCACGGCTGGTCGGCGTGGCTCTGGGTGGGATGTGGTGCTGTCGGGCTCAGCTGCAGCGTGCCAGGAAACTAGTCAGCCACTGGCAGCCCTGTGCCAGCTGGCGTGGCTCTGGGTGGGCTTCAGGGGGTGAGACTGGGGGCCATACTGGCTGTTCCAGGGAGTTCTGCGATGCCTGGGAGGTGTGGGGGGGATTCAGCGGTGCTGGGGTGAATGGGCTGGCGTTGGAGGGGTGATAGATGGCCCTCTGCAGATCTCTCCATCCCATTACCGTCGAATCCGGCCCTCAGGACGTGGCCCTGTTGCGGTCTGAGCCGCTGCCCCTCCCAATCCCGAGCCCGGCCATCACCCTGTTTCCAGGGAGACATCCACCTTTTCCTCCCAGTTCTGGCTCCTTCATCGCTTTGAGAGCAGACTTCAGGGTGAGTCTAGAATTTGAGGCAGAGCTCTCGGGAAGTGACTGCTCAGAGGAACCAACGTCAGTTCCTTTACTACGTGTCTTGGTGGAGTTGGAATCCGAATCAATTGTTTTCATTAATCTATCTCCCGAAAAATGCATCACCCGCGTATTCAGCCCCTTGATTTGTCTGCAGAAAACTGGAACTTGATGTTCATAAATAGGGAAATATTAAGCGGCCCAAGTCCTTGAATCAATATTGACTGTAGCAGGGGCCGATCAATCATCCTCGTGGCCAGGGAAACGCCAGCACTTGCTCAATCGAGAGTTTTAAGAGTATCGAGAGAGGTCTTTGGATCGCAACAGCGGGAACAAACTTGGCAGTGATGTACATTAACACCAAAAGTGGAATTCAGGTTGGAGTTCAAATTTTCAGGAATGACTGTTGAGCCAGGACATGCATACCCTCATTCATATGTATTTACCCACATGCACACATGTATGTTTTAAAATGCTCTGGCAGCTCTTTCAGCAGGACACTGCTGTCTTGGGTAGAGGAGCAGCACTGATCCCAGAGAAGCAGTGTGGCTCAGTGGAAAGAGCACGGGCTTTGGAGTCAGAGGTCATTGGTTCTAATCCCGGCTCCGCCACTTGTCAGCTGTGTGACCTTGGGCAAGTCACTTAACTTCTCTGTGCCTCAGTTGCCTCATCTGTAAAATGGGGATGAAGACTGTGAGCCCCACGTGGGACAACCTGATCACCTTGTATCCTCCCCAGTGCTTAGAACAGTGCTTTGCACATAGTAAGCATTTAACAAATGCTATTATTATTATTATTATTATTATTATTATTATTTTATTATTATTATTATCCCCAGGGCCTGTGGTGACCCATCCCCTAGATCAGGGAAGAGGAAGACCAGGCCAGAGCCAGATGAGCCATCTCAGTTTCTCCATCTTTTCCGCAAAATATTCGTATATGGTCTTATTCAGATTTTCGAACTCTGGCTAATGGGACCATTTGGCTAAATTCTTCTATGGAAACAGAGGCAGCGGTCTGTATGAAACTTTGGGTCTTGCAAACGGAATGTTGTTTAGGCCTGAAAAATGTGGTCACTGCATGAGCATATGGCTGGAGACTGTTTATTTGGCAATCGGAGATGTGCTAAAGACAACCTACTGGCAGGGTTTCCTGTGTTTCCAAAACAATGGAAAGGGCAAAAATAGCTCTTTTTAGATGTAGTGCCATCTGCCCCAAGGGCCTTCTCGATTACTTATTCTTAGCAGACAGGAGTCCGTCAGAAGCAGCCATGTTACTGGAAGTAGCTGGAGCCAACATACCTGTGGCAGAATTGATGCGGGTTCCTGGCTGCTTTTGGAACGGGGGTCGGGGGGAAGGTGTGCGTGCATGTGTGTCAAAGCTGATGCTCCTAAGGAAACAGTCTACCTATGCTCATGAGTGTGACTAAAAAAGGACAGGGGGCCAGTGTTCCCTGCCCCATCATTGCTGCGCTGATGCTTAGGGCCAAACGGCCTGCTTTATGGTTTGAGCAGAGCAAGCCCTTGAGTAATTGCTGCTGACCAGACTCGTCTGTTCACGTCTGTTGTCTCCCAGCAGACCTCTGCATTGTCTTGTGGTTTGCCACTGTGCTTTGCTAAAACTTGGTATCATTTAGTCTGCTCTCCTGGCTCACATGTGTCTCCTTTCGTTCCCCATAGAGCAGCTCCTGGGTCATTCTACGTTTGCCCTTTCTCTGCACATCAGTCAATCAATGAATCGTATTTATTGAGCGCTTACTGTGTGCAAAGCACTGTACGAAGCGCTTGGGAAGTACAAGTTGGCAACATATAGAGACAGTCCCTACCCAACAGTGGGCTCACAGTCTAAAAGGGGGAGACCGAGAACAAAACCAAACATACTAACAAAATAAAATAAAAACAATAGATATGTACAAGTAAAATAAATAAATAGAGTAATAAATATGTACAAACATACATATATACAGGTGCTGTGGGGAAGGGAAGGAGGTAAGATGGGGGATGGAGAGGGGGACAAGGGGGAGAGGAGGGAAGGGGCTCAGTCTGGGAAGGCCTCCTGGAGGAGGTGAGCTCTCAGTAGGGCCTTGAAGGGAGGAAGAGAGCTAGCTTGGCCTGCTGGAGCTGTGTTACCATGAATTTTGTGTACTGCTAGTAAACATAATAATAACTGTAGCATTGTTTAACCACTTACTTTGGCCTAAGCACTGTACTATGAGTTGGGATAGCTAGAGGTCAATCAGGTCAGACAAAGTCCCTGTACTTCCCAAGTGCTTAGTACTTAGTACTTACACGCAGTAAGCGCTAAATAAATACGATTGAATGAATGAATGATTGCCCCACATGGGGCTCCCAGTCTAGAGGAGGAAAAGAACAGGTCTTGAATCCTCATTTTACAGATGAGGAAACTGAGGCACAGAGAAGTGAAGCATCTTGCCCATTGTCACACTGCGGGCAAGTTTAGAGCTGGGATTCAAGCTCAGGTTCCCTGACTCCAAAACTTGTGTTCTTTCCAGTAGGCCTTAGTGCTGGTGAGCTGCCAGCATTGTTGGGGATTTTGTCCTGCTGGTCAGTGCCAGATCGGGTGTGTAGGGGGTTCTTGGGAGACTCCTCCAGGAGCTGGATGAGTTTCCCAGGGTCAGTCTGGTTCTCTCAGCCACAAAGAAGGCTGCAGTGGGAAACTTGTTGCCCCATTTTTGCCAGGGTATCCTCCAAAGAGTGAGTGACATATAGTGCAAGGTGACCTTGGAACTGACCCATCCCTGGGGATTTCCTGGTAGAGGGCAGCTGCTTAGGAAACCCTCCCTTCCCTTTGTTTGTCCTGGCTGAAAAGTGGTTTACTCAGAGCCATAGCGATTCTGGCAAGTGGGGAAGGCTGCCATTTCATTTGGGGAGGCTGTTAGGAGGTCCCCAGCAATGATTTCCATACCTTTGTGAATTTTCCACCGCTCCCAGAGGCTCGCCTCTTCCGAAATGCTGTCCTTCGACTTGAGAAGATCAAGGGGCAAGAGTTTCTTCTGGCCGATCTCTGAGTCCCTCGGGAGAGGCTGCTGGCAGAGCCAGCTTGTTACACAGAGGGCTGGGAAAAGATGAGCAGCAGAAATCACCTAGTGCAGAGCAGCCAAAAGCGGAAGCCTCTGGGCGTGTTCTTAGGAGCTCAGAAAGCCGGGGGTGGGGCTGAAACTGGTTTAAATTAACCTGGTTCTGTGAACCTGGAAATGCCGGTTCTGGAGGGAGGCCCCAAGCCGCTAGGCCCGGAAGTTTTCCTGGCTCATGGCAAAGAAGAGTTGTACCTCGAATCTTGGAGCGTGGGCAGCGCTCACCTCCTCTCTGAATGTTTCTAGACTCTAGAAAGTTTTCTTGGACAACTCAATGCAGAGATACTATTTTCTCTGGGAACATCTTTTCTGGTAACCCTCGAAGTATCCGATTGTGTTCTTATTGAATGTGGCATTGGTTATTTTGTACTCTGAGGAAAAAAAAAGTTACGGCATCAAGTAGCAATTGAATTAAAGTTTCACCACCGTTCAATTTAACTACCTATAACCCTCAGTATTCATCCCACTTTCCTATGGGAGTTTGGGATTTTCTTCTTGAGGCAAATTTAGATTTAAAAAATACACAGAAGGCAAAGTTGGTGGGGCATCTATTTCTCACTGGTCTGGGATCTTGTCTCTAGCCTGATTTCATTTAGAGTCTTCAGATAGACGGCTGGGCAAACGTCCGTCCAGGCTTCAAAGATCATTGCAGGCCAAATGAGGATAGGTTGTCTTCCTAGAAAAAAATAGTGGACTTGGCTTTGGCTATAGAGATGCTCTGTTCTTCCTTTTCTGTGATAGATTTCCCCTATCCTCAGCCCCACAGAACTAATGTGCATAGCTGTAAATTATTTATTCATAATAATGTCTTTCTTGGTCTCTAGACTGTCAGCTTGTGGGCAGGGAACGTGTATTTTATTTATTACTATTGACAATAATAAGAACGATAATGATATTTGTTAAGCGCTTTGTATGTGCCAAGCACTGTTCTAAGCACTAGAATAGGTACAAGGTATTCAGTTTGTCCCACGTGGGGCTCGCAGTCGTAATCCCCAGTTTACAGATGAGGTAACTGAGTCACAGAGAAGTTAGAGAAGCAGCATGGCTTATTGGAAAGAACATAGGCTTTGGAGTCAGAGGTCATGGGTTCTAATCCCAGCTCCAGCTCTGTAAAAATGGGGTTTAAGACTGTGAGCCTCACCTGGGACAACCTGATAATCTTGTATCTCCCCAGTGCTTAGAACAGTGCCTGGCATGTAGTAAGCGCTTAAGAAATACCATATTATTATTATTATTAATATTATTATTTTATTATTATTACTGTTAAGTGACTTGCCCAAAGTCACACAGCTGAGAAGTGGCGGAGCTGGGATTAGAACCCACGACCTCTGACTCCCAAGCCTATGCTGTTTTCACTAAGCCACGCTACTCCTCTAATAATAATAATGATGGTATTTGTTAAGTGCCTACTAGTCTTTTAGACTGTGAGCCCACTGGTGGGTAGGGACTGTCTCTATATGTTGCCAACTTGTACTTCCCAAGCGCTTAGTACCGTGCTCTGCACACAGTAAGCGCTCAATAAATACGATTGATAGGTGCAAAGCACTGTTCTAAGCACTGGGGAGGTGACAGGGTGATCAGGTTGTCCCACAGGGGGCTCACAGTCTTAATCCCCATTTTACAGATGAGGTAACTGAGGCACAGATAAATTAAGTGACTTTCCCCAGGTCACACAGCTGATAAGTGGTGAAGCCGGGATTAGAACCCATGACCTCTGACTCTCAAGCCTGGACTCTTTCCACTAAGCCAAGCTGCTTTCCTCCCTTTCCCCACCCTGCCCACCATCTATGCTCCTGATCCTGGTCCCATTGCTACAGAAGTCCCTCCCTCAGGAACACTGGACTCTTATGCCAACATTGTGCCCACAGTGCCCAGTGGTGAGTGTGAGTGTTTGGCGCATGGTGAGCTCTGGTGCCTCTGCCCCATCCATGAGTCTCCTCCGGTAACCGTGGGGGCCAGTGCAGGCAATCAATCAATTAATTGTATTTACTGATCGCTTTCTGCGGGCAGAGCACTATACTAAGCTCTTGGAAGAGTACAATATAACAGACCTGGTCTACACATCCCACAATGAGCTTGCAGTCTAGAAAACGCAGTCTAGATGATTTCTGCATGTTTTTCCCTGGGATGTATCGTGTATGTGTGCAAGTGCATATGTCTTTGGTCCCATGGGTTTTGCTTTTAGCTTTTTTTTATTTTAAGATTCTGGATTTATGAAGCTCCTTTCTTCTCAAGAGCCTAGGGGCCTCACCTAGGATTTCACAGTACATTGAGAAACGATAAATATTTTTCAAATCATGAATTGGTTTAAAGGACAGTGGCCCCCAAAATAGGATAGGAGGACAAGTGCGGACAAGCAGAAGAGGTAAAGAACTAAAGCAAACAGGCCAACACAGGGTGTCCCTCTGGCAACCACCCACCCAGTCCCTGCCCCTGCAATTAAACCTCTCCTCCCTCACCCCCTCCTTCTCCTGTGTTGCTCAGATGAGTATATTTTTTCTAATGACCACTCTGCTTTATCCTTGCCTTGACCACTGAGGAAAGCCTATGGACATTCAGAAAGGCACTGGCTGGAAACATTTTAACACTTGAAGGACAGATTTAGCATTTCTGCGAAAACATCTAATTCCTACAGTGCTTTCTGAACGTTGCACTTCTCTCACGGTAATTTCCAATCAGTTGATTAATTGATGGTTTTTATCTCAGGGTGAAGACACTGAGCAGGAAGCGCTGGGGGAGACCCAATCCTCTATCCACCCTCCCCAGTGCTTCTAGTAGGCACTTGACTATAATAATAATAATAATGGCATTTATAAAGCGCTTACTATGTGCAAAGCACTGTTCTAAGCACTGGGGAGGTTACAAGGTGAACAGGTTGTCGCACGGGGGGCTCACAGTCTTCATCCCCATTTTACAGATGAGGTCACTGAGGCCCAGAGAAGTGAAGTGACTTGCCCAAAGTCACACAGCTGACAAGTGGTGGAGCCAGGACTTGAACCCATGACCTCTGACTCCAAAGCCCGGGCTCTTTCCACTGAGCCACGCTGCTTCCACATGAATCCCTTGAACACTTAGCTCCTCACCTCAGCCCCAAAGCCCTTATGTACATATCGTGTAGTCTATTACTTCTATCTGTAATGTATTTTCTTGGAGAAGCAGCGTGGCTCAGTGGAAAGAGCCCGGGCTTTGGAGTCAGAGGTCATGGGTTCAAATCCCAGCTCCTCCAACTGTCAGCTGTGTGACTTTGGGCAAGTCACTTAACTTCTCTGGGCCTCAGTTACCTCATCTGAAAAATGGGGATTAAAAACTGTGAGCCCTTGTGGGACAACCTGTTCACCTTGTAACCTCCCTTAGAACAGTGCTTTGCACATAGTAAGCGCTTAACAAACACCATCATTATTATTATTATTACATCTACCTCCCACTTTGAACTGTACGTCTAACTCTATTTTGCTTTTCCAGGTGCTTAGTACAGTGCTATGCACACAGTAAGCACTCAAAAAAAATACCACTGATTGATGGATTGAAAGGATCCAGGAAGCCGCATGGCTTAGTGGAAAGAGCATGGGCTTGGGAGTCAGATGTCATGGGTTCTAATCCTGACTGTGCTACTTATCAGCTGTGTGGCTTTGGGCAAGTCACTTAACTTCTGTGCCTCAGTTACCTCAACTGTAAAATGGGGATTAAGACTGTGAGCCCCACGTGGAGCAGCCTGATTACCTTGTATCTACCCCAGCACTTAGAACAGTGCTTGGCACATAGTAAGCGCTTAACAGATACCGTAATTATGATTATTAAGACAGACCTACAATCACTACCCTTTGGGATTTTTGTAATAGCTTTTATTAAGCGCTTCATGTGTGTCAAACACTGTTTTAAGTGCTGCGATAGAGATGCAGCGTGGCCTAGTGGTAGAGGGATCTGGGTTCTAATCCCAGTTCCACCGCTTATCTGCCGTGTGACCATAGGCAAGTCACTTCACTTCTCCTTCACCTCAAGTACCTCATCTGTAAAGTGGGGATTAAGACTGTGAGCTCCAGGTAAGACATGGATTGTGTCCAACCTGATTAGCTTGTATCTACCCCAGTGATTAGTACAGTAAGCGTTTAATAAATACCATAAGGAAAAATGAATTAGTTTGTGTATGGTCCCTGTCCCACATAGGCTTAGAGTCTAAATAGGAAGGAGTACAGGAGAACCGAGCCATCGACTAGCCCAGCGTCTGACAGCAAACCTTTGGCCGAGCCGGGATGAGAATCCAGGTCCTTTGACTCTCAGGGCAGTGCTCTTTCCATTGTCATGCTGCTTCTCCAGGCCATGCTGCTTTTCCGGTCTAACGGAAAAGAATCATTTGGAGGAGAGGGAAGCAGTTTCTTTCTTAGTAGAAAGAACTCGGGCCTAGGATCCAGAGAATCTCATTCTAATCTTGACTCGACCCCTGCTACTGGGTGACTTGGGAGCCAGAGGATTTGGGTTTTAATCAGTCAGTCATTCATATTTATTGAGCACTTACTGTGTGCAGAGTACTGTACTAAGCGCTTGGGAGAGTACTTTATAGCAATATAACGGACACATTCTCTGCCCACAACGAGTTTACAGTCTAGAGGGGGAGGTTTTAATCCTAACTCTACCACTGCTGCTGGGTGACCTGGGAATCGGAGGATTTGGGTTCTAATCTTGACACTACACCACTGCTGCCGGTTGACTTGGTAGCCACCGGCCTTCGGTTCTAATTCTGGCTCAGTCACTTTTCTGCTCTGTGACTCGGGCAAGTCACTTCACTTCTCTGTGCCTCAGTAAAATGGGGATTAATTCCTCCTCTCTTCACCTTAGATTTTGAGCCCATGTAGGGAAGGGACTGTGACCAACTGGATTGTCTTTTATCTTCCCCAGCATTTAATACAGTGACTGGTTCATAGTAAGCACTTAAATTAACATAAAAATAAAAAGGTCAGTCTGGTCTGAGTGTTTAGGCAGGGAATATGACTGTTTATTGTTGTATCGTACTCTCCCAAGTGCTTAGAACAGTTCTCCGTGCACAGTAAGCGCTCAACACATACAACTGAATGAATGAGGCCACTTCACCGTCCATATGTATTACTTCCCACAACATTTTAGGTTATGCACAGCAGGAAATTGATCCTATTCTAGCCCCTGATTTATGATTCGGTATGTGGCAGAGCGGAGCGCGTCCCTGTATTTAATTATGTTATTTTCATTCCATTCTTTCATGGATTAATTAGTATTCGCAAATCTCTTGGAAGAAAACAAGAGCTTTGTAAGTGCCTGTATTATTCAAGTGCTATTATTATTACTTCAAGAAAGAGAGGTGCTTAAGTCAGCTCTCTCTCCCTCAGATGATGACATTTCTATTATCTGACCCGAGCAGGTACTCACGCCCTCCCCGGGCCCAGGAGAAATGGGTTGAGAGGAGATGTTAGCCAGGAGGCCAGTTGGGTTTTCCGGCCCCGCCCTCCGAGCGGTTCTCGATACTGTGCGGATCGCCGAGGGCATCTTGCGGGGCATCTTGGGATTTAGAAGCAGGGGCACTCAAGTAGTCCCTTTGGGAATGGAAGCCATGGGTGATAGGCCATATGGACTGGCTCTGATGGCCTCCTGTGACCCGTGAGTGGCCACCCTCCTGTTCCGGGGCAGGGCCAGGCCCGGACTACCTTCTCTTCCTGGTCCTCTCCCCTGTCCGCCTCACATGAAAGCAGAGAGCGGGGAGAAGCCATGGGCCTGATGGGTGGAATTTATTCACCCGCCTACTCCATGTGAGCACTCCAGGTCCAGACTGACAATGGGACAACGGGGAGAAGCTCTGCCTTCCGCAGGAGAGGTCACACATGCATCCTTCAGCCCTTCGGGAACAAGAGTCAGCGGAGGGAAACCTTTGAGCAGTTGGTGAGTGGGGAGCTCTGTGGAAAAGGTCCCCCACGTGACACGTGAAGTCACTGGCTGTGACGCCATGACAATGTCGTGCTGGCCCCCCGCTGCTTCAGAGCAGCAGCTGTTGCTGCCAGCAGGGAGGATGGTGAAATGGGAGGAGGGGGAGAGAGAGCAGGGAGGGGGTAGATAGTGAAAAGAGGGAGGGAAGGAGGGGAGAATAGGGCAACAATGGCCTGATGAGCTTCTGTTGGCAGTGACTCCCCAGAGGCTCCCAAACTGGGAGGAGGGGACAGGGGTGCCTGGATTCCTTGTCTTCTGGGGTTTGCTCCCACCAGACTGCCTCTAGCTTGCCCCTTCCCCATGTTTTATGGTATTTAAGAGCTGGTTAGGTGTCAAATATTGTTTG
Organism: Tachyglossus aculeatus; assembly: GCF_015852505.1. NCBI lineage: Eukaryota > Metazoa > Chordata > Mammalia > Monotremata > Tachyglossidae > Tachyglossus > Tachyglossus aculeatus. The sequence continues at coordinate 9,776,637 of NC_052071.1, forward strand.
AAATGCCGACATAGATACAGGTGTATCAGGTTGGACACAGTCTAAATCGGGCGGAGGAGTATTTATTCTCCATTTTACAGATGGAGTAACTGAGGAGCAGAGAATTGGTTTCCCCTAGGTCAAATACCAAGCAATTGGCAGAGATGGGATTAGAACCCAGGTCCTCTGCTCTTCCTCCTGGTGCATTGTAGGTGGCTTGGCAGGGCCCCTATTGCAAGGCTCTGCTCCCGGGGTTCACTGAGCCCCAAGAAGAGCCTGGCAGAGAGCCCTCAGTTGGTTGATCCATCCAGAGTCTGAGGGAGCAGCTCTGGCTAGGGTGGAAAGCTGCCTCTGAGTCCTCATTCATAAGTCAGTCAATGGTATTTATTGAGCACTTTCCATGTACAGAGCACTGTACTAAGCATTCGGGAGAATCCAGTGCAAGCAAATAGGTAGACAAGATCCCTACCCTCAACTGACTTAGAGTCTAATGGGGAAGACTGACATTAAAATAAATTATGATTAAAATAAATTGTGATTCTGGATATGGACACAGGTGCTGTGGAGCTGGATTTGGGGTGAGTATCAAAGTGCTCAAGGGGCCTCAGTGATGCAGGACAGAGGACAGACATGCTGGGAGGACGATGTACTTCCCAAGCCCTTAGTACAGTGCTCTGCACACAGTAACAGCTCAATAAATATTATTGAATGAATGAATGAAAGGAGAGTTGAGAAAGGGCTTTTGGAGGAGTGGTTTCATTAAGGGTTTGAACATGGGGAAAGTAATATGGAAAAGGTGGGAGTTTCAGTCATTCATTCAATTGTATTTATTGAATGCTACTATATGCAGAGCACTGTACTAAGCACTCGAAGTCCAGTCCGGTCCAGAGGGGGGCCATGAGTGAGGGGTCATTGGCGAGACGGACAAGGTGGAGGTACAGTGAGAAAGTTGGTGTTGGGGGAGCCGAGTGTGAGGTCTGTGGAGTGGAAGATGAGTGAGGTGTTGTAAGAAGGAGAGAACTGATCGAGTGCCTTATAGCCAGTTCTATGTTGAGAAGGACGAGCAATTGTTAAAGGTTTTTGAGAAGTGGGAAAACATGGTTAGGTTTTGTTTTGTTTTATTTTTGGGGGGAGGTTGTTTTGATTTTTATTTTTTTAGTTTTTTTTTTCCCAGAAAAATAATGTAGAAAACAAAGTGACATATGGCCTGAAATGGGGAGAGAGGGGTTTTTTGGCTCTTTGAACTCTTCAGGGCAAGAATTTTTCCCTGTCGTGAGTCATTTCAATTGTCATGAATTTCATACCTGCCTGTCTTCCTCTCCCCCTCCATGATGCCTTACTTCCAGCCCACTTGCAAGACCAACGATTACATTTCATTCCCCCATGGCGTATTCAGTCTTGTACTCAGTACAGTGCTCTGCACGCAGCAGGTGCTCACTACAGCACACTGCATACTTTAGACACTCATCACAGCACTCTGTAGATAGTAGGTTCCCAGCACAGTGCTCTTCATGCAATAGACACCCAATAGAGTGCTCTATAGCACCATTCTTAGGTGCTGAATAAATAGTACCTAAGAGGAAGTCCCTGTGAGAGATCTGGGGTCAAACTGAAAGGCGATTTATCTTTCTGGATGTCTTGAATCTCATAAGGAGAATGACCCTCTCGTGAAGCAACAAGACAAATAATATTCATGAGTCTGTTGAGAAATCAGCCCATCTCTGAGGTTGTACATGATGTCCTTTAGGGTTCCATGAGCCACAGCATAGGCAGTATTTAATTTTTCTCCACATGGAATGTTTCGCTGTTCCACATAAGTGCAGGGCTGTGCTCTCTGTGTCAGGGCACATCTAGGCTAGGGGTTCATATGGCAGGGGGAAGGGGGTTGTGGCCTCTCACTACACTCTGGCACGTCCCCAGGAGGGCCTATGCTAGTTCGGATGAGTCTTCCCAAGCCCCCAGTAGCCGGTCTGTGGAGAGCCATGAGAGAATATCATCTTGGTGATCTCCATCCCTCCCTCCTCAGCACTCACCCCAGAATCCCAAACCCAGAAGCGTCACTGCTTCCCTCATCACGGGCCACAGTTTGGGCCCGAGCCGTAAGCGAAGGCTGGCAACTTGAAGAAGGCGTTTGGCCCAGGAGATTGCTTTCCTTAGTTGAATTGGCACCTCCAGACCTGGCAGCTGATGGCAGACCCAGATCGGGGGTGCTGATTTGTGATCTGGGGACCAGGAGTGGGGTTGGGGAGCGGGGCCGCGTGGTGCAGGTAGATGCGTTGATGGGCCGCCCCCACATATCCGTCGCTGCCACCCCTCCGAGGTGAGGCTTCCGTGTGGCTGACTCATTGCCTGGATTTGGCAAAGCGTGACGGGCCTTCCCCAGCTGCTTCTGCTGTGGGGACAAGTACACATATGGCAGCTTTGTTCTGTCCCAAACAATGCGGGGGGGCCTTGCTGGCTCGGTCAGAGTTGGCGGGGAGCATACTAACTTCCTAGGCAGAAAGGAGGGGTGGCAGGAGCCTGGGAGCCAAGCCTTTAGGAAGCAGTTCTCCCCTCGTCTTACCCCGATCCAACGCACACCACCGGCATGCGCCTCAGCAGTCCGGGGGCAGGCTGGGGAAAGCAGATTCCAACAGCCCCAGTAGACTGGGAGAGCCATGTTGGGCCCTGACTGATCCAGAGATGACTCCAAAGCCAAGTATTCCCTTCCCGAGTCACCGGCTGAGGGTCCAAACAGCTGGGGTAGAGATGAGATAATCGGGTCGGACGCGGTCCCTGTCCTCCAAGGGCCTCACTGAGTAAGTTGGAGAGAGACTGAGTATTGAATCCCCATGTTTGTACCTCAGTTTCCTTATCTGTAAAATGGGGATTAAGACTGTGAGCCTTGCACTGTGTCCAACCTGACGATCTTGTATCTACCCCAGCTCTTAGTACAGTGTCTGGCACCTCGTCAGCACTTAACAAATGTGATAAAACAGTGAGGTAACTGAGTCCCAGAGAAATGAAGTGATCTGCCCACGGTAACACAGCATGCCCGTGGCAGAACTGGGATTAGCACCCAGTTCCTCCGATTCCCAGGCCCCGGCTCTTTCCACTAGAGCACAGCCAGAGAAATCCTTTAGGTCTGGGTCAGTTTGAGCGGCTCCCAGCAAGATGGACGTGTGTGGCATTATCATACCGCGCAGTGGGTCGATATAAATGTTTGGTCAATCTCAGCGTCTGGTCTTTGGAGCAGTAAACCTCGACCATCCAGATTACAGCATATCAAGTAGTGTGTTCCAGTGGATGGGACATAGGACTGAGAATGGGGAAGTCAAGAGTCCTGGGTTCTAATACAAGTCCTGCCACTTGCCTGCTGTGCAATCTCGGGCAAGTCACCTAACTTCTCTGTGCCTTCGTTTCCTTAAATGGATATGGACTGAATATTTTTTCTCCCTCCCCTTTAGACTGTGAGCGTTTTGTGGTGGGGACTGTGGCCAGCCTGATTATCTTGTATCTGCCCAGGGCTTAGCGGAGCACTTAGCACCCAATATGCCTGTATCACATACCACAGTTATGCGTGACCTAGTGGAAAACACACTGGCTTGGGAGTCAGAAGGACCTGAGTTCTAATCCCACCTCTGTCAGTTGTCTGCTTTGAGACTTTGGGTAAGTCTCTTCACTTCTCTTGGCCTCGGTTACCTCATTTGTAAAATGGGGATTAAGACTGTGAGCCCCATATGGGAGAGGAACTGGGTCCAACTCCAGTGCTTAGTACAGTGCCTGGCACATAGTAAGTGCTTAACAAATACCACAATTACTATTATTGTTATTGTATCGGGGTAAGCCGACATGTTCCCCTGGAGGTGGCCTCTCAGAGTGTCCAGTTTCCAGACTCTTCCACCCTCCTCCCTCAGCTTTCCAGCTCAGCCCTGCACACTGCCAAACTCCCTGTCTCCGCCTCCTCTCTGTTTTCCTGAATTCTGCATGAAGCGTTTCCCCTGGACATAAATCCCTGCTCCCAGTTGCCGCTCCTGGCACCACATTTAAGCACAACTGTTTCCAGTCGGCCATTCCGCTTTATGATTTTTGGCTTGTGGGGAACAGAAGTCTAGGAGGCCGGCTTTCCTACCGAAGCCTTGCTTTTCTGATCAGGAGCACGTTCCCTCAGAGGGGGGAAAAGACGATTTGGTACATCTGTGCCCCGTGATTAGAGCCAGGATATTTACACCCTGTGTCGATTGGGAGGGTCCAAATGGTCACTGACATTTGAAAAAGGTCTCTACTTTCAAGGGGGTTAGAATTTCTATTTTTGAAACAACCCTCCGGCAGCTTTTTGTGATGAATAACTCATCTGAGTTCACCCGCATAAACTTTCTGGTTAAGGAAAATCATCCCCTTCTGAATTATTTTGTAAATTTGTCACCCAGCGATTGGGCCTCGGTGCTGGTGGCACAGTGCAGTGCTTGCCTGTGGTAATATTTTCCAAGTGAGTTTGAGTGGGTCTTGGCAGTCTGCTCACAACCCAAGTCCTGAGAAGGGCTTGGAATTGGATGAAAATCACTCAAGGCACCAAGCCCTCATTTTTTTAAAAATAGCATTTATTAAGCGCTTACTATGTGCAAAGCACTGTTCTAAGCGCTGGGGAGGTACAAGGTAATCAGGCTGTCCCACAGGGGGCTCACAGTCTTCACCCCCATTTTACAGATGAGGTAACTGAGGCCCAGAGAAGTTAAGTGACTTGCCCAAAGTCACACAGCTGACAATTGGCGGAGCTGGGATTTGAACCCATGACCTCTGACTCCAAAGCCCGGGCTCTTTCCACTGAGTCACACTTCTTCTCCCCAATCCCTCGTCTTCTGCATGGCCCACGCCCCTGGATCTGTCCCCTTTAAGCACTTGATATTCCCCCCTGCCCTCAGCCCCCAGAATTTACGTCCATAACTGTAATTTACTTTAATATCTCTCTCCCTGTGAAGATTGTAAGCTTCTTGTGGGCAGTAAACGTATCTACCATCTCTGTATCATACTCACCCAAGCATTCCATACAGTGCTCTTTACACAATAAGCACTAAGAAAATTGTTGGAGAGATCTCACGGTTGAGCCAGGAGTTCTCGCTGGAGTTAAGCCAGGTTATCTGCACATAACCTGTGCAGGTTACTCTGCACATAGTAAGCGCTCAATAAATACGATTGATGATGATGAGGTTATCGAGTCTCCCAGCTTAGATCTCTTAGTTTTCTATTCAGAAAACAAACACGTATGTTTTGCCTAGTCTTTTGCTAACCTCGTTCCCAGCAGTTCTTGATGATGGTGATGATCTGTATGTGACCCGGACACAGAATCCAAAACTTTCTGACTGATTTTCATATTGTCCAGATTCATTATTTAAACAGATCAAAACCGACAGTCCTTAGGTAGGGTGTGGGTACACTTTTCCAATAATCTGAGCCTGTTTCATTTTTGTGGGTTTTTTATGATTTTTGTTAAGTGCTTATTAGGTGTCAAGCACTGTTCTAAGTAATAATAATAATAATAATGGCATTTATTAAGCGCTTACTATGTGCAGAGCACTGTTCTAAGCGCTGGGGAGATTACAAGGCAATCAGGTTGTCCCACAGGGGGCTCGCAGTCTTAATCCCCATTTTACAGATGAGGTAACAGGCACAGAGAAATTAAGTGACTTGCCCAAAGTCACACAGCTGACAATGGGCAGATCCGGGATTTGAACCCATGACCTCTGACTCCAAAGTCCGTGCTCTTTCCACTAAGCCAGGCTGCTTCTCAGCCAGGCTGCTTCTAAGTGTTGATAAATAGAAGTTTATCAGGTCGGAGACAGTCCCTGTCCCACTGGGGGCTCTCACTCTAAATTGGAGGTGGGGGGGCTTAATTCCCCTTTGACAGATGAAGAAACTGAGGCCCCGAGCAGTTGTGACTTGCCCATAATAATAATAATAATAATGGCATTTATTAAGCATTTACTATGTGCAAAGCACTGTTCTAAGTGCTGGGGAGGTTACAAGGTGATCAGGTTGTCCCACAGGGGGCTCACAGTCTTAATCCCCTTTTTACAGATGAGGTAACTGAGGCACAGAGAAGTGAAGTGACTTGCCCAAAGTCACACAGCTGATAATTGGCGGAGCCAGGATTTGAACCCATGACCTCCGACTCCAAAGCCTGTGCTCTTTCCACTGAGCCACGCTGCTTCTGTAATGATAATGGTGGTATCTGTAAAGTGCTTATTATATGCCAAGCCCGTGGTTTCCTCACTCCAGCCCTACATTTTCAAAAATGCAGAGGGATGAGAGCCAAGCACGGGAAGAAGGTTGGTGTTAGAGTGAAGCATGCGGGCTGCGTTGTAGATTGAGGGTCTTAAAACCTGTGGGAAGGCATTCCTGCTTGACGTGGAGAAGGATGGGTAAACATTGGAGGTTACTGAGGAGTGCGGAGATGTGCAAAGAATGGTTGTTCTCGCTTTGGTTCCATCAACACACTCAGTAGAAATGCTGTTTTCTGGGATGTATCCAAAAATAAGATGCCAATTTCAAGATTAAATCTATCAAACAGAGAGCTAATTTAAAAAATGAATGAGTTTTATTAAAAATAAAGCAGTGTTCTGTTCATGGATTTCTCTGGGCTACTGAACAAGGGACCTTGAATCTTTATGTTGACAATTAAAGGGTTTGGCAGATGCCAGAAGTAGGCGGGATCTGGGTGAATCAGAAAGGGATCTGAATCCCGCTCTGATTCCGCTTTCTGGCGCTAGACCCCAACTCCCCAAATGGCTAATCTTACCCACCTTAATGAAACAGCCGCATGCCTTTTCATAGTACTTGGCTTGTGTGTCCCTTTCGCTGGAGTGGCACAGAAAGATGAGAGTGAAAACACAGTTTTTTCTGAGGACAGAAAATGGGTGGGTGGGACCACAGGGCCAGCTGGAGGGGGCATCCCCCCCACTTCACACTGCCCTTTGAGGCAGGAGGGTGGGTCTGGACTTTTCTGAGCAGCTGTGGCATTTTCAGGCAGGCGACTTTCATTGTATGACATGTTCAGACACTGTCTTGCTCGGAAACTACTCTTCATCACTCATCTTCATTGAGCACCTATTGGTGGCGGAGCTCTGTGCTAAATGATTGGCAGAAGAGAATTCACTCCTTAGTCATGCTCCCACATCCCCCAGTACCCACACCCCACGTCTCTCCCAGCATCGTCCTATCCTTCCCCACATCCCCCAACAGCCTCTCACCCACATTCCCACTCCCAAGCCCCCTTCTTTATTGTGGAGTGCTCTCACACTGGAGTGGATGATGGGAGCCAAAAACATGCAATCTGGTGAATCTTTTCTTTTTTTTCGGTGGTAGTTAATGATCATAATTATAGTGTTTAAGTCCTTACTATAGGCCCAATGCTGTCCTAAGCGCTGGAGTGGATACAAGTAAATCAGATTGTAAACATTTACCGTTCCATCTGTTTTACAGATGAGGTAACTGCAGCAGAGAGAAGTGAAATTACTTGCCCAGGGTCAAACAGCAATTTGCAGAGTTGGGAATTAGAACCAAGGTCCTTCTGCCTCCCAGCCTGTGCTCTTAAGCGTTTGGTATGCCCCAGGCACTGTACTAAGCCCTCAGGTAGGTATAAAACAGTCACATTGGACACAGTCCCTGTCTCACACAGAGCTTTATCAATCAATCATGTTTAATGAGCACTAACTGGTTGCGGGGCAAGTGCTTGGAAGAGTACAACCCAACAATATAATAGACACATTCCCTGTCCATAATGAGCTTACGGTCTAAAGGGGAAGATAGAACATTAATATAAATAAATAAATTACAGATATGTGCCTAAGTGCTGTGGGGTTGGAGTGGGGGTGGTGAGTAAAGGCAGCAAGTCAGAGAGATATGGAAGGGAGCGGGAGAAAAGGAAATGACGGGTTAGGGAAGGCCTCTTGGAGGAGATGTGCCCTCAATAATAATGATAATAATAATGATGGCATTTATTACGTGCTTACTATGTGCAAAGCACTGCTCTAAGCGCTGGGGAGGTTACAAGGTGATCGGGTTGTCCCACGGGGGGCTCACAGCCTTAATCGCCATTTTACAGATGAGGTCACTGAGGCACAGAGAAGTTAAGTGACTTACCCAAAGTCACCCAGCTGACAATTGGCGGAGCTGGGATTTGAACCCATGACCTCTGATTCCAAAGCCCGGGCTCTTTCCACTGAGCCACGCTGCTTCTTTTAAGGTTTTGAAGGTGGGGAGAATAATTGTCTGTCAGATATGAAGATGAAGGGCATTTCGGGCCAGAGACAGGATGTAATGATAATAGTAATGATGGCATTTATTAAGCGCTTACTATGTGCAAAGCACTGTTCTAAGTGCCAATGTAGGAGAGTAGTGTGGTGAGGTAAGATAGGGCACAGTGACTGAGAGATTTAAAGCTGATAGGAAGGAGTTTCCGTTTGATGCAGAAGTGGATGGCCACTACTTGAGACTCTTGAGGAGTGGGGAAACATGGCCTGAACATTTTTATAGAAAAATGATTCAAGCAGTAGAGCAAAGTATGGACTCAAGTGGGGAGAGACAGCGGTCAGGGAGAACGTAATCAGGGCAGTACAAGATAAATGCTTGGATTAGTGTGGTAGCAGCATGCAAGGAGATGAAAGGGTTCACAGTCTAAATCCCCATTTTATAGATGAGGAAATTGAGGTTGAAGTGAAGTGACTGGCCCATGTTTAGACAGCAGATGTGGTAGAGCCTGGATTAGATCCTTCTGACTCTCAGGGCTGTGCTCTTTCCACTAGGCCGAGTTGCTTCTCAATCACATCAGCTATATTTATAGAACGGCTCAGTTTCCCTCTCATCTTCTCACTCTTGGTGATGGAGCAGTGGGTGGAAACCGGACTCCTGGGATCGCTCAGGACAGAAACATCCTCAAACCCAGGATGTGAGGGGGGCAGGTTCTGGAGAAGTCAGTATTTCCACCTTCAGCATGCCATCTCCAGGGGCTTCCCTAGAGTTGCTTGAGACGGAACTTTACGCCGTCGTGCCCTCAGCCGATGCCATTGCAGCCTCTGTCTTTGAAATTCTCCAATCCCTCTCCTCTAGACTTGCAGCTCCTTGTGGTGGTAATAATAATAATAATAATAATAATGATAACATTTAGTAAGTGCTTACTATGTGCAAAGCACTGTTCTAAGCACTGGGGAGGTTACAAGGTGATGAGGTTGTCCCACGGGGGGCTCACAGTCTTCATCCCCATTTTACAGATGAGGGTACTGAGGCTCAGAGAGGTGAAGTGACAAGTGGCGGAGCCGAGATTTGAACCCATGACCTCTGACTCCAAAGCACGTGCTCTTTCCACTGAGCCACGCTGCTTCTCCAAGCAACTAGAGATCCCTGGTCCTCCCCAGCTTGCTCAGTACAATGCTCTTTCCCTGCAGTAGTTGCTCAGTAAAGACCACTGATGGACTCATTCTCCATCGTGGTGCCCGTCACAGAGGGAAACTGGATTGGATATTGCAATTCGGCTGGGTAAGGAGTGCCTCCTTTGGGTTGGACCCGGCTCCCTTGGGTGCCACCAACGACCCCACGCCTCCCCCCACCCCCTGCAGCCATTCCGCTGCCATCAGCAGTGACCAGTTCGCTGACCTCTAGCAGTTCCAAGTCATTCAGTGTTTCCGGCCCCCCAGCACAGTCAGTGCAGGGCAGTGGGCTCAGGCCGCTGGGCGTTAGGAAAACCACACCCATGTCCTTTCAGGCTCCCGCCCTTGGCATTCAAAGCAGGATGTCCAAATGCCTGGCCGGGGGTGGCTGGGAAGAGCCTGTCGGGCTATCAGATCAGCTGCCGGACCCTCCCACCTCCCTCCACGAGACTGAGCATAAAGAGAAAGGCCAGTCGGGTGCCCAAAGAAAAAACTGGCCGGACACCAAACCTGACCAAATGACACTGCCCAAGTTCTGAGCGTTGCCATCATCCACCTCTTTCTCTGGGAACATATAATTTTCTGGGCTTTTTTTAGGTTTTAATGACTGCAATTGCAAACTCCAGTCAGTTTTCTTCATTTTAAAGGCCCAAACTTCACATATGGGCTTCCTCAAACACCAGTTGGGCCACTTCTCCCCTACCTTGCCTAGATGACTCCTTACCACTCGCTGCAGCTGGCCACTCCCTGTACCCCCTCCTCCCTGGCTCACCCTCAGCATCCCCCGCACCTCAACCTCTTCAGGCCTCGGGCATGTTGATGTGTGTTTGGTTTTGTTCTCTGTCTCCCCCTTTTAGACTGTGAGCCCACTGTTGGGTAGGGACTGTCTCTATATGTTGCCAATTTGTACTTCCCAAGCGCTTAGTACAGTGCTCTGCACATAGTAAGCGCTCAATAAATATGATTGATGATGATGATGTTGATGGCAAGATGCTGTTGAGGTGCTATTGGGACAATGTCAGGACTGGGATAAATCAACCAATCAATCGTATTTATTGAGCGCTTATTCTGTGCAGAGCACTGTGCTAAGAGCTTGGAAGAGCACCATCTAACAATATAACAGAATTGGTAGACATGTTCCCTGCCCACAATGAGCTTACAGTCTGAAGGAGTTTCATCAGTATTTCCTCCCTCCCTTATGTTGAATGGCATCTTGAGCTACTTCCAGATGTTCATTTCAGCTTCTGCAGCTAAGGGACTGGCACATTAGTGGAAGCCCGCCATAGACACGTTTAACCGCTGGATCCCCAGGGGTCCCTTAGATCTTAGAGGAGCAGCTTTGCTATTTACTGTCAACAAACATAGATTTGCTTTGTAAAGTACATTACCAGTGTAAATAGCTAAGGAGTAGTGAGTTAGTAAACTGAAAAGGTCTCGTTCCATTCAGCCAAACTCTTTTCCTTCCAGTTATCTGAATTTAATTTGGCATAAGACCCATTCAATCAATCAGTCACTCAATCAATATTTATTATTATTATTATTGTTAACATCTTTATGGTATTTGTTAAGTGCTTACTAAGTGCCAAGCACTGTTCTAAGCATTGGGTAGATACAAGGTAACCAGGTTAGACACAGTCCCCATCGGGGTTCCCAGTTTCAATTCCTATTTTGCAGATGAGATATCTGAGGCACAGGGAAGTTGAGGGACCTGCCCAAAGTCACACAGCAGCAAAGTGGCAGAGGAGGGATTAGAACCCACGACATCTGATTGCCAAGCCTATGTTCTTGTCACTAGGCCATGCTGCTTCACCTATTGAGTACTTACAGTGTGCAGAGAACTAAGTGCTTGGAGAAGCATAATGGAATAAAGTTCGTAAACGAGATTCCCTCTCCACAAGGAGACTGTGTATGTTCATTGTGGGCAGGGAATCTGTTTACCAATTCTATTGAATTGTACTCTCTCCCCAGTACTCCCTGCAGTGCTCAGCACTTAATAAATACCACTGATGATGAAGGAGCTGACATTCTTCAAGAGGAGGCAGATATGAAGAACAGTTACAGATAGGGGAAATAGTACTACAGAAGGATAAGTACATATAAGTGCTGTGGGGCTGCAGTGAGTAAGTGAGTGGGGCTGCTCAGGGGATTAGCACTTAGAACAGTGTTTTGCACATAGTAAGCACTTAATAAATGCCATTATTATTATTATTCATACTTGGAGACTCCATGCAATTTTTCACTGGGATAATCCTCTCCATTTGATCAGTCAACTGGTATTTATTTTCCTATTCTTCGCTCTCCTAACTCTCCACCTCCACATTCAGAAAGCTCTTGCTCTTTCTCTTCAAAACTGCTCTCCAGTCGTCTTCCTTGTAAACAAGTCCTCCTTCGCCCTACAGCCTTTTGTCCTCCTCCCCCTTCCCTCCTCTTTACCCCTTTCTTCCTTTCTCCCCTCACTTCCCTCTCTCCTCCTCCTCCTCCAGCCCAGTCCTCCCCTCTGCGAAGGCCAGCGCGAAGCCATTTTTGAAACATTTGTAATTGCTTTGGGAAATTCTGGAGGTTTCCCAGCTGAAAGGTCCACTGTCCTAGCAAAGAGGCTTTCTCTTATTAGCCCTGCAGAATTGCCGTTGCAAAAATAATTGGGCAGAGGACAGGTCGTAAAAACTGTCCTCTCCGAAACTGTCTCCACCAAACTCGTCCGGGCAGGCGGTGGGCACGAGCCGCCCTCTACTGACAGCAGGGAAAATGCAGAACGTGTTGACCTCAACTCTGCCCTGATGTCAACTCTTAACAATAATAATAATAATGATGGCATTTATTAAGCGCTTACTATGTGCAAAGCACTGTTCTAAGCGCTGGGGAAGTTACAAGGTAATCAGGTTGTCCCACAGGGGGCTCACAGTCAATCCCCATTTTACAGATGAGGTAACTGAGGCACAGAGAAGTTAAGTGACTTGCCCTCTTGCGTGGGGGATATGATTGGGAGAGGACACAGAATAAAAATCAAAGTGATGGAGACAGAGTGGAATGGGGGAGGTAGAGGAGGGAAGGAGAGATGGAGCCCAGGGAACATAACCTAAGAACATCAGATGTGTGGATTGAAAATTAGGCATTGAAAGTGTGGCATTTCTCGGGAAAACCACCCCGGGCCGCAGAAAACCGGGTGGATTTGAAAGCCAAGGACCTTCACTGTGGGGTCAGTTGGAAAGGCCTCAGCCTGTGTTTGTTTCAGCGTTCTCCTCCCATCCGCGGCTCTCCAAGCTCCTAGTGGTGGCGGCTTCAGGCCAGGCAGTGGCACCTTCTCCGAAGTACAGACTCTTGCTCCCTCACTGCCCCCACTTCTTGGGGGGTGGTGGGCAATAGCAGCAGTTGGCTCTCGATAAAACTGCTAGATACGTAGCTTTCATCTATTCCAGAACTTACTACTTTGTCCCGTCCATAGTATAGGAAGAGCTTAACAAATACTATAAGAAAAAGGAAAACGTCCAGGATGGGCTCTCAGTGGCTTTGTGTCGGTCATGTCCATGGGCAAGGAAGGGGTGAGTGGCTGATCCAGGGTGCTCCTCATGTCTGTCTCCTCCATTAGATTAGCAGCTCCTCCAGGGCAGAGATCCGGTTTACTAACTCTCCTCAGCTCCCTCAAGGTATTAATCCTTTGCCGTGCACATAGTAAGTGCTTAATAAATATCACTGAATGATTGATCAATGCTTTACTGTCCATCCCTATAGGCTTGGGGGACAGGGACTGTGTCCAATTAGCTTGTATGTCTGATTAACTTGTCTCTCCCCCGTGCTTAGCGTGGTGCGTGGCAACTATCCAGGCTTAAAGAATACCCCAGTTATCATCATTACACTGGCCAATTTGAGTTGTAGCTGTGAGTGGGCTTACAAGGCTGACCCGGCCTTTCTGTCCTTGCCTGCAGAGGATTTTTGCAGGCCAGTTGCTTGTTGCCTGCCTGGACTGGAGCGGTTTCTGTTTTCTCCTCCCTTTTCAAATCCTGTCAAAGGTTTGCTTGGAAGTGACCCCCCTCCCCTCCTCTTTCCCTACCGCGGATCTTCTTGTATCCCAGCTTTGAGCTGTGACGCTGTGGTGTCCAAGGTCATGAAAAGAAATGGCAGAGATAAGCCCAGGATATTTATTTTGAGCTTCCCTTTAAAGATGGCTGAATTGCCGTCTCGTGTGTGTAGAATGGTGAATCTCCTCTCTTCATGCATGTTGTTTCACTCAGGGGCTGGAGTGGTGCTGGCAGAGAGCAGTGGAAGTTTTTGGTTTGGTTTTTTCATTTGTTTTTATTTGGGGCTTTAAAATGGTATTTGTGGTCTTTTGGGTTATGGTATTTGTTAAGCACTTATTGTTTACTTTATGCTAGACACTGTACTGAGCTCTGAAGTACATATGAGTTAATCATGTTGAACAGAGTCCCTTTCCCACATAGGGCTCGCAGTTTTGATCCCCATTTTACAGATGAGGTAGCTGAGGCACAGAGAAGTTAAGCAATTTGTCCAAGGTCACACAGCAGACAAGTGGGGCAGCTAGGAATGACTCCCAAGCCTAGACTGTGAGCCTGCTGCTGGGTAGGGACCTATATGTTGCCAACTTGTACTTCCCAAGCGCTTAGTACAGTGCTCTGCACACAGTAAGCACTCAATAAATACGACTGAATGAATGAATGAAAAGCCTGTGCTCTAACCATTAGACTATGCTGCTTTGGGTCGGACTAGCTGAGTTTTCCTGACACCTTCAAAGCCACTATTTGGGAGATTGCCCTTGGTGATGAATAGTTTCAGATAAAACTTGAAATGAGATGGCTACAGTTTTCTCGCATCCAGGCCTTTCTCCATTGTAGATGTTTGTCTGGACTCAGGATGCGTTCCTGACCAGAGCATTCCTGACAATCATTGCAAATATTTGTAAAAAAAATTTTCTTTGGGTGTACGCGTCGGCGGGCATAACCCAAAAGGGCAGGGAAGGGGCAAATCTTGCTTCCGCTAAGCACAGTTATCCTCACTGTGCCTCCACTTTGGTGTTCACACCAACAGAAATGCCCTCTGGATCCCTGTTTCTGAAACCCCCTCTGAAGGTCCTTTGTCTGCCCCAGCATATAGTACAGTACTTGGCACATAGTAAATTCTTAACTATTACTGTTATTATTGATGAGGATATTATCATTATTATTGTCGTTATGAGAGGTGCTCCCCATTATTGGGCTGTGAAACACTGGACTTTTCATATTCACCTTTAGCTGAAATGTGGCAGGCCAGATTTTACAATTCCATGGGAAATATCTTTCCCTGCCCAAGGAAGTGCTCTTTCTTCTGTATTATGTGTTCTGTGTTATGTGAAAGGAATTTGGATCATTGGGAGACAGTCCGGTATGGCCCACCGCCAGCCCCAGTTCCCGCCACCGCTGGGTTTTATGAGCCCGGTTGCCAGCGCGTCACGGAGTAGACATTCTCCGGGCTTTATTATGAGTTCCTTCCGTGAGCTCAGTTGCCCAGTGGGACATCAGGTGTAGGCCAGACTTTGCCACCGCTTTTAATAATAATAATAATGGCATTTATTAAGCACTTACTATGTGCAAAGCACCGTTCTAAGCACTGGGGAGGTTATAAGGTGATCAGGTTGTCCCACAGCGGGCTCACAGTCTTAATCCCCATTTTATAGATGAGGTAACTGAGGCCCAGAGAAGTTAAATGACTTGCCTAAAGTCACATAGCTGACAGTTGGCGGAGCTGAGATTTGAACCTATGACCTCTGACTCCAAAGCCTGGGCTCTTTTCACTGAGCCATGCTGCTTCTCTAGTTACCTTTAGTTACCTGGGGCAGCTGCGGCTGGTTCCCTCACCTCATTTACTCTACCGGCTCCCAGCTGCCGGTCCCACCCGCAGAGACCTGACTGTGTTTCTGCTCGAAAACCCATTCCTCGGGGGCTTAAACCCAGGTGAGAAAATCTGATCTTAGGGGACACTTGGACCATTTGGGCCTCTGAACCTCATTTTCCCAACCATTGGATTGGGCAGAGAATCAGCCCGACTTGAGTCTCCGGGAACACAAGCAGCAGCTGAGACCAGCCTGGGGGCTGACAGGGAATGATGCTTGCTTTCCCATTCCCCTTTCTCTTCCCTTGGGACTGGGTCAGGACCGTTGGGCCGGGTTAGGGAAGAACTAAACATGGCCAGGCTATTTTTGATTTCTCCTTCTTGGGAATCATACTATCTAAAAATACTGCTGAAGCCCTGAATTCCTCAGGCCAGTCATGGGTGGTCAAGGCCAGCTGGCCAAGTTAGGAAGCCGGGAATCCAGGAAGATGGAGATGGTGCTTGGAGAAAAAGGTGTGTGGATTCAGTTAATCCGTAGCTCTCAGGGTTTACTCTATGCATCACACTGTACTGAGTGTTTGGGAAGGAATTTCCTATCTGATGGGGAAGACAGACAGTAAAATAGGTAGGGGAAAGCAGTGGAGTTGAAATATCTGGACCTAAGGTCTTTGGGGTGGGGGAGTGCCTGGGGCAGATAATCAAGTGCTTAGGTGGCAGTAGAGGGGAAAGATGAATGGTTTATCAGGGAAGGCCTCTTGGAGCAGATGTCATTTTAGTAAGCCTTTGAATGTGCCGAGAGGTGCATTCTGCCAGATATAAAGGGGGAGGGATATCCAGGAAGAAAGGAGAGTGTGAGGAAGACATTAGCGACAAGAAACAGGAGGATGAAGCACGAGTCGGTTCGTTTGAGAGGAGGCCGGTGTGCAAGCTGGCATATGGTGGAAAGAACTGAGGATAAATCCAGGGAAATAGTTGTTTGAGTGCCTTCAAGTCACTAGGGAAAGTTTCTGCTTGATGTGGAGAGAGGTGGACACCCAGTGATGGGTTTTGAGGAGTTGGGGGAGGGTCACAGAAAGAGTTTTAGAAAAATGATCCTGGCCACCGGGTGAACTATGGACTGGAGAGGGTGGAGGCACAGAGGTCCGCAAAGAGAAATCAAGATAGGATGTGTCAAGTGCACAGACCAACGTCCTGGCTGTTTGGACCGAGAGGGAGGGGTGGATACTGGGGGTGCTATGGAGGAAGAACTGACAGAATTTGCTGATGAAGGAATATGGGGGTAGAATAATAATAATAATGATAATTATGGTATTTGTTAAGCACTTACTATGTGCCAAGCACTGTTCTAAGCACTGGGGGAGATATAAGGTAATCTGGTTGTCCCACGTGGGTCTCGCATTCTTAATCCCCATTTTACAGATGAGGGAACTGAGGCACAGAGAAGTGAAGTGACTTGCCCCAAGTCACACAGCTGACAAGTGGCAGAGCTGGGATTAGAACCCACGAACTCTGGCTCCTGTTCTCTTGCCACTGAGCCACACTTTTTCTCTAAAGAGAGAAAGCAGTCAAGGACAATCCCTTTTCAGACCTGCCCCCGTCCCCCCCCGCCACCACCACGTCCCAGCCATTTCCTGGGCATATGAGCTCTCCTCATGATGTCCCAGGCACGAATGAATCTATTTCCCTCCGGTGACACGAGATACCTGAATTCCACACCAAGACAATTGGTATTCTATTTTGGCTGCAGATTATTTTCTAGGAGAGTCTAGGCTTGATGTGCACAGAAATGAGGTGTGGCATTCTTCCCTACTGTGACCGTGGCCTACTGGCACTGGGTCTGGGAAAAATACTGGATTTTGGCCAGCTATGATTGAATGGGCCGGGCCGGTGCTGACTGCTTTGCGCCAGTGAGGCAAGGAGGGAAGAACTGGTGACCGGACTGCAACTTGGAAGGCCTCCTGATGGCCACACTGGGGCATGGGGCAGAGGAGGGAAGACCTTTCCCGTGCACATCGGGGAATTCCAGTCGGGGGCCCTCACCGGGAACAGATCAGTCAAAAGAGAGTTTGAGTCGCCGGCCCAAGAGGAGCAGCCCATTCTGGCCAGATCTCATCCGAGGCTCCTAGAGCCGGTGGTGTTTCACTTCCTCATTGCCTGGAGTCATCTCTGGAGAAGAAGCTCACCCTACTGCGATGACCCTCGAATGGCAGGCAAGGCCAGAGGCTGATGAGTGCAGGCTTGGCCCGGGAGCCAGCATGGGGGCTGACTGCAGGGGGACCATGGGGTCTCTTCCAACCTGGTGGGGTGGTCTGGGGAGCGTGTTCTCCTTTGGCCTGGGATGGGAGCTGTGTGGTGCTCCCTGCAGGAACCAGGCACAGACCCAGCCAGTGAAGTCCTGTTGCTCAGTTTTCCCACCTGGGAACGGAGCCACCCAGAGCGTCAAAATTTTGGAAGATGCTCCTGGCCCACCCTCTGCGCAGTGGAGCCTGGGACAGTAGCTCCTGCCAGATCCATCCAGGTGATGTCGGCATAGGGAGATCTTGGCTGGCACGGGCTGATTGGGTCACCGTGCAGTTCTGCAGGTGAGGAATATGGTGGCCTGTGGGTTTCCAAGGGAATACGCCCGGATATTTAGGCACTTGTACACAGAGAAGCAGCGGAGCCTAGGAGTCACAGGATCTGGGTTCTGATCCCGGCTCTGCTCATTGTCTCCTGTGTAACTCGGGGCAGATCACTTTTCTAGGGCTCAGTTACTTTATCTGTAAATGGAGATTAAAGACCGTGAGCCTCACATGGGACATGGACTGCGTCCAACCTAATTAGCTTGCATCTATCCCAGTACTTAGTGTAGTTCTTGGTGCATTCTAAGTGCTTAACAAATACCATTAAAAAGAAAGGAGCCTAACACTATCCTCTCAGTAGAGAAAAACCTACCCACCCAGCAAGAGCACTGACTGAATGATCACAGACTGACTAGTAGAAGGATCTGCTGTGAGGAGAAAGCAGAATTTGGCCCAGAAACCACAGGTTCTGTTGGGCACCAAGGCTGCTGAAGGAAACACACGGAAAATCTGAGTTCACGTTGTGAGTTGTCACTTTTAGAGAGTGAGAGAGAGAGTCATCTTTGGAGTTGTGTAGACTGTGCTACCACTGCTGTAGTAAGTGCTTGAGAAAGTGCAATAGAGTTAGCAAACACAATCCCAGCCCTTGAAGCTCACGATCAATCAGTAGCATTTACTGAGCACTTAATGTGTGCCAAAGAACAAATTAAGCACGAAGGAAGAACGGTAGAATTTGAGAAGCCCTCAGGAAGCTTACAGGCTAGTGAGGGAGACAGGCATAAAGTGTGTGTGTGTATGTTAATATGTCCTTTTCCTTCGAATTCAAAGGTGACGCAGAAGTTGAAATTCACCACAAATGTGTGTGTGTGTGTGTGTGTGTGTGAATGTGTAGTAATATGTAGTTTTCCTTCGTATTCAAAGGTGACACTGAAGGTGAAGTTCACCATGAGTACTTGTGTGTGTGTTTGTGTGTATTAATATGTACTTTTCCTTCCTATTCATAGGTGACACATGGCAAAGTTCACCACAAGTGCTGGTGGGGCTGAAAAGGCCAAAGAGTGACCCACAGTCCCAGCCACACTGGCCACATGGAAAGATTGTTGCCTGTTGTTGTGCTTAATGTTTGCAGTGCCTGATGTCGTTTCCTTTTCTGCCTCCTTGTTTCTCTTTCGCCTCCTTGTTTCTCTTTCCCCTCCTTGTTTCTCTTTCCCTATGAAGGTTTGCTCCAAGAGAGCTGCTTCTTCCCTGATGGAAGTGGAACATACACGTCCGTCATCAGCTACATGATGCCCATTCTCAGTGCCATGTAAATCCCGAGACCCAGAACTCATCCCATAGACTGTTTCGGTCCTTTGCTGTAAACCTCAGAGAGTACCTGCTATCCATTCGGACTTCCTCGGGAAGCAGCTATATTCAGGTTGGTGGCCCCAAAGCTCCTTCTCTGTCAAATTTCTGGCATGGCTACTGCTGTCGCCATCTCTGGGTCAGGCTGTAAGCAATTCAGATGGCTCTTATCAAGAAGTTGAACAGTTCTCTGAGCTAACCCCAGCGAGAAATCCCATGTGATAATAATAATAATAATAACAATGGCATTTATTAAGCACTTACTATGTGCCAAGCACTGTTGTAAGCGCTGGGGAGGTTACAAGGTGATCAGGTTGTCCCACGGGGGGCTCACAGTCTTAATCCCCATTTTACAGATGAGGTAACTGAGGCACAGAGAAGTTAAGTGACTTGCCCAGAGTCACACAGCTGACAATTGGCAGAGCTGGGATTTGAACCCATGACCTCTGACTCCAAAGCCTGTGCTCTTTCCGCTGAGCCACGCTGCTTCCCATGTACTCCTCTTAAGAAAAAAATGTTATTAATCATAATAGTGATGATAATAATTGTGGTACTTCTTAAGCGCTTACTATGTGTCAAGCACTGTACTGGAGTAGACCCAAGATGATCAGCTCCCACATAGGGCTCTCAGTCTAAGTAGGAGGGAGAACAATTTTTGAATTCCCGTTTTTGCCGGATGAGGAACTGAGGGACAGAGAAGTTAGGAAACTTACCTTGGCCACAGCAGAGAAGTGGAAGAGTCAGATTAGAACACGGGTCCTCTGACTCTCAGTCCCGGGCTCTTTCCCAACGGCCACGATGCTTGTCCTATGTGGCCAGGAATCAAAATGAGATGGCTTTGGTGCCTCTCCAGACTGTCTTTTGACCTTCTGGGTTTTGCTCAGTGCTAGTGGAAGGATCTGCTATGAGGAGAAAGCAGAATTTTGCACAGAAACCACAGGTTCTGTTGGGCACCAAGGCTGCTGAAGGAAAGACAAGGAAAATTTGAGTTCAAGATGTGAGTTGAGAGAGAGAGAGAGAGCCATCTTTGGAGTTGTATAGGCTGTTCTACCATGATCCCTTCCCTGACAAGTTATAGGAGTAAATGTGCTTGATGTTTCGTCTCTGAAAACGGGATGACCTTTCCCACCGGGGAAAGGCCTGTGACTGGTTACCCACACCTCTGGCATTTAGACTTCCATCTCTGTCTCATCACAGCCACAGACTGATTCCCACACTGACACTGGTGGTGTTCAGAGCACCATCCTGTTTGACCTCATCGGGATCCACATTGACTCCACCAGCATTTAGACCGCCATCCCACTGTCCCATCATAGCCAAAGATTGGGACCCACGCGGACAACACCGGCATCCAGATCTCCATCCCACCGTCTCATCAGAGCCACGCACAGGTTTGCAGTCACAAGCCCTCCAAGAGAAACATCCAGAAGGCTAATGCTATCCTCTCTGTGGAGAAATTTCCTGTATCTCAGATCCCTGGCTCTTTGTTTTGAAATCAGTCAAAACTGCAAATTCCATGTTTGAAAGGGGTCTGCAGAGGACTGACTTGTGCTTTGAAACCCTTCATAAATACGTCAGTTAGGGATTTCTCAGCCCCATGGGTTCCTGTGCATCTGGTGACTCGAGGCAAAGATAAAATTTCTGAAGTGATGAGTTTGCGCTGAATTCTGGCCTTGTCCCAACCATCCTCCTGCCATTGTTGTTAAAAGCATTTATGAAGTGCCTTTTCACGTCGCTATTCTGGCCCTGGGTGAGGGGCTCACTTTTAAGAATTGCACGATAGACTCCAGAGAAGTCAGGAGTGCTGAAGCTAAGCAGCAAAGGGATACTCAGTCTGTCCATGAGTCCGACCTGGGGTCGTAGTGGTGGCCCATTCGGTCTGCCCCACGAACACGCGGACCCGGGATGGCTCTAACTTGTGCCTTGTGTGCCGACCACCACCCTTCCCGCCCCTCTCGTGGGTCTGTGCCATGCGTTCCGGACAGAGATCTGCTGGCGCATCAAGTCAGTCTCCTGATGACTAGCATCTGTCTGGGGACAGAGAGAGAGAGAGAGAGAGAGAGAAAATGAATGCAGTTGGAATAGGCGGCCAGCCTGTGTGTGGCTGTGGCATCCATCGGGGCCTGGTATCTTGTCAGTCAATCAAACCATTAATGGTATTTATTAAGTAATTTATAACATATAATGTTATTTATATATATATAAAACATATGCATATAACATATAACTAGAGAAGCAGCGTGGCTCAGTAGAAAGAGCACAGGCTTTGGAGTCAGTGGTCATAGGTTCAAATCCGGCTCCGCCAGTTGTCAGCTGTGTGACTTTGGGCAAGTCCCTTCACTTCTCAGGGCCTCAGTTACCTCAATTGTAAAATGGAGATGGACTGTGAGCCCCCTGTGGGACAATCTGATCATCTTGTAGCCTCCCCAGTGCTTAGAACAGTGCTTTGCACATAGTAAGTGCTTAATAAATGCCATTATTATTATTATTATTTCCCCCGTCCCAGATTTTCCCCGACGTGTTTGTTTGGAACGCGACCCCTCATGAGAGGAGATACGAAATGAACAGAGACTTGAGTTCCCGAGGGATGAGGCCTGGATGAAGAAGTTATGATCTCTCCCTGGTTCAGGAATGACCAAGCGAGCATCCCAAGGTACAGAAGTCACTTTTTTCGCACTTCCGAGGAAGTGCTCTGGGCACGTCACCCCCTCTTCTCAAAAATCTCCAGTGTTGCCTGTCAAGCTCCGTATCAAGCAAAAACTCCTCACTGTTGACTTCAAAGCTCTCCATCATCTTGCCCCCACCTACCTCACCTCCCTTCTCTCCTTTTACAGCCCAGTCCACACATTCCACTCCCCTGGTGCTCACCTTCTCACTGTGCCTCGTTTTCGCCCGTCCCGCCGTCAACCCATGGCCCAGGTCCTACCTCTGGCCTGGAGCACCCTCCCTCCTCAAATCCGCCAAGTAATTGCACTTCCCCGCTTCAAAGCCCTACTGAAAGCTCACCTCCTCCAGGAGACCTTCCCAGACTAAGCCCCCCCCTTTTCCTCTGCTCCTCCTCCCCTCCCCATCACCCCAACTCACTCCCTTTGCTCTTCCCCCCTCCCTGCCCCACAGCACTTGTGTATATATGTACATATTTGTCTAGTCATTTATATTAATGATGTGTATATATCTGTAATTCTACTTATATTGATGCTTTTGTTGCCTGTATACTTTTTTTGATGCCTCACCTGGCAGATGAGGCACAGAGAAGTTAATTGACTTACCCAAGTTCACAAAGCAGACAAGTGGCGGAGCTGGGATTAGAACCCAGATCCACCTGATTCCAAGATTTGCGCCTTCTCCACTAGGCCCTGCTGCTCCTAATGAAAGACATCTTTTCATTTAAGGTTCCAACACAGTTCTTTCAACAGTTTTCACTGTGAAAACAGACCACCTGCTATCATTTTTTCCTTCCTTGGCGGGCACTGGTCAGTGAATGATCTGGAGGCAGAATATAAGCCTGTCTGCTTAGTGCACACGGGCGATTAGAAGGAGGATTCTCTTGTTATTTCCTGTAGCACACACACAGTTCTTGTAAATACCACTTTCTCTTTCCAAGATGAGTGTGAGTCAGCCTGTTATCTATTTTAAGGAGTTTTTTCTGAGCGAATATGCTGTCGCTCCCAGCTACCCCTCGGCCCAGAGAGCCCCTGACCCAGATTCAGCTCATTTCCATGGCTTCTTTTTTCTGACTCTCTGGAGGTGGCTTCCGGCAATAATCCTCCAATGGGGAGAGCCCCGTCTGAGGCCTCGGGAAATGGCGCATTGACATCAGCTTGCGGCGCTCTGGGCATTATCCAGCGGGGCGGGGAGCTGCCCAAGAACATGGATTCCACTAGACCCTGGCCTGGGCAACCGGCCCGCCTGTCAGCCCACCTCCAGCCCAGTAAAGATTATGCGCTGGTTCCTTCCCACCACCACCGGAGAGATTGTGGCTGGAATTGCTTCTACACTCGCTTCTACCCAGACTGAGGGCCTGGGTTAAGGCCATTAGTCATGAAACCACCTGGGAGCCAAGGGAGCCCATCCCCGTGAGTCCAATTCCAGGGACCGGGATTCATTCCTCAACATTGTGTCTATCCGGGGCGATGTTTTCTCATAAGCCTATCGGAAAGGTGATGTGCCGTTAACTTCTGCTTCAGAACCGGCCCTAAATTTCTGGTCCCAAGATGATTGGCTCATGCAGGTGAGATAAAATTATTCTGCTTTTCACTTTCCCATCCTCCTTCCTTCCCTGTTCCTCCTCCCCAAACCACTACCTTGCTCCTTCATCCCTTTCTCTCCCCTCATTCTACAGGTTACCCTGCTGAAATTGGCTGGAGAGTGGCACCCTTCAACCATTCTGTGTGAAACTCTTCCTTATTCTCTGCTACTGCTCCTCTCCTGTGTCTATCCTTGAGTCCAAGGCCTTGGAGTGTTCTGGGGACATTCAGTTCTGATATTATGGAAAGAGCCAGTGGGGATAGCCCAGGGGCTACCTGGTTGTTTCCCCCAGGTCTGAAGTGGGCTATGGTTTTCAGCACCAGAGGAGCTCGGAGGAAGGTATGTAAGCCGGACTGGCCCTGTGGGTGCCCACTGCCTGTTGAATGTTTGGAGGGGTAGCTGTTTTGCCTTTACTCCCAGACTTGCTCATCTCAGGCCTCTGACAGGACCTTAGAGTTTCCAGTCCAGCCTGAGCCTGTCCCCCCTCGTCCCCTCATCCCCTCTACCATCACATGCCTTTTCTGTCTCTGCTCATTGTGCGCAAGGAACATGTCTGCCAATTCTGCTGTACTGTCCTCTTCCAAACTCATAGAACAGTGCTCTGCACACAGTAAGTGTTCAGGGAACCCCACTGAAGAGATGACAATGTCCCCGCTGGCTCCTGTGGGCTTGTGATCAGTCTGCCTGTCTGTCCGGTTTCCACGTCTCGAAAACGGCAGGAAGAGGTTGAGCTTGTTGATGCTCCTGCCATCCCTAACTCCTTCCCTCCAATCAGTCAAGCAAAGGTATTTATTGAGCTCTTACTATGTGCAAAGCACTGTATCAAGCACTCGGGAGAATACAATACCACAGAATTAACAGACACCTCCCCTGCCTATAAGAAGCTTCCAGCCTATACACGAGTTACACACCCGGGGAAGTCAGTGCCTCTGTTTCCACCAGCTTCTGCTGATCTTAAAGGGACATGGCTTGTTGATGTTCCTGAGATTTGCAGCTCTAGTGTTCTTCGCTTTCATCTGTGCTCATCTGTGAGGGAATGGCAGAGCCTGGAGCTCTGAGGAAAAACTTGGATTGCCTCATGCCACTCGCGGAGACGGAGTGGTTGTTAATGCCTCGTGGGCTGACCTGCCCAGTTGAGGGTCTCTGTCAGGTCACTTGAAGAAGCCAACTATGTGTGATTCCCCACTTTGCCCACTCACTGGTGGGTCCATGCAACGTCCGTCCGTGAAGGTCACTGAGGGGCCAGAAATTGCAACGACACCTATCGTATACAAGAGCGCGGAATCCAGGAAGAGTGAAGTCTCCTCTGGCGTTGCTTACGCCTTCTTAGGTCACAAAATCACACGGCTTCCATCCCTTCCTATCAAGCCCGGAAATCCCCCGAGAGCAGGATCGAAGGAGTCTGGACTGATATCTTAAGTGGGTCGATAGAAACTTAACTGAAATGGATTGGGGGTTTTATCCAAATTGATGTAGTAGAAAGCTAATGTGATCGCTTCCTATTTTCACAAATACAACTACAGTTTCAGCACAAATTGATTTGCTTAGCAAGGATGAATGGTCACCTTTAATAAGGTCAGAGCATATTCTTTTTCAAATCAAAATGGTAGATTTTTCTTTAAAACATTCCCCTGGGTCGCTCTACCTAGAGGACCTTTGGAGGGTTGGAGGGGAGAGAGACTCAGTGTTTGCCATTTGACCCCAGTGTTGTTTTTTAACCTTTTGATGCCTCCAGGGAGAACTCACATCTCCAGCCCCAGAAGACAAGGACCTTTGAAGACCAGTGAAGGAGGAGGTAGATCCCACAATCTAGCAACTTACAGCAGCCTGGTCCTGGTAGGAGAAGGTGGGAACCTGAATGCCGGGTAACCTTGTGGTTTAGGAATTGTGTCTATTCTCCGAGACAGATCTGGTTTGCCGATCTAGAGGTTTATTGTCATCTAGGAGCTATTCTGGGTAAAGTTGGACTTTGGAGCACTGTGCCATTCTCCACAGTTTCTCATGAGAATCACACAGAGGTCAGTGACTTGCCTGTGGACTGTAGCGGGCAGAAGGGGAGGGCCTGACAGGTCATCCTACTTGGCTGGCAGAGACGTCCATCTCCCGGTGACCATAGAATTGTGGGCTAATGGGCTTTGTTCACGCCTTACCCACCATCCGGTCCAGGTTGAAAGTGTTCCTGCTGGCTCCCTTGGAGTTGGGCACTGTGGGCACTGACCAGTGACACCCCTCCTCTCCCTGGCCTCCATAGAGGCAGTTGGCAGGGTGCCGGCAGTATAGGAGACACCAGACGCTTCACAGGACAGCAGGAAACCCTGAATGGAGTCAGGGCAGCATCACAGGGTCTCCGGGAAACTCCTTGCTCTTCCTCTGCAGGGGCTGCCGCAGGTAAAACCATGCCAGGAGGTTCGGGCCATTCCGAAAACTTCCCATCGACGGGTGGGTTGAGTGTTCAGCTGCCTGCGTAGACTCACCTTTAGCATTTGGAGCACTGATGAAATCCCAAGCGATTTCCAAGATCCCACCGGACCGTCTTAGAGGAGGAAGGTGAGGAAGCATTGCGGAATCCCACTGCCACCCCCAAGTCCCATTGCGTCCCAGTGGTGGCCAGATCAGAGCCAGAGGCTCCTTAATGACCATGAGAACATGGGAAACCTCGGTGAGCTGTAGGGATCCGCGGTATACCGTGGTGAGCTGCAATCAGCCACGGCTAACCACAAAAACATGGATGACTCCAGTGAGCGGCAGTGAACCCCCAGGAACTACAAGGACATGGACAACCCCAGTGAGCTGCAATGAAGCACAGGAACAAGGTAAACCCAACTGAGTTGCTGTGAACCCCAGTGAAGCACGGGAACATAGCAAAACCCTGTGAGCTGCTGTGAACCCCAGAAAGCATTGGTGAGCTTCTGAGAACCCTAGTGAATCAATGAATTAATCATTGTTCATTGAGCATTTACTGTGTGCAGAGCACAGTACTAAGTGCTTGGGAGAGTCCAATTCACCAGAGTTGGTAGACACATTCCTTGGCCAAAGTGAGCTTACCGTCTAGAGGGGGAGTGAGACATTAATATAAATAAATCATAGTTAATGAACATAAGTATTATGAGGCTGAGGTAAGGGTGAATAAAAGGAGCAAATTCAAGTGCAAGTGCAGCACAGAAGGGAGTGGGAGAAGTGGAAATGGGAGCCTAGTCTGGGAAGACCTCTTGGGGGAAACGTGCTTTCAAAAAGGCTTTGAAGGTGGGGAGAGTGGTGGTCTGTCCGCAATGAAGAGGGAGGGCATTCCAGGCTAGAGGCAGAATGTGGGCAAGAGGTCAGCAGCAAGACAGATTGAGATAGAGGTACAATGAGTAGGTTAGCATGAGAGGAGAGAAGTGATTGTCAGTTTTATCGTAGTAGAAGAGCAGCAAGGTAAGGTAGGAGGGGGCAAGGAGATTGAGTGCTCTAAAGCTGATGGTAAGGAGTTTCTGGTTGACTCAGAGGTGTGTGGGTAACCACACGAGTGGGAAAACTTGCACTGAGCGTTTGTGTAGGAAAATGATCTGTGCAGCAGAGTGAATTATGGACTGGAGTGGGGAGAAATAGGAGTCACGGAGGTCAGCAAGGAGGCTGATAGAGTAATCGAGGCGGGATAGGAAAAATGCTTGGATTAATGTGGTAGCAGTTTGGATTTCAGTGATGTGAACGTTGAGCTGACAGGATTTAGTGACAGATTGAATCCGTGGCTTGAGTGAGAGAGAGGATCGGAGGATAATGCCAAGATTACAGACTTGTGAGACAGGAAAGATGGTAGTGGTATCTTTGGTGATGGGAAAGTCAGGGGGACGGCAGGGATCTCCCATGACCTCTGGCTGAACAGTCTCCCTTTACCTCTGTCACCTCCCAGTCATTTGGGCTGGGGGACGAGCGTGGAATGTCTGGTGGTGATATTCTGTCATTCCCCCCCTTAGTCGACTCTCAGCAGGGAATGAGGCATTGTGAGGTTCGTGGGCTCTCAGGCCTGGACATCATTGGAGATTGGTTCTCCGTCTCAGACAGCCATGGGGGGATGTGCCTCATACTCACCGGGAGAGCGAAAGCAGCTTTCCGTGGCATTAACTGGGCCCCAGAAGGAGCTGGCCAGGCAGCTGGAACCTTCTAGCAGGTCTTAGAGTTGGGCTGGAAAGGAGAAGGCCATTCTGGAAAGGTCAAATGTGTGGTGTGGCCTTGTTTTGTTTTGTTTTTTAAAATGGCATTTATTAAGCGCTTACTATGTGCAAAGCACTATTCTAAGCACTGGGGAAGTTACTAGGCAATCAGGTTGTCCCACGGGGGGCTCACAGTCTTAATCCCCATTTTACAGATGAGGTAACTGAGGCACAGAGCAGTTAAGTGACTTGCCCAAAGTCATACAGCTGACAGTTGGCGGAGCTGGGATTTGAACCCATGACCTCTGACCTGCTTGTTCACTCTCACCGCCCAAACAGAGCCCACCCAAGTGGCTCCAACATAATAATAATAATAATAATGGCATTTGTTAAGCGCTTACTATGTGCAAAGCACTGTTCTATGCGCTGGGGGGATACAATGTGATCAAGTTGTCCCACGTGGGGCTCACAGTCTTAATCCCCATTTTTACAGATGAGGTAACTGAGGCTCAGAGAAGTTAAGTGACTTGCCCAAGGTCACACAGCAGACTTGTGCTGGAGACAGGATTCGAACCCAAGACCTCTAACTCCAAAGCCCGTGCTCTTTCCACTGAGCCACGCTGCTTCCCAACATCATGGCCTAGCATGAGGATCAAGGGGCTGGGTGGCAAAATTCTCAGGATTGTTCAGTCCATCAGTGGTATTTATTGAGCGCTTACTATGTGCAAAGCACTCTGCTAAGAGCTTGATTAGGCCCGAGTAGAGAGAGTTTGGAGGCTCAAGGAGGGGAGTGGGAAATTCATGCAGAGCTGAAGACTTAAGAGTGGAAGATGGACATTAAAATGAATTGATCCTTTTCCCATGCTACTTTTTGAACCTAGGGCCCACCTTGGAGCAAGACTTTTAACCTCTCTGAGCCTCAGGTTCCTTCTCTGCTCAGTAGGGAAGATGATCTCCACTTCTTCCCTCACCTCCCTGGGCCTTTGGGAAGTGATGTGACCGTGCTTGTCGGACCGGTTCCATTTGGGTGGTGATCACTGCTGACCCAGCCCCTGGGGGAACAGGAAATGGGAGACGGACACGACAGTCCCGGAGCCGGAGTGGGAGTGGGTGCGGGTACCCCAGAGAAGCAGACACGAGTCCACAGGATATCTTAATGTGTTGCTGCTGGTCTGGTGTGACGAAACGAAATAATTTGGGATGAGAGGAACCGTGAATACGTCGGCGCTTCTACTCTGCCCACGTCCGAATCCCGTCCCGGCCGTCGGGCCAAGGAAATAGCCGGGGAGAATCTTCAGCTTTCCAAAGGCATTGTTTTTCCCGTAGTTTCTTTTCTGAAGCAAACGCCAGAGGCCTTTGCGTCTGATAATTCAGGTTCTGGCAGGAAGTGGGTAATTCTGAAAAGCCATTCTTAGAAGATTTCTAGCAGATCCAGGAGGGCCTTCAAACTGCAGCTCTTATTGTGTTTCAAACCTTTGGGGTTTTTTTTCCATTTGTTGGAACAGCAATAAAAGCACTGATGCTAGTTTGTCTGACATGTCTGGCTGGAAAATAGGCAGAGCAGTGGACCAGATGATTGTGAAGGCTTCCTGGCCATAAAAAGTTTTATAAAATGATGAGAAAATGGAAGGAGAGATGGCCGGGGGTGAGTGGGGTTGCGAGGGAAAGAGGGGGGCAGGGGAATTGGGCTGAAGAGGGAGATGTAGTCAAAGGAAAGAAGCTTCACCAAATGCTCTCTGACCCCAGAAGCGCTACTCGTAACACCCCAGTCGGTACTGTCTGACCCTTTGGGGAAAACAGGCAGCCCCAGGTGCCCCTGCCCATCGCCAAAGGGCCATTTTCTCCCCTCTGTAGGAATGGTTGATGGGAGGTGCAGGGGGCTGCTGTGGGAGATGCCCCCGACTCACAGGCGTATTGTGACAAAAACCGGGCGGGGAAACCTGGGCAGAGGATTGGGGTGGGAGAGTCACACAGGAGGCTCCAGAGGCCCTGTGGCGGGTCCCTAAGGGGCAGCAGAAAAAAAGGCTCCCCAGTTTCTGGGTCTCCCTGACAGGGTCAAGCCACATATTCACCAAATCCTGTCAGTTTTTCCTTCACAACATTGCTAAAATCTGCCCTTTCCTCTCTGGCCAAATTGCTACTAGGCTGATCCAAGCTCTTGACCACTGCATCTGTCTTTTACCTGCCTCCCATCTCTCCACACTTCAGTCTACATTTCACTCTGCTGCGCAGATCACTTGTCTCAAAAAAACACGCATTCCAGATCTCCCCACCTCCAGTGGCTGCCCATCCACCTCCAAATCAAGCGGAAAGTCCTTAGCTTTGGCTTTAAAGTATTCCATCCGCTCACCCTTTCCCACCTCACCGAATCCGTCTCCTGCTACGGCCCAGTCTGCACACTACATTCCTCAGCTTACTCACTGCACCCGCATCTCACGTTTCTCACCATCATCCTCTTTCTTACATCCTCCCCCTAGCCTCGAATTTCCTCCTCGTCTACGTATGCCAGACCACCATCTCACCCACCTTCAAAGCCGTATTAAGGTCACATCTCCAAGAGGCCTTTCTCAATTAAGCCCTCTTTTCCCTAGCTCCCTTTTCCTCCTGTGTCCTCTATGCACTTTGATCTGTGACAATTGGCCTTCAGATATTTGCCCCACCCTTAGCTGCACATCACCTATGTTCGTATCTTCAAATTATTTGAGTGATTTATTTATATTAACATCTGTCTCCCCTCTCTAGACTGTGAGCTTTCTGTGGGCAGGGAATGTGTCTACCAACTCTGCTATATCGCACTATCCCAGGCACCTTGAACAGTGCTTTGTGCACACCAAGCGCTCAATAAATACCATAAACAACAAAAAAATGGTCTCTTCTCCAGAAGTGCAGCCTCATGGGGATTTACCTCTGCCAATGCCTTTTGGAAGAGCTGCTGTGGCCTACACAGATCAAGATCTCTTCCGGCTAAATGTGGGACCTGGTCTGGATTTCCTCAGAACAACGGGTAAGTGAAAATCAAGGCTTGAAATGCAGTCTGGGGGGGTCTGGTCACCCAGGCCTATGGAAGTGATGAGGTGGGGTTAGTCTGAGCCACCCGGGGGGGGATGAGGTGTGCTATATATGTTTCTCCTCTTCCTCCCTTTTCTCCCCTCCTGCCCATCTCTTCCTCCTCTTCTCATTGCTCCTTCTCTTCCACCGACCTCCATGACCTCCAGGAGGCCGCAGCCAAGCAGAAACCCCTGTCCGTTGGGTTTCAGGCAGTCAATCCTCTCTCTGTCTACATATCCTTTCCGTTTTCCCGCTATGACCTAGACCGCACACTGGCTACTCTGTCACCAACCGACCTTCTCCTGTGCTTCACTCTCATCTCTCTCACCGTCGAGCCCTTGCTCATGGCCTTTGTCCTGCCTGGATCTCCCTTTCCATTCATATCTGACAGGCCACCGTTCTCCTTATCCTCAATATTTCAATACTTAGTATTTACAAAACAGAACTCCTAATTTTTCCAAACATGCCCTCTCCTCCCCTCAACTACCCTCACAAGCCCACAACCTAGATATTATCTTTGCCTGAACTCTTTCCTTCACCCCGCTTACTCAATTACCAAATCTAACTTCACAAACTCTCCAAAATCCATCCCTTCCTTTCCAGGCAAACTGCCACCACACTGGTCCAAGCCCCCCACTTTTTTTTATGGAATTTGTTAGTGCTTTGTGTTGGGCACTGTACTAAGTGCTGGGGTAAATACAAGCTAATCAGATTGGACACAGTCCCTGTCCCTCAAGGGGCTCATTGTTTACAGATGAGGTAACTGAGGCTCAGAGAAGTGAAGTCATTTGCCCAAGGTTATAGAGCACACAAGTGGTGGAGATGGGATTGGAACCCAGGTCCTTATTCATTCATTCATTCATATTGAGCGCTTACTGTGTGCAGAACACTATACTAAGCGCTTGGGAAGTACAAGTTGGCAACGTATATAGATGGTCCCTACCCAACAACGGGCTCACAGTCTAGAAGGGGGAGACAGACAACAAAACAAAACAAAACATGTGGACAGGTGTCAAGTCATCACAATAAGTAGAAATAAAGCTAGATGCACATCATCAACAAAATAAATAGAATAGTAAATATGTACAAGTAAAATAAATAGAGTATGACTCCCTGTCCACTAGTATTCTATCCACTTGGGCCATGCTGCTCATCATATCTGACCCTCGGCTCCAGGTTCTCTCCTCTCTAGTTAATTCTTCACTCTGCTGACCAGATCATTTTTCTAATCAATATTTCATGGCCCATCACCCCATTCCTCAAAAAACCTTCAAAGGTCGTTCATCCATGTCTGCATCAAGCAGAAACTCGTCACCACCATCAGGTTTAATGCACTCGATCAGCTTTCCCACACCTATCTTACCTCTTTGACTTCCCACAGCGCATGACCTACGTATTTGCTTCACTAACGGTGACCTACTCACTGTGCCTTGCTGTCATCGCTCTCGCCACTGACCCCTAGTTAATGTTCTTCCTGCCTGATTCTCCCCCCAACTTCACACCACATTTCCTCCAAGAAGCCTTCCCTGAAAAATCTCGCATCCCCCAACTCTTATTGTCCCTCACTTCTTTGCAGCCTAATCATATAGTCCCAAAACCCTTAAAGAACTTTGCTGTTCACCCTACTTCGCCCCTCACTACAGCCCAGCCCACAGACTTCACTCCTCTAATGCCATTCTACTCACCGTACCTCAATTTCATCTGCCTCACCACTGGCTTCTTGCCCACATCCTGCCTCTGGCCTGGAATGCCTTCTCTTTACATATTCGACAGACGATCGCTCGCCCCACTTTCGAAGCCTTATTGAAGGCACAACGCCTCCAAGAAGCCTTCCCTGATACCACCCTGATTTCCTCTTTTCCTCCTAATAATAATAATAATGATGACATTGATTAAGCGCTTACTATGTGCAAAGCACTGTTCTAAGCGCTGGGGAGGTTATAAGGTGATCAGGTTGTCTCATGGGGGCTCACAGCCTTAATCCCCATTTTACAGATAAAGTAACACGCACAGAGAAGTTAAGTGACTTGCCCAAAGTCACACAGCTGACATTTGGCTGAGCTAGGATTTGAACCCATGACCTCTGACTCCAAAGCCCGTGCTGTTTCCACTGAGCCACGCTGCTTCTCCCCTCCCTTCTGTGTCACCCTGACTTGCTCCCTTTATTCACCCCACCGCCCGGCCCCATAGGACTCATGTACATTTCCATAATTTATTTATTTATATTAATGTCGGTCTCCCTCTCTAGACTGTAAGCTTGTTGTGGGCAGAAAATGTGTGTGTTATATTGCTATGTTGTACTCTCCCAAGTGCTTAGTGCTTTGCTCTGCGTAAAGTAAGCACTCAATAATATGATTGCTTGCTTGCTTACCTCCACATCTCTTTGTTCATATCTTTATAATCTGTCACTTCCCGGGAAAACAGCAATGCCTAGCGGATAGACCCTGGGCCTGAGAGTCAGAAGGACCTGGGTTCTAATCCTGGTTCTGCCACTTGTCTGCTATGTGACTGTGGGCAAGTTACTTAATTTCTCTGTGACTCAGTTACCTCATCTGTAAAATGGGGATTAAGACGGTGAGCCCCATGTGGACTGTGTTCAACCTGATTAGCTTGTATCTACCCCAGAGCCTAGAACAGTGCTTGACACATTGTTACCGCTTAACAAATGCAATCATTTTTGTTATTATTAGTATTATTATTTATTATTATTTACTGATGTGTATTTTAATGTCTGTCTCCCTCACTAAGCCATAAGATCCTTGGGGACAGGAATCTTTGTCTACATTGTATTGAATTCTTCTCAGGGCTTAGTACAGTGCCCTGGACACCATCAGTGATCATTAACTAACACTGATGGATGGAGAGGTGGATCCTTCCCAACTCCTGGGGAGAGATGTAACCAGGCCCGTGTACCCACTTCTGGAGAAAGGTGGACTCTCTAAGTCTGGACACTGTTTCAATCAATCTATCATTAATATTTAATGAGCACTTACTATGTGCAGAGCACTGTACTAAGTTCTTGGAAGAAGACAATAGTACAGAGTTGAGTGGTAGTGTTAAGAGTTGGGCATTTGGGTGGGGGCTGTTGGGAACCTCCAGCCTGCCCGCCCTTTACCCTGCCATCTTATTATACCTATATCCTTCTTGTGTTCTATAGACGGAAACCCCCACCCCGGTTCACGGGCCGCTCCATGTTGTCAGTGCCCCCACTCCGGTCCTTGTGTTCTAGAAATGGAGTTCCACTGCCTGTGGGGACAGCAGCCACTCAGAAGTGTCATCGCCCCTCACCACTCCCGTGCTCCTGTTTTACTCCTCGGCCCGTGGGACAGGGCCCACTCAGGTATGTCAACCTCTGGCTCATTTCCCCTGTGCTCCTGCTCTGCAGAAAGGCTTGTGTGGGAAGGGCACGCGGGTTTCCTGGGCTCGCTGTTCACAGATGGTGGGAGAAACCTGCCACCATAAAGAAAAGCTCAATTTTTCTATCAGCCCTTGTGTGAAGCGATGAGTTCTACCGGTTGGCACAAACAGGACCTCATCTGGCTTGAGAATTCCCTCGGCTGCCTCATGGGGAGGTGGGCAGGTGGTGGCAGCCCCAGCTATCAGAGAAGAAGGTGAGGGGTTATCGACCCTTGGCTGGGGATCAGAGCGGCAGAGAGGGGCAAGTCCTGAAGGGAGACTGGCGAGAGGGGCAAGTCCTGAAGGGAGACTCCCCACGCCAGCGGAGGTTAGGAATGACACTTCTGACGTTGCTTAATGTAAACTCTATCCAAATATTTATTTGGTTTTCAACTTCTGTAACAGAAACACAATTTTTTGCAAGTGTTCTCAAGTAAAAATATGTACAAACAAAGATATACAGTACAGAGGAAGCCAGCTAAAAGCCTACAGGTCTGTCTATAAATAGGTTCCCAGTAAACGACATCACAACGCTGAACGGTGTTGGACACCACGCTGCCTTCCGCCCAGAGGCACACAGTAAGTGACCCTGCCCCCCAACACACATACAGCCACACACAGTCATACACACAAACACACACACACACACCCCTTCCTCGACACCACACCGACCACGCCGATGCCCCAGGAGTAGTGAGATAGCAGGAGCGGGCTCCCTCCCCTCAGGGGCGGCCGGGAGCCTTCTCTCCTTTTCAAGTATTTAACCCTGGGGTTGGAGGGCGGGCAGCTAGGCAGCTCGGTCGACTCCATCGATGTGGTGCGAAGAAGAAGGACCAGGGAGCCTCTGTGACATCAGGAGATAGAAAGGAGCAGCATTTCCCACCTTACTCAGTGAAGGCTCTATTATCCTCAGCCCCCAGCAGGCTCCAAGGGGCTCAGGTCAAAGGTGAGCCACCGTGCCAGCGTTTCCAGCACAGAAGGCTAGCCCCACCACCACTGTTCTCGTTCAGCCACCTGGACTTGCAGGATTCGTGGACGCAGCATGGCCCAACGTGGCAAGGGCAGTGAAGAGGCCTGCCTGCGCCCGGCCCGGACTCATGGCCGCCCGGCCCCGCGAACAGGTGTCGGGCCGGTGGTTCCCCCAGCCTGTCGGGTCCCGTTCGGGCCACAGCCGCCCACCCCAGTCACCCTGCGATGAGGCCGGGCTTCCAGATGTTCCGTTTGGCCCCGACGCAATTCTGCCTGATACTTGTACAAGTTTTTGGTTTGGAAAAACTGAACTGGGAAGCCATCCTCCAAAAAGGCATGCCCAACTCATAAGTCAATCCACCCAATAGCCAGACGCCAGCATCTGCACATCAGGGCACCGATACTTGCTCTCAGCCAGTCCTTGGAAACGAGCCCTTCATCCTCCAGAAGGCTTCCAGGAAAGGGAGGAGAAGCAGCTCTGCCCCCAAGAGCCTTATGAAAAACTCCTCAGCGGACAGAAAAGATGACTGTGTCCATCAGACCTTCTGAATCTAGCCAGGATACACCCTCCTCTTTTCCCCCCAATTATCCCCTAAAGCTCAGAGGAGCCAGCTCTGGGTTCTGCCAGAAACACTCTCTGTCTCTCTGCCTGTTGGTTGACTGTGGCATGTGTAGAAAACATCATCACTCACTGGGCCTTACGAATTGCCTTTTCCTGTGTGACACACCATCATCCAACAGAAATAGTCATGGTTAGCTAAGCACCTTTTGGAAAACTGTGCTATGTCTTAACCACACAGAAAGCGGAACTGGATGGGCCATTGACCGGCGTACAGAATGGGCAGAGGCCTGAATGATGCTTTTTGATGACACTCCCCATTCTGGACAGCTCTGTGAAACTCTGAGAAGAGACTCTTGCTATTGCCTCCTTTCTCAACAGGGAGCTTGTCAGAGATGGTGTTGCGACAGAGCAGGGTTGTAAGTGTCACAGGATTTACAGGAAGTGTCACTGGGAGAGAAGCGTTTGCCACTGAACCGCTTCTGGGAAACTGCTAGCCCCAAAATACTTTTGGGTTCCAGTCAGAGGACTAGAGGAATCTGCATCTGGTAGCCTTAGGCCCGGGCCTCGGGTTGCTCAGGTACTGGGCAGAGCGTGAATTCTCAATCTGGAGAAGCAGCAAGGCTGAGAGGCAAGAGCACCGGCTTGTGAGTCGGAGGATGTTGGTTCTAATCCAGGCTCCACCACTAGTCTGCTGTTTTACCTAGGACAAGCCACTTAACTTCTCTGGGCCTCAGTTACCTCATCTGTAAAATGGGGATTAAGACTGATCCCCACGTGGGACAACCTGATTACCTTATATCTACCTCAGCGCTTAGAGCAGTGATGGCCCATAGTAAGCACTTAACAAATACCTTAATTATTATTATTATTAATCTTATACAGTAGCAATTTCAAAGAAGAAAACTGCATTCTAACTGTTGGAACACCATCAGTGCACAAGTCATTGACCCCAGGGCCATAAAGAATTGAAGACGTATTTGTCTAGTTCAATTCATGTAATACTAATACCTCTGTATGATGTCTTGGAAAAGGTATCACGGCCGATGTCTCACCCATGAAAGGCAGCAGAGCAGAATTCTCCACAAGGAATTGGTGTCGAAAAGTCTTGCTGCCGCAGGAAATGGTGCAGATGTAGCAACTTTCCACAACAGGTAAAAATCCACCAGAACGATACTTACTCTCTCCTCCCTTTTGGACTGCTCTCTCAAAATGCATATCTGTACACTGTAAGCTCCCCCTCTAGACTTAAGCTCCCTCTGGGCAGGGATCTTGTCTGCAGACTCTATTTTGTACTTTCCCAAGCACTTAGTATAGTGCTCTGCACACCTTAAGTGCCCAATCAGTAACATTGATTGACTGTTTTCTCCTTGCTGGCCTCTTTGAGCTTTTCTGGGCTAGTCGTTGCACTTCTAATGAACTCGGTCAGAGAGATCTAATGGGGGTGCCTGAGTAGATTCTAGTAGTAGATTCCCGTGGTGAGGAAGCAGGGCTTGTTAGAGGAATGTCCAGTATAGGGACCCCTTGCCGCCGGCTTCAGAGCTGGACGTGCCTCTCCGATTGCAGGTCCAGTAACCTGGCCCCCGTCAGGGGCTCAAACCTGAATGTGTGGAGGAAGCAGTATCGGGGGTGAGGGAGGGAAAGGGCCAAAGCCCCAAGATGAGCAAAATGGGAGGTGGAAGGAGAGCCCTTTTTCATCGGCCGAGGACCCTGGGCACCTGAAGAAGGGGAAGTGAGGAAGGGCAGCTTTGGGTCTCCGCTCAGAGCCGGAGGATGCCTGTCTTCAAAACTGATTTGCAGTCATAACGGGAGCCCTGTCAAACCCCTGCCCTTTCAGGGAGACGTAGGCATCCCTCTGATATCAGTGGCTCCTTGTCACTTTTACAGTGGACTTCTTCAACAGGATCCCACTCCGAGAGCCGATGGCATTCCCACAAAGAGAGCAACAGGCCAGAATTGGACTCGGTTCCATCTTTCGAAATTTGATCACAAAGGCATACGACAAATTCATTGCTGGATTTATCACTTAAAAATCTCTCTTTCTCTCATACACACACACACACACACACACACACACACACACACACACCATGCAGAACCCTTCTGAAACAAATCAATCATATCGTTTTTCTCTACACAGTGACGATGGCTAAAACGAAATCCTCAGTAGTTCCTCAAATTAGTAGAAATACAATCAAAATTCGGATTAATCTTTCCCCAGAGCCAATCAGAATTTCGTGAAAACCTTTTGCAGTGTTAGATAACTCATCTGACTAGATTTTGTGGAAGAGCCCCTAAAAAGGCATGCACCTAAAGTGAGCTTGCAGAATCATTCCAACATAGAAATAACTAGGAGGATGCAAAACCTTTCCACAAGGTTTCAGGGTACTGACCTGAACAGTGGCTGCGATGAGACAAAATGTCACAGGTAAGAGAGTGACAGAGCCAAAAATGGTTTGGCCCTGACACTCAGCTGGTGGAGTGACAGTTGTCACAGGTTCAGCGGCTCAGCTCTGAATCACCCCAGGCAGTGATCTCAGTTGAGAGTGGGCGATGGCAGCCCTGGGATCCCGGGGAAAAGCTATTTCTTGTGGCCCTTTCCATGGTACATGGTCTGGTTTTCGGAAGGACAAAGCTCCAAAGATTCCCAGATTCATGCAGCCACTAGTAATTCTGAATTTTCTAAGGACGTTCAGTCCTTGCCTTTTACTTGCTCAAGATCCAGTGATTTCCCCAATTTTGCATCAAATTCTTACCCTGACAAAGTCTCGGGGACAGTTGAACGCCTAGGCCGAATGGACGGTGCCCACAAAGCCGCCCTCCCCACCCACGACTTCTGGAGGCTGGCGTGCCCTTCCGACCTCAGACGAGGTGTCGGTTGAATGATTTGGTGGCAGGTTCAGAGCGCAGCTCTGCCAGCTGGGTAATGAAGGGCTCCAGGCTATTGGCAAGGGCCAAGAGGGTGTGCATGTCTCTCCCTAAGAGCCGCTCCCCACTGTGGCAGGTGGGGCAACCGCCCTGAAAAGCGCCTCCCCGAATGGCCACTGGCAGAAAATGCCCGACGGTCTTCAACTGAAGACACGATGATCTGCTCTGCTGGGCCGCCTGGGGAACCTGCCCAGGGGAGACCATGGGGGAATTGTTTCTCATTTTTAGCTTCCAGAAGGATGGGCATCTGTTATGCCCGGGGATGACGTCAGCTGGGACAGGAGGGCCAGCTCGCTCCTGGGCATGGACTAAGATCTATGCCCGCCCATTTTCTGCTGGGCTGGGCCATGAAAGCAAACTACGACTAGAGTCACTGATTCTCTTAGCTGCAAGTGAGATCCGTGCTGGCTAACCTCCGATGTCCCAACAGGCAGGGGCCAGGCTCCTCACCCTCTTCTTTCCCAAGAGGTCCCCGGGGCGAGAGCGCCGAGCCCAGGCAACGGGACATCAGAGCTTCTGTCCGGCCTCGGACGGTGCCACCTCCAGGATGATCTGCAGCGTTCTGGTGATGGACTCTGGAAAGACAAGGGAGGGAGTTGAGAGGGACAGCAGACGCTGGAAGTGGGAGCATCGGAAGCGGGAGCATGGACCGTGACGGTGCACTGAGCTGCGTCCCTCACAACGGGGAGGGCCCCAGGCAGAGTTTCTGTGGGCACCGTGAAGTCTGGGCCAGCGAGTGCTCGGCTCTCATGGGACCATGCCCTTCCCTTGCTGGCCGTCTTGAGTGGTACTAAGTCACCCTTTGTTAGTTGGGTGGCCCTTCTGCCCCTTCCCTGGGCCCTGGGCCCACCAGAGATTTCAAGGGTTTGACAGACCACCCTCTTTAGGGTTCCATCCCACCCCCCAAAACCTCCCCAGTGGGAGGGGCTGAGTGGCAGAGGCACAGCAGCAGCATTGTTCTGGAAGAGCCCAAGGGTGCTGCATGGGACCACCACCTCCTCTTCAGCCTCCTTTCCCTTGTTGGCCTCTCACTATACCAGCTCCACCTCTACATCCTCCTCCTCCTCCTCCGTCACCCTCGCTGCCACCCTTGCCTGACTGTAGGATCCTGCCCAGTCAGTTCCCCGAAATGTGGGCCCAAGACTGGAGTGGGCAAGCTTTAGGGCTGATTTTGTTTTCCATTCTTCCCTTGGAGAAAGCAGGATGGGCCTCTGTGGTGCTCCGTGTGCTTGATCCCACCCCACTTGACATAGTGTGGAAATGGTGGCACCAGCCAAGAAACTAATGCAGTGTGAACTGCCAGCACCCAGCCCATTGGCCTCTGGGGACCTGGGAGGACATCCAGGGGGAGCTACAGGTGGTGGGGCAGTGCAGGGAGGGTAATGGATTGACAAACCATTTCCTAGAGGGGTGGGAATGCTCCTTGGAAGTCGTACCATGCCCAGAGTCTGCCTGCTCCATTCCACGTGCCACTTTCCAGTTGTCTGGGTTCTCTGCTCTAGGCCCTTTAGCGGGACCTCCCCTGAAGAAAGGATTGGCCACAAACCCCTCCCCAACCCGCATCCCCCCCACGTGCTCCCCCCAACAGCTTATCAGCCCTTCCTGCCTAACCCCACCAAGCTTCTCACTGGTCTCCAGGCGAGACCAGTGAGACCACTGACTAAGCAAGAAAGGCTGCCAAGCACAAAGGCTTCTGGGGGCCCTGACTTTTTGTTTTTTATTGCTCTTGCAGCACCTGCCCCATTCGCTTGAGCTAGATGCACTGCACTTCTGAGTAAAGAACGAACGAACAAAATGGAATGGAAGAATTGGCCGCTCGGACTGTCACAGATGGCAGAAAAAGCTTTCTGGAGATCCAGCAGCTTCCTTCCTTAAAGAGAACAGTTTTTTTGAGCCAAACGTCTCATCTCTCCACCCAAATGTGGTTCACCAGTGACATCGTGTGGCCAGAGGAATGCATCTTATCTGATCGGCGATCCCCACAGCTTCTGCTTCTCCCAGAGCCAGTCAGCCCATCTGGAGCCACATCACCCAGTCCAGTCACCATCCCCGGGGCCCTTCCCGGATTCCGGTCCTCCCCATCCTCTTGTTCCAAGCAGGATCTACGGCCCCCACCCATGTTCCTGGAACCGGTCATTTTCAGATCCTCTTCAACCTCGGCCCTTCGGTTCAAATTTTCAGCCAGCCCAAGAAGCGAAGGAACACGTGAGGTCAGAACATTGTGGTCAGAGCATGACTGAGCTCTGATGCAGGGCATCGGGATCAGAGGGCATCCAGGCTGTTGACTCAGCATGGAAACTGGACATTGAGGTAAGAGTGCAACTGGGCTCTAATGCAGGGCGGCAGCTGGGCATCATGGTTAGAGCACATTAGGGGTCTGACTTGGGGTCAGAGCTGGCCTTATGGTCAGATTGGCTCCAGGCGGTGATTTTGGGCCGAAGCCGGGCATCGAAGTCATTGAGCGACTTGGCGCCGACATGGGGTGGCAGCTGGATGTCATGGTTAGTGCGCATCTGGGGTCCAACGTGGGGATTCATTCATTGTCAGTCATATTTATTGAGCGCTTACTGTGTGCAGAGCACTGTTCTCAGCGCTTGGGAAGTACAAATCGGCAACATATACGCAGCTGGGATGCAGCTGGGCATTGTGGTCAGAGTGTGTCTGGGCACCAAGTGAGGCCACAGTTCGGGGATTGAGGTCTGGGTGTGACTGGGCTCTGATTTAGGGTGATAGCAGGGCCTTGTGGTTAGAGTATATCTGGGGTCTGATTTGGGGACCAAGCTGAGCATCGTGGTCAGAGTGCATCCGAGAGCCGATTCTGGGTGGAGGACAGGCCTCGTACAGGGCATCCTGGCTACTGAGCCAGAGCCCAGATCTGAGGACTCTGAACCCCAGGTAGGCTCTCGGTGACATTTACACACTGGGCCCAGGAGGTTGATGGCGGGCAGAGAGGACCCAGGGGACTGTCGGAGTGGTAAAGGGGCCATTGCGTCCTGCTCTCCAAAGCAAGGGTTTTCAGACCACAGAGAGGCTGCAGAAGATGCAGACAGGAAATAGAATAAAAATTGGCAGAAGTAATGCCCTATATATCCGCGACTAACGAACCCTCAATCCACACCATGATTATCACACAGTGTTTGCAGCAAATTATCCAGAGCTCAAACAGCCAAGTGTAGATGGCAGGCTCCGAGTGCTAATGAGTCAGTTAGTGAAGAAAACAGGCATAAAATGCAGGAATTCATTCTGTGAACCGGCCATGCTGTGATCGGCTGGCCACCCTGAGGTTTCTGTTTTCTGAGATTGGAGGTAGGGGACGCCTGACTGGTTGTGTTTTCAAGATCCACGAGGCTCTGTTTGAGTTTGAGTGTTGTTCCTTGGATTCCCAATTCTTACCCTGAATTTCACCACCTTTGATCAGAATTAAGAACCCGCCATCTCATAGTTAAGACTGAGAAGACCCCTGGCTCTCCCTATTGTAAAAGCCCTCCGGAAATCTCCCCTGCCTCCTCCAGGGAGCCCTCCTTGGTTTTTCTTCTCCTTAAGTCACTTTCTCCCCCTTGGATCTTCAAGCACTTCATTTGTCCTCCTGGGAGCCCTTAAGCAAACTGCAAATCACCTCCTCTACTCCATAAGCACCTAGTGATTTGCCTCTCCACCTTGCCATTCTTTTAGCATCTTTTAGCATCAGGCTCCTTTGGGGTGGGGGTCATACCTCCTCCTTTGATCACAGGATCAGCCTACAGCAGGCACTTGGTAAAGGCCCTTAATGGGATGCCTTGAAGGCCAGGGCGGGCCTTGGGGGGCTAGGATCCTCACAAGGGGCTCCCTCCCTACAGGACTACTCTGGTTGCAATAGGGAGGAGGAGGCTCAGCCTCTGGGAGTCTTAAGTGCTTCTGGGAATCTCAGATCCGCTGACCCCGAGACCCCGAGCAGAGGAATGGGTTTACCCCCGGATGACTGCGCCTTGCCCTCACACTCGAGCGGGGTGGGGCGGTGCTTACCTGACAGTCTTCTAAACCACTTGGGCTTCTGGTCCCAGATGATGAAAAGATAATAGGCGGGCACCCCGGTCAAGGTGATCAGAAAGCCGATGCCTGTGCTGAAGGGGTCAGAGTAGAGTGATAACGCCACCATGAAGAGGCAGGTGAAAGAAAACAAAGCCGGAATGAACAGTGGCACCTGTGAGGCGAAAGCAAGGAAAGTGTCACTCCCAGCGGGCCCGGCCACCCGATCGCCCCGGCGGCTTTCCGGAACTGGGAGGTGGGGGACGGTTCGGCCGCGGGTCACGGTGCGGACTCTGCCGGGGGGAGTTCGGACCACCTCAGTTGCTTAAATGGGATCAAACAGGGCTTGCCGAGGCGCACGGTTTTCTGCATGCTGTGAAATTTGGGGGTTTAAAATTCCAATATCGCACAAGTCGCTTCTCCTCTACTTCTTTTTTTCCAACCGGTCAGGACCTTTTTTGATTCCCTTTTGAATCTCGAAGATAGTCTACTTGATAATTACCCCTCAAATCCATTTTAATATGAAGTGGAGAGCTCAGGTCACTTGCTGTGCTCGAAAACTATTAAGTGCATATTGATTTTCCTTTCGAGATGGAAAATGGGAATTGGCAAGAACCGAAGGGGCAGGCTTCCATTTGGCTCCAGTAGAGACGTTGGAAGACATTATGCCATGGATATAATTAAAGAGGATTTGTGCCCATGTGCCCAAAAGATGACCTGTGGTATTTTTAAAGAGCACAGATGGCAAAGTCAAATCAATTTCATAGTGATCAAGCATAGAAGGGCAGCATGCTCTAGTGGAAAGAGCCGAGGATGTGGGTCCTTATCTGGGCTCCAC
The DNA here is from genome assembly GCF_015852505.1 of Tachyglossus aculeatus. Classification (NCBI taxonomy): domain Eukaryota; kingdom Metazoa; phylum Chordata; class Mammalia; order Monotremata; family Tachyglossidae; genus Tachyglossus; species Tachyglossus aculeatus. The sequence continues at coordinate 9,819,863 of NC_052071.1, forward strand.
CGCTTGTCTGCTGTGTGACTTTGGGCAAAGAACTTATCTTCCCTGTGCCTTAGTAACTTTATCTGTAAGATGGGGTTTAAGACTGTGAGTCCATGTGTGCCCAATCTATTTAGTATGTATCTACTCCAGCACTTGGAAAGTGCCTGGTCCCTAGTAAGTGCATAACAAATGCTATTTTTTAAAAAAGCATCAGGCATCGAGTACAGTGTTCAGAGTGAGCCGGCAGAAGATCTAGAATAGGATCTCTCTGCCTATCTCAAATTCTGTGTCTAGTGTAAGAAACAATCTAGTGAGTTGTTGAAGTTTTACTTTGAATTATCTGTGATCTAGTTCATTTAAAGATAGAGTAACCACGGGAGTGAAGCCCAGTCTTAATCTGTGAAAAGTCTGAATTTTCTAATTGTTTTTGTCTCTGGTTTTCCTACTCAACTGGGGATCCATGGGATCTTGGAACCCACTGTGGGTTCAGCTCCCGTTCAACCTCCCCTTGTCTCTTCGAAGGGTAAATGAGGATTTGAGGGGTCTCCCACCCGCTGGCTCGCTGTTGCCCTGCAGTCTGGCGGGGGCTTTCTGGACCCAAATTTGAGATCTAACATTTCTTTCCTTGGAAAAGATCTTGCTGCCTTTTTGGCCACAGCAGAAAGCAGCGAGGACGAAAGCGGGATGGTGAACAAGTGTGAATTATGACTAATTCCAGCCCAGCAGAGGCCAAGTTGATGAGGTCTGTTGTCTTTGAGCCACCAAAATAGGAGGCAGAGGACTGCATAAGTGAATGTCTTTGGTCCCTCGTTTACTAACAGTTTCCAAGAAAGATGGGGTAAGTATTTATTAAGTGCTTAATAAGAGCCCGGGCTTTGGAGTCAGAGGTCATGGGTTCAAATCCCAGCTCTGCCACTTGTCAGCTGTGTGACTTTGGGCAAGTCACTTAACTTCTCTTGGCCTCAGTGACCTCATCTGTAAAATGGGGATTAAGACTGTGAACCCCACGTGGGACAACCTGATCACCTTGTAACCTCCCCAGCGCTTAGAACAGTGCTTTGCACATAGTAAGCACTTAATAAATGCCATCACTGTTATTATTATTATTAATAAATGCTATCATTGTTATTAAGGGCTGACTTGTGGTTTGGGGGAGATTTTTTCAGCTGGACTGTAAGCTCCCCGAGGGCAGGGATGGTGCCTACTAACTCTTATATTTTCCCGTGTGCTCAGTAATAATAATAACAATTATTATTATTATAATAAGACTTGTTAAGTACTTACTATGTGCCAAACACTGTTGTAAGTGCTGGGGTAGTACAAGTTAATCAGGTTGGACACAGTTCCTTGCCCCACATTGGGCTCAAACTTTTAAACCCCATTTTTTTCAGATGAGGTGAATGAGGCACAGAGAAGTGAAGTGACTTGCCCACTGTCACATAGCAAACAGGTTGCAGAGCTGGGATTAGAACCCATGACCTCTGACTCCAAAGCCCGTGCTCAATCCACTACGTCATGCCACTTCCCCCAGTGACAACCATTAAATGATGGATCACTTGATTTATCTAAACTAGTCCTGGAAGGAGTCTTTGGTACCCCATGGTGTTCTCTCTTCCCGTACCCATTGCAGCCTGTGAGCATCAGGGGAAGAGTAACGCCGTCACCAAAAGTCTCCCCACGACCTCCCTCCGCCACGTTTCTGCTCTGGGGAAAACGTTTTTCACCCGAACCTCTCAAAAAGAGATAAATTCATTTTTTGTTCACTTCTTTTTCTTTTTTAATGGTATCTGTTAAGCACTTACTATCTGCATTGGGGTAGATTCAAACTAATCGTTTTCGACACAGTCCATGTCCCACATGAGACTCACAGTTTTGATCCCCATTTTACAGATGACATAACCGAGGTTGAGAGAGGCTAAGTGATTTGCCCAAGATCACCCGGCAGACAAGTGGCAGAGTCAGGATTAGAACCCAGGTCTCTCTGCTCGGGACAAACTCTCTGTTAGAGGAGATTCCTCTTTATTCTCCAGGGACACAGGGGAGAGCGCTTATGTCCACAGCCTTATATTCAGTTCCTCCTCTTACCTTTTAGCTCTTTTATTATCCATCTCCCCCACTAGACTTGCAGATCCTTAAGAGCAGGGATCATGTCTACTAACTGAATTGTATTTTCTCAAGCCTTTAACAGGGTGCTCGGCACAGAGCAAGAGCTCAGTAAACAGCAGTGGGTGACGGAAGGTTACCTTGAAAGGACGCGGCATCTCTGGCCGCTTGTATCGGAGGTAGATGAGCCCGGCGACCGCCAGTCCAATAAAAAGCCATCTGGCGAAACTGAGGAAATTCAAGAGCCCGTAGAGGTTGCCGGTGAAGAGCATGATCATCGTCAGAGGGTGCTGCAAAGAAATCCGTCGAGAGAAGATCAATGGGTGGAGTCACGCCCATCGCCATCAACCTCCTCCACCCCGGCTGTGGGTTCCTGCCCCTTCTGAGCCGCCGAGCCCCTGGGAGGGGAGCTCCTGAATGAAGGAGCACGGGCCAGGCTGGACTCTCAGCCTTGGCCACCAGTCACTCCACGAGCCACACACCCCTGGCATCCAAGGGCGCTCTCAGCATGGCGCTCTCTCACTACTGCGCTTGCTCCTTCGCCGTTTACTAGCCTTCTTCGATCTCTCAAGACCACAGCAGAGGACGGGGAAAGGAAAAGACTGGAGTATGTGAGTGGAGAGACTGAGTGTGGTTCAACTCGGGGCTCTACATGCAAGTCCTCCTCCCAGAGTGCTTAACTCTGTTACCCCCAATGAAGCTGGCTTCAAGATTCTATACACCATTCGCCTCTGCCCTTCACCCCTGGGAGAATATAAGGACCTCAAGGGCATGGACTATGATTTGTAATTTTATCGTGCTCTCCAAATTGCCCGGTAAGGCGCTTTGCTCCCATTGGAGTACCCTATTTTGAGGTACCCACAGTTCTGAGTTTCCCTGACTGTATCACTAGGCGGTGGTGGGGGTGAGTGGGTCAGGGGGCTGAGAGGGTCAGGAACTCACCAGGACGATGACGGCCGGCAGAGGGGTGTGCTTGCGTACGTGGATCATGGACAGGATTTCTGGCAGGTGCCCCTCCCGGGAGGCCACGTAAAACAACCTGGTAGGAGAGAAGAGGGGCTCGCTATTCTCACGCGTGGCTTTCCGGGGCAACTCGGGCAGATGTGGGGTGCACAGGACTGGAGACTCCCTTGAGTTTGTTTGCCATCCCCCTCCCCCACAACCTCCGGTACCTGGAATGTCCCAGAAGTCCGCCATCTACGTCCCAGCTAGGACACAATTCGGACTGTTCTCCGAAAGCCACTAGAAGGTGTCACCAAATTGGGAGGGCTATCCTCTCCTCATTTCCATGTACCCCATCCCGATATCCCATCCCTCACTTGCTCACCTAGACACAGCGAAGACACCGCCGTTCATGGAGCCAAAGCAGGACAGGGCGACGAAGATGGGGACCGCGAGTGAGAAGTTTCCCAGCAGCCTCTCGGCGAAGGTCTGGGAAAGGAGACCGGGGACAACCGTTAGCACCCCTTCGGAAAGGTACTGTGGTGAGAGGGCATTTCCCAGGGGGAGTGGTGAGAGGGCAGGGGAACGTCCAGCTGTGTGAAAGTCCTCTGCTGAAACAGAGGAGGCCTCAGAACCCACAGGGAATATTACCCTTGACAGGCATTCGACCTTTCGGCTGGCGATGAGCCCTTCCATATCCTTTTCAAGGCAGGGAACGTCCTGTTAGGGAGCTCAATGTTCTAACCACATCTGCCGAACAACCGCCTGCCAGTGTGGTCACCAGTAGTGGATATTGGTCACCCTTGCGGAGCCTGCCTGAGCCCGGCTTGGGTCAGTCGGTTGGGTGAGTTGTTTCCAGCCCACAGAAGAGGTCGTAGCATCCGGACACCCACCGAAGGAGAATGGCAGCTTAGGAAAGCCCCCGGGCCTGGGACCAGAGTCTGAGAGGTAGCCAGACCCTCTGGGCTGTGATCGTGGTGCTTGAGGAGGTTCAGGGGTGAGCGTTTTGGGGTGTCTGGCGTGAACAGTCCGATCCCGGGACCCGTTTGTCTGCGTGACCAGGGGAGGCTGAATCAGATGTCACGGTGGACTGAGGTGCCCGAGACTGGACACGACTCTCCACAGAGTAATCAGGGTCTCCTCTGTGACAGCGCACACGGGTGCCAAAATGTCTGGGGTGGCGGGCCCCTGTGGGCCTCACACCCCATTTTCGCAGGGTTTCAGTTGGGTTGAGCTTGTATTTCCCGGGGTCCCCATGTATAACTATGCAACTACTCCCAGAGCAACCGCCCAACCTGAGCTGGCCGGGCAGCCGAGTTGGCTGCAGGTGGAGAGATTAGATCCCAGTCAGTAGGTGGACTGGGCTCCCTTCCCTGGGCCATGGCCCGTCCCTGCCCGTCACCTCCGGAGGACGTGGTGGTAAAACGCCTGGCCCAAAGGAGCCCAGGTGCCATATGCCATTCCATTCTCTGGATTGCTCGGTGCCCCTGGTCCCCCATGGCACTTACCACCGCCACTGCATTTGAAAGCAGCAACTCCTCGGCGCTGATGGTGGTGAAATAGGCCACGTTGGTTAATACGTATCCCACGGTGACAATGGCCATCGAGATGCATATGGCCAGGGGGATGTTTCTGAAACACACAGAGCAGCCCCCCCGCCCCGTGAGCGCCCCCTGCTGGGCATCCACAGCCTGACCCCGCAGCCGGCACTGGATCGGATCAGATGTTGGCCAGGTGAATGGCCCTTCCTGTATGGCCCTCCCCTATTAGCATGACACGGGGCGACTGCAACACAGAGGGAAGTGCTCAGCAGGGTTGAAGGGGGTCTAACTAATTCCCAACCCTGGGGTAAGCCCATTACCAGGCTCCCATGTGCATATATGTCCAGACACACTTTTTACCGAGAGGGAAGCAGAGAAGGAGAGGGTGTTACATGGGACACCGGGGAAGAGTAACCTCATGGGGCCTGGTGCCCGAGGACAGAAGTTCATGGGGTGTACAGCTCTCGGAGGCTGGCCTTGAAGGGTGGGCCTGGGTCAGCCATGTAGCTTGGGTGTGGGACCCTACTTGATTTCCCCTAGGGGTCCCAACCATCTCAGGAAGCACCACGGTGGATGTTCCTGTGGATTTGGAGGGGAGGGATTAGGGGGGCTTCCTCCAGCCACTCCTTCCCAGCAGGGCTGGCTGGTTGGCCAAGGGATCATCCTTGATGACAGAGGAGGCAGAAGCAAAATGCCAGAGGTCTCGCTGCCCGTGAGAAGGGCAAGATTCTCTACCGGGAAGTGAGTCCCGGGAGCGTTCGTCTGCCCTGAAACCTGCAGGCTGCCCTATCGGTATTCTGCAGGTCTACGGGAGAGGGATGGGGAAAATGCCTGCAGTTTCAGCATTGGGTGTTCCCGCCACCCTTAGCTCTCCAGCTGGTGGGACTGTTTTCTCAGCACAAGACCGCACGTGAGAGAAAGGTCACCGGGCCCAACACCGAGCCCGTGACCCTCTCTTCAGACCTAATGGTGTCTCCGACAGAGGTGTGTGTTCGGAAGAACAGTCCCTCAGTTTCCCGTGGCTACGTTCCAGGGGCAGAGGTGGTAATGGCATATGCTGAGTGATTGCAGTGTGCCGAGCTGTGACTCAAGTTCTGGGGAAAGAAGCCCAGGTGAGAATTAGATGCACACATGTCCTTTGGGATTGAAACCATGGAGCCACTTTGCCACCCCTCTTCCCCAGCCAGATTTGTTCCTTTCTTTCTGTTCTCCAGGCTGCCACCCCTGGCAATGAAAAGTTCCCTGAAGAACTCGCCCGGGCCTCTGAAAATGAGTCCTTTGCCCTTGAGGGACCAGAACCATAACTCTTGTCATGGTCGGGCCAGTTGGAAGGAGACCGGAAGGGCGGCTCGATCATTCCCTCATCCCCACACGCTGCTGAAGAAAATTCTGTTGGAGCTGCTCTACCCCACCTCCCGCCCTCAGGCTCCCTTCCCTGGGAAGGGCTGCCCGGCCAAGGCCAAGACAGGTTGGCACAGAGAGAACGCGGCCCAGATGCCGGTGCCACTGAGCCCACCTGGAGGTGGACTTCATTGGGTCCAGGCACCCAGCAAACCTCAGGTAAATCCAGCTCATCGCAGGTGTTCTGCTCACTGAGGAGGATAAGAGCCGGGAATGAGCCCAGGTCGGATCCAGGAAGGAGCCGGGACATGCGCAAGCGATGCCAGGCCACCACTTCCTTTTTGAAACAAGGCAGGAGGCTTCTGGGCCGAGGCATCTGATGTCCGTTCACCCTCACGTATGACAGAGGCCGGACCTCTTTGTGCCTTTTCCATTCCAGCGCCTTTACCCTCACGTCTCCATTTCCCTCTTTGCAGACCGAGTCCAGAGCCAGTCAGAAGTCACCCCAGGCCCAGATGAGATCTTCCTGATCTCTTCCTTACGGCCAGGCCCAGGGCTTTGACAGAGAGCCGCGGTGGCCACCTCATTCCCAACATCCTACAGTGGAAAGCTGCTCACTCGCTCTGTTTCTCCCTCTCTCCCACCACAGGGCAGACTCCTACGGGTTTGGGAGGACCCCATAGGGGACACCGCTGGCTTGTTGTGACTCCAGTGGCTGCCCCTCCCCAGAGGAAAGGGTCTCGTAAATCAACCCCGACTGCTGCCCCACAAACCAGACTGAGCTTAGGATGGATCCCCGCACATCTTCCTGGGACAATGTCGAACAACTCCCCAACCGCCCAGCCAATAGCAGACAGCCTGCAGGAAAGAGGAGCAGAGAGATGAGGACCTAGACACAGAGATGTTGGCAGGCAAGGAGGCGTACAGACAGACGGACAGACAGGGAGGACGATCTCGGGGAGCCTAGTGAGGAAAATCCAGGGGCTGGGCAGTTCCCACTTAGGACAGGCTCAGCAGTGTGGGTACAGGGGTCCACACTGGTTCCCCCATGCCCAGAATGGACCCAGCCACTCCCAGAGATCTCAAGCATTACAGTCATCATGCACTTGGCCTCTCGCCACCCCCCACAGAAGTTGGGGTTTGGGGTTTTGAATCCCATTCGAGTGAGTCTAATCTAAGTCTCACCGTGCTCCCGGGTCCATAGATGAAGAACTCCATTAACAAAGAGAGGGCAGGGTCCTGCAAGGAAATGTAAGAAATGAACGGAGACGGATTAAAAGCCTGCAGAGGTGAAAGAGACACTGGACTAATATACAGGAGTGGAAAAACAGAAATGGTGAAACAGACAAGGAAAATAACATGGAATACGCAGACGGAAAGGTGAGGGCTGGAGAGTGAAAAATCATGTTCATCATTGGGTGAAACGTATCCATTGTGCCTCACCCAGAAATCATGGCGATGAAGCGACAGTTTGGGAGAGGCAGAGGTTTAGCACCTGAACTCTCCTTGCCTCACTTTACTCGTCAGAGTCCCAGGCCGCTCTCTTTCCATCAAGCCACACTGCAGGGCCTGGGCACGGACCCGGCTTTAACCTTCTCCCTCTCTTGCGTTTGTGAATCTGTAAGGGCAGCAGGGCCGAGCCAGACGGGCCATTGGCCAAGCGGGGCTGTGGATCGCCCCAGAGGCAGCGTTTGGGGACCCCAATGGACGCCGTCCCTCCAAGCCCCCCTGGAACGACCCAGGATTAGAGCAGACATCCCCGGCTTCGCAGATGGCACCCTGGAAGCATCGGTTGTGGCCTGGGGATGGAGAAGAGATAGTGCACTGGAGGCGCAGCCCCGGGATTGAAGCGAGACTGGGCCCGCAAACCGGCAGCACCCGCCCGCCTGCCCAGAGGACAAACGGCTGGCTTGAAGCTCTGACCGTGGCAGCACATCTGTCTGAAACCACAGGAGTGGCCTATCCTGTAGACCCCAACTCATCTGGAAACTCACTCCCTCCCAGTGGGCATTGACCTAGTTCCCCCAACCCTGGGTTGGGAGCTCAGAGCCAGCCAGACTGAACCCAAATGGACCTGGTTGGTTTTCAGGGCCAGATTTGGGTTGCCTGTGACCAGCAATTGACCTCCCAAACCTGGTGGACCTACAAGAATTGCTCTCATCTCTGCTGTCAGAAACGCCAAGCCCGTCTCAGAGAGCGACAGAGTGAGAGAAACCACCAGGCCAGCCCTTAGTGTTCCAAATGCAACCGCACGAGGACCCTTCTCACCTCCAAGGCTTTCCTTCGGGAACTAGTTCCCTTTCTGTCACTTTCCAAACAAAGTGATTTCTGGGGTTTGGCCTGTCCCAGTTGTGTTTCCCTGTGTAGCCCCACGTGGCTCACTGACCCTTCCAGAACGCAGCGTGGTCAGGGCCTGCCGCCTTCTCCAGGTCTGAGGACTTCCCTTTGGCCCACAGTTGGCTTTCCCTGCTTTTCTGCCCATCACCCACCACTTTTGAATCTACATCCCAACTGAGGCCAGTCCACCAAGAACCCCCTGCCACATTCCGGTCAAAGTGGAGTGCCGCTCTCAGGCAACTCTCCTGTAGATGGAGAGACAGAAGTCCAGAAAGCTTCTGACTCCTGAGTACCAGAGATCCTTTCAGAAAACAAATTTGGAATCCGATTGCTTTCTGGAAACTGTGGGGGCTAAAGTTCCTGGTGCCAGACACTGAGACCAGAGTTCGCCAAGACCAGAGTATGATCCCACCAATAGGGTCGATGATAGATTTCTGGTGCCCGATGGTAGAGATTTCTAGTGCCCGATGCTGAGACTGGAGGTCACTAGCTTCTCAGAGTGTTGTCATACCTCCGGTGTTGATGATTGAGATTTCCGGTGCCTGAAGCTGAGACTGGAGGTAATCAATTCGACCGAGTGAGATCATACTGCAGGGTCAAGCTGAGTTTTTCTTTATATAAAACATGAATCTCTGTCTTATTATCATTTGTAGAGATTTCTGGTGCCTGACCCTAAGACTGGAGATAATCGACTTCGCCGAGTGCGGTCACACAGCCAGCGTTGATGGTAGAGATTTCTGGTTCCCGACATCGAGACTGGAGATAACTGAGTTCCCTGAGCATGGTCATACCTCCGGTGTCGACTGCAGAGACTTCTGGTGCCTGATGCTGAGACTGGAGGTAACTAAGGACGTAGGTAATTGACTTTCTGAGTGTGGTCAAATCACCAAAGTTGATGGCAGAGATTTCTGGTGCCTGACGCTGTGTGAGCCCACTGTTGGGTAGGGACTGTCTTTCTATGTTGCCAACTTGTACTTCCCAAGCGCTTAGTTAGTACAGTGCTCTGCACACAGTAAGCACTCAGTAAATATGATTGATTGATTGATTGAGACTGGAATTCACCGAGACCGATGAACAATCCTACCGTCAGGGTCGATTGTAGAGATCTCCGGTGCCTGATACTGAGATGGGAGATAGGCGACTTCTTGGAGTGTGGTCATACCGCAAGTTTGATGACAGAGATTTCTTCTGGTGCCCGATGCTGTCCAGAGGTGGGTTGTCCTGTGTGGAATCTCCGCTCCGGTCACTCGCAGCAATCTCCAATGCAGCATGACAGTTGTCCCACACTGGTTGGGCTGGCCCAGGTTTGGCCCCCGATGGGAGATGTGGAGTTCCACTTGAGCCCTACCTCCAGACCGTATGGTTGGAAGCGTTGAGGGAAGCCCATCAGGGGTTGTGGCATTGGATGCACAGATTGGCTGCCTTGAGCCCTTCAGGCTCTGGAAAGCAGAGCCACGGTGGTATCTTGGCCTCTGTGTCCACTGCTGTTCAGCCCTGCCCCCAGCCTGTGTGACCGGCTTTGTCTGAATGTATGTGGGTCCCTCTATTTCCCCTCTTTCTGTATCACCCATTCTTATCCGTCTTTCCCATCTTTTCCAGCCTGTACTGCCTCTTCCTCTCCCTGCGTCTCTCCTAGCCTGTCATTGCTGCCTTCCTCTACCTGTGTTTTCCTTTCTCTCCCAGCCTGTATCATTCCCCTGTCTCCTTAGGTTTCCCTGTCTTCTCCAGTCTGTATTGCCTCTTGCACACCTTGGGTCTCCTCCCTAGGTCTGTCCCCCTTCCCCCTGCTGTGTTTCCTTGCATCTCCCAGTCTCTTCTCTCCCTCTCCAGTTTCTCCAGCTGCAGGACAGAACCCTTTCTCCTGCAGTCTTGCCTACCCTCCACCCCACTTTGACCTCCAGAAAACATTTTAGTCTACATAATTATGGCCAGAGAGTTGACAAAAATTCAACATACACACACACACGTGTGTGTGTGTGTGTGTGTGTGTGTGTGTGTGTGTGTGTGTGTTGAATAATTATATATATATATATATATATTCTGGTATATATGTATATATATATATATATATATATTTATCAGCATGGTATAATGAATAGAGCACAGGACTGTGAGTCAGAAGGTCACGGGTTCTAATCCTGACACTTGTCTGCTGTGTGACCTTGGTCAAGTCATTTCATTCAGTTATCTGATCTGTAAAATGGGGATTGAGGCTGTGAGCTCCACGTGGGACAGGGACTGTGTCCAACCCGATTTGCTTGTATCCACCCTAGTGCTTAGTAGAGTGCCTGGTTACATAGTAAGTTCTGAACAAACATCACAATTATCATCATTATTATTATATCCCAAGAAGGATGTGAGTCAGCAATCCATTCTCCTCCCGCTCTGTTCCGACCCAGAGCAGTAAGGATCTCTCTTCAGACTAAGCTCTGAATTGACCCTGAAGGAGCATCTGCCTCCCATAGCACAGGCAATCGATCAATCGGTCATATTTATTGAGCGCTTATTATGTACAATAGAATTAGCAGACATGTTCCCTGCCCATAACGAGCTTACAGTCTAGAAGGGGACGGCCACTGACCCTCTAGGGGTCCCAATGATGCGGGCATACAAAAGTGCTTAGAGTAATATAGTATCTAGCCCTAGAAAGGGGATGCTCATCTCCAAGGTGCAGAGTCGGTAGCCCTTCCAAAGCCCCTCGCCCCAGTGTCAGCCTAATGCGGAGGCTACCTTTTATCGGGGGCCAGGCTCAGAGGGGATCTGAGAGGCCTTATCAGTTCCAGAGCCCCTCGAGAGCCCCTCCAGAGTCTTTGCAGAGCCCTTCTTGGGTACAAGCCTGGGGGACCAGGTCCGCAAACTCAATTTAGGGTGGACCCAGAGTCTCCTTATCTGATCCAGTAAATTTGGTCTGCTGAAACAGACATAGACAGAGATGACAAGAGACAGAGTGAACTCAGACAGGTCACTGCACTCCCCCAGACACTCTGGCAGCGCTCCCCCATATACTCCGGCATAGAGCGCGCTCACCCAGAGGTGGGCCGAGAGTCACAGGTAGGAGCCGGCTGCTGCCTCGGTGGCACACCTTCCTCATCGTCCCCTCAAAACTCCGGGACTGTGGGGCATTTCCCTGGCTGCCCTGTCAGTCTTCCTGGAGGAACCTGGGCACCACAGCAGGAGCGATGCTGCCTTAATAATAATAATAGCATTTATTAAGTGCTTACTATGTGCAAAGCACTGTTCTAAGCACTGGGGAGGTTACAGGGTGATCAGGTTGTCCCACGGGGGGCTCACAGTCTTAATTCCCATTTTACAGATGAGGTAACTGAGGCCCAGAGAAGTGAAGTGACTTGCCCAAAGTCACACAGCTGACAATTGGTGGAGCTGGGAATTGAACCCATGACCTCTGACTCTACAGCCCGTGCTCTTTCCACTGAGCCATGCTGCTTCCCCTTAGTAATAATAATAATAGTTGTGGCATTTATTAAGCACTTACTATGTGCAAAGCACTGTTCTAAGCACTGGGGAGGTTACAAGGTGATCAGGTTGCCCCACGGGGGACTCACGGTCTTAATTCCCATTTTACAGATGAGGTAACTGAGGCCCAGAGAAGTGAAGTGACTTGCCCAAAGTCACACAGCTGACAATTGGTGGAGCCGGGAATTGAACCCATGACCTCTGACTCTACAGCCTGTGCTCTTTCCACTGAGCCACGCTGCTTCCCCTTGAGTGCAGACTCCTGGGAGCCATCTCCATGGGCCAATCCTGAAGGGAGTTTGGGGGCCCAGGACCCTCACTGGGGGGGGCATGGGGAGCTGCGGCTCACACCCACCATCCCGGACCCTTTCTCCTGGAACTTCACGAGCTCCAGGCCCTGGCAGAAAGAAGTTGAGGGGCTTGACATTATCCTCGACTCATCTCTCTTGTTCATCCCTCATGAGAAGCAACGTGGCTTAATGGAAAGAGCACGGGCTTGGGAGTTAGAGATTAGGGATTTGAAATCCCTGCTCTGCCACTTGTCAGCTTTGTGACTTTGGCCAATTCACTTTTCTCCGGGCCTCAGTTACCTCATCTGTTAAATGGGGACTGTGAGCCTCAGGTGGGACAACCTGATTACCTTGCATCTACCCTAGAACGTAGGGTAGAACTTGCATCTACTTAGAACAGTGCTTGGCACATAGTAAGCGCTTAACAAATACCATTATTATTATTATTATTAATTTTATGTTCCATCTATCACCAAACCCTGTCAGTTCAACCTTCACAACCTTGCTAAAATCTGTCTTTTCCTCTCCGTTCAAACTGCTACTATTCTGATCTAAGCACTTATACTATACTGCCTGGACGACTGCCTCAGCCTCTTTGCTGACCACCCCATCTCCTGCCTCTCCCCCTAATAAGAATAATAATTGTGATATTTGTTAAGCACTTACTATGTGCCTGGCATTGTACTGAGTACTAGGGTGGAGTCAAGCAAGTTGGGTTGGACACAGTTCCTTGTCCCAGATGGGCCTCACCGTCTCAGTCCACATTTTACAGGTGAGGGAACTGAGGCCCAGAAAAGTGAAGTGACTTGTCCAAGGTCACACAGCAGACGAGCGGCAGAGCAGGGATTAGAACCCATGACCTTTCCACTTCCAGGCCTGTGATCGATAGCCACACTACTTGTTATTCCCCATTCCAGTCCACACATGATTCGGCTGCTGGGATCATTTTTCTAGAAATCCACTCGGTCCACACTCTCCAAGAATCTCCAGCGGTTGCCTGCCCACCTCCACATCACACAGACATGTCTTATATTGTGGATTTATATCACCTTGCCCAGTCCTACCTTACCTCGCTGAATTCCTCACCACGCAAACCCGCACACTTTGCTCACCCCCGCCTAACTTAGCTCACTGATTTCTTACTACAACATGGCATGCTCACTTGACTCCTGTAGTGCCAACCAATTCACAGTACCTCAGTCTCATCTGTCTCACTATCGGCCCTTTGACCACATCCTGCCTCTGCCGTAGAACTCCCTATTTCTTCACATTCATCAATCAAATCTCCTCACCTTCAAAACCTTATTAAAATCACATCCCCTCCAAGAGGCTTTCCCCAACTAAATCTGCATTTCCCCTCCTTCCTTTCCCTTCTACTTGCCCCTGCACTTGGGTCTGTACCCTTTATTCACCCCACCCTCAGCCCCACAGCATTCAGGTACATTTTCCTACTTTATTTCAGTGTCTGTCTCCCCATCTAGACTAAGCTCCTTGTGGACAGGGAACATATCTACCAAATCTGTTATACTGTATTCTCCCAAGCATTTAGTACAGTGCTGTGCACACAATAAGCACTAAATAAGTACTGCTGATGGATTAATCGATCGATACGTGTCTAAAATCCATTTCTGGCCACTGAGAGTAGCCCTTCCGATCCGACGTCCCCACAAGGGCTACCGCCCCGTGAGACTCACAAGGCATTTTGCACCCCAAGGGTTTCCCCTGGGCTCACCGTTCCCTGAGGGTACGATGATCTGTGGTCTGCCAGTGAGGAAACTGAGGCCCAGAGAAATCAGTTGGCTTCTCCAGTGAAGAGTGGCAGGTCCTCACTCTCCCAAATAGCACGTGTGTATGTGTGTATGCTTGTCCTAAAGGAATGAGGAATGCAGGAAAACCCATTCTGTCCTGTATTTCTTTTCTGGCCCCCTTTTCGAGAGTAGAGAGTGGAGCTCTCTAGGAGATGCCAGCAAAGGCTGTATCCTCAGGAGAAGGATACTGGGGTTACTTTGTCGAATGGCCATAAAGGAGGATGCCGGCAGGCCAACCCATTTAAAGTACTACTCCAGCAAGGCCTGGGGTTTAGAAGAACTCTGCCCAGGATATGACTTTTCTGCACTTCTGCAGGAGCCCTGCATACCAGGGCTGAGGCAGAGCCCTGGGACAAATAATAATAGTAATAACAATAACGATGATATTTGTTAAGCACTTACTATGTGCAAAGCGCTGTTCTAAGCGCTGGGGAGGATACAAGGCGATCAGGTTGTCCCATGTGGGGCTCACAGTCTTCATCTCCATTTTATAGAAGAGGTAACTAAGGCACAGAGAAGTTAAGTGACTTGCCCAAGGTCACACAGCTGACAATTGGTGGAGCCAGAATTTGAACCCATGACCTCTGACTCCCAAGCCCGTGCTCTTTCCATTGAGCCATGCTACTTCTCTGACAAATGAGATGGATATCAGGATGGATTTAATCAGTCACATGGATGGGAAAAGGTCACAGCAGAAAACATTTATGTCAAGGTAAGTAAGGTAGTATTTATGGCCACCGAGGTTGTGAAAACATCAATCTCAAGCTGAGGATCTGATCAACATAGGTGAATGCCTGGTGCCATTCAGTCGTATCTATTGAACGTTTACTGTGTGCAGAGCACTGTACTAAGCGCTTGGGAGAGAACAACACAACACTATAACAGGCCTACAGTCTAGAAGGGGAGACAGACATTAATATAAATCATAAATGACGGACATGAGCATAAGTGCCCTGGGGCTGAGGGGTGAATAAAGGGAGCAAATTCAAGTGCAAGGGTTATGAAGAATGGAGTGGGAGGGCTTATATAGGGAAGGCCTCTTGGAGGAAATCTGCTTTCATTGCCTGAGGTCTCTGTTTAGGGAAATAGGGTTTAGTGTTGGATTCCTCCCAAATAAAGATGTTCAGCACATGAACCCATTCCAGCTTATTTTTGGCCCAGATGCAGTTTTGGAAGAGAGAAGAAAGACGAGACCACATGAAGGCCTCTTCTGGCTGGGGCTCAGAGATGAAAGCGTGCAGCGCCTCTCAGCCAACAGGAAGCTCCCCTCCACCCCCACCCCTCCCATCTGACTTCTCTTTTCTCTGCCCACAGGAGAGTTTGGCTCCGTCTCCGGGGCTGTGTGACTTCCCCACTACTGGCAGAGGGACTCAGCCCCCCCTTCCCAGGATGTGTTGAACAATTTTGATGGAGGGAGCCGGTCATCTGTCGGGCCTGTGACCTCGTTGCCTTACACCATCCTTCGGTTTAGAAGATGACACAACTGCCCTTGGAAACCTAGAAGTATGGACTGTGAACCCACGGGGAGCATCCTGCCACCAGCCGCCCTTGCCCTGAAGTTGTCCGGCAGCTGTGGTGATGTTTTGCTCTGAGCCATCCCCACTCTTCCAAACTCGCTGGCCCAAGCCACCTGTCATGAAAGCCCTGTCACCATCTCAGCCAGGAACTACTTCTGGGGCCTGGCTTCGGGGCCTCCCCATCGACCCATCCCCACAGCCACAGGCAACTCTTCTTCCAGCATTCCTTCTCTGGGACAGAGAGCCTAAGTCACTAATTCTTCCATGCTCCATAATGATCCTGAAACTATTTCCAGTGTGAATACTGGATTTTGTTTTCAAAGGCGAAAAGGGGGCCAGAAAACAAATACAGGACAGAATGGGTTTTCCTGCGTTCCTCAAGCGGCCAGAGGAGAAAAGATGCATTTTTCAAGGAAAGAAAGTCAGCTGCCCTGCCACATATCCTGCTTGCCAGGTTTCTCAAAAGAGTTCCTTGATGAGATAAAATATCCTGGAACAGGTGGAGGCGGGCGCAGGCAAACAGTGCAACCCCTTCCTGACTGTTATCAGCTAGGGACAACCTTGTCTGGCCCCTGGAAGCACCTGTGCTGGAGAGCACAGGCTGAATCGCAGCAGGCAGCATGCACTTTGGGGAGGGCACAAACGGTCACAGCAACCAATGTGCACTCAGAGGAGAGCACAACAGAGTCACAGAAGCCAGCGTGCACTCGGGCGAGAGCAGAAACAGAGTCACAGCAGTCAGCGTGCACTCGGGGAGAGCACAGAGTCACAGTCCCAAGGGACAACACACAGAGTCACAGTAGTGAGTGTTTACTCACAAGAGAGCACACACAGAGAGCATTTCCTCATGGAAAACCACACACACCCCATCACAGCAGTTTCACTACAAAAGAATGTGTCAGTGATATATCCCTTTTTTCCCTGGAAATGTTTTGCAAATGCCGGCCTTATCCTTCCATTTCATACCCACTGATCTTCAACATTTGGTTCAGGCCAATCAGGCAGAGACCCATATGGCAGTTCTGTGCCCCAGCAGGCCGCTGGCTACTTCAGGGCTCCAGGTGAGACCCCAGTGATGGGTCTGGTGGCCGTGAGTGAGCATCTCATTCGACGATGGGACACAGCCCGGGGGACAACCCAGCAGGTCTTGCTGCCTAGGGGGCAAGCAGGGGGTGGGAATGGGGATACGCTGCTCTATGGGCACTGAGCGTACCCGCACCTCAACCAGCCTCTCACAAGGGGTACCGGGTGCCTTTGGCTGCAAGCGCCCGCGGCAAGGGACTGAGAGTGACCCGGTGCAAACCGTCGCCACTGACTATCTCAAACATGAAGACTTCGGATGAAGAGTCACCTCCCTTCTGCCAGCCTGTTCCCCATGAGCGGGCAGACCACCATAGCACTGGCCTGGTTGCCCACGGGACAGTCATCTGGATAGCCAAGGAGCCCCGTAGAAGGGAACACCGCTCTCCCTGAATGGGCAACGGGACTGGGAAAGAGGACCCTCACAATGGCTGCCTCACCCAAATCCAGTCATCAGTGAATGGATGCGACTGGCCAGCTGGACATCCGTCAGGCCAAAACAACACATGGAAGGATCTGCCCCATGTGGCCTTTTCAGCCACAAACATTCTTTGAATACAAAGGAAAACTAGAGATTGAGTGTAAGGCCTGCGTGGGATAGAGATCGGGTCTAAGCTGTTTATCTTGTCTCCACCCAGCACTCAGCACAGTGCTGGCATACAGTAAGTACTTAACAAACACTACAGTTATTATTATTATTGAGCAAGTGGCTTTTAGCAGGCACCCAAAGAGTTAATATTTGTGCTGCTCCATCGTCTGGGAGTCAGAAGGACTTGGGTACTAATCGGTTCTGTCACTTGTCTGCTGTGTGATCTTGGGCAAATTAATTCACTTCTCTGGACCTCAGTTACTCAGCTATTTGTAAAATGGGGATTAAGACTGAGCACCATGTGGGACATGGACTGTGTCCAACCTGATTACCTTGTATCTATGTCATCATTTCGAAAAGTGCCTGTCACATAACAAATGTTTTAAAAAAATACCATAAAAGGAAACTAAAACACACATTAAAATGCTAGATTCTAATCCCATAGTTTCTACACTGTCTGTCTGACGCTGTGGCCTTTCCTGGACAAACGGGAAGGGTAAGTGTGCTTTCTGGATGTAAGTGAAGTCACAAGGTGCCCTAAGAAGCTGGAGATCATGACTCCAGATTCCCACAGTCAGACTGGTAATAATAATAATAATAACAGTATTTATTAAGCGCTTACTATGTGCAATGCACTGTTCTAAGCTCTGGGGAGGTTGCAGAGGGATCAGGTTGTCTCATGGGGGGCTCACAGTTTTAATCCCCATTTTACAGGTAACTGAGGCACAGAGAAGTTAAGTGAGTTGCCCAAAGTCACACAGCTGACAGTTGGCAGAGCCTGGATTTGAACCCATGACCTCTGACTCCAAAGCCCGTGCTGTTTTCACTGAGCCACACTACTTCTCCAGGCTGGTGCATCTGCAGGCTGAACTCAGGAAAAATAGATTGACCACTGGCGGCCCCGAGGCATTTCCTCGGTCTCTCTCCCTGCACCAACCCAGCTGCCTCCACAGGCCCATCTGCTTCCCCAGAGAGAGGCGCTGGCTGGGTAAAGAAAGCCACCTCACAGAGTTCCTGTCCCTGGAGAGCTAATGCGTAGAGTCCCCAAAAGGCCAATCCTGGTTCCCCAGTGTTTGTAGTTATATGACCCCTGAGCACAAACGGTTGAGTCTGTGTCTCCCCTCCCCTCATGAATCCCCAGTGATTGCCCATCCACCTCTGCATCAAACAGAAACTCTTTAACCACTGGCTTCAAATCACTCAATCACCTTGCCCACTCCTACTATTACTTGCCCACTCCTCCTATTAATTGTTGTTATGATTATTATTAGGACCATCTCCATCCAGAAACCTCTCGGTGCCACAGAAACACAAACTCTGCCATGGAAGTGGAAAACAGGGGTTCGGCTCCTGAGAGCCCCCAACGGTGCAGCGGTAGAATTTGAGCAAACCTCCCAACGCGACCAGGAGGTGATCATCGGACTGATCCCAGCTGGCCAAGAACAGAGAAAAGTCTACTGTGGTGAGCCTGAATTGGGTTTGGGCCAGCAGGCGACTCTGACCCCATTAACCTCTGGTCAGGTCGGGATCTGCAGCTCCATGAGAGGAGATGCTCATGGGAGGAGATGCGGGTCCCTGTGAAGTCGTAAAAGGTGATCTGCCCTGAAGCAAGGCGTGTTATTGGGAGGATCCAGGCTTCATGAGGTCACCATTAAGGCATGATAAACCATGGGTGGAACTCCCTGCCAAACATGCGCTCTACATTAGATGGGGTAACCACTTTAACTGGCCAATGGCAATTATCGCCACGACACTGTTCAGCCCCCACTTTAAGGAAATTTTATAGTGTAAGATGAGGAGGAGGAGGAGAAAAGAAATTGTCAAGCAGCTAAGGATGTTGGATCCCCTAGAAGCTGACTCACCCACTGGTTGCCAGGAGGATGCAAGCTGCAACACACCTGGAGATACACCACTGGATTTGATTGTGAAATAATAATAATAATGATGGCATTTATTAAGCGCTTACTATGTGCAAAGCACTGTTCTAAGCGCTGGGGAGCTTACAAGGTGATCAGGTTGTCCCACGTGGGGCTCACAGTCTTCCCCATTTTACAGATGAGGTAACTGAGGCACAGAGATGTGAAGTGGCTTGCCCAAAGTCACACAGCTGACAAATGGTGGAACTGGGGTTTAAACCCATGATCTCTGACTCCAAAGCCCGTGCTCCTTCCACTGAGCCACACTGCCTTGGCCTTTGTGAGATCTATTCCTCCTTTGGAACTAAAGGTAATTTGGAGCGAGGGTGCCTCACAAAATGCCCCAGTGGACTCCTCAGGCCCTGGCCACGGGTTCTAGGAGGCAGACTGCCGAGACTCTGCGAGGCTGCCGGGTGGCAGCCAAGTGCCGGCGGTCCACGGGATGGAATCCAGAGAAGGATGGGATGGGATGGAACAATTCTTGGGGCGGTTGGTCAGAAGGCTACAATGGCCAAAGCGGAGGAAACAGGAATCTCTCCCCAGGATGGAGCCAGGGTTGTGTAGCCACTTACTGTATGTCCTTGGGTAAGTCACTTCACCTCTCTTGGTCTCAGTTACCTCAATTGTAAAATGGGGATTAGTTATTTGAGCCTCATGTGGGACATGGACTGTGTCCAACCTGATTACCCCAGCACTTAGTGCAGTGCTTGGCATATAGTAAGTGTTTAACAAATCCCATTTAAAGAAAAAACAGAAAAGACCTCCCAAAACTGGGCCTTCGCTAGATTGGAGCCTTGCTTGGCCCCGCGACTGTGCTCATGGGCGGCGTACCAGAGCCAGCTCCATGCTTCCCTGCCCGGGGCCAGCCTCTCAGACCAGGTTACTGACCCCAGAGCTCGGCTGAATCTTGGTCGGCCAGACTGCCGCCTGCGTCCCCTCCTGCAGCCAAATCGGCCGCCCGGATCGGTCTGTCTAACTGTACGGACCGCTCACCCCGGGGAGCAGACAATGCTCCGGCCCACACTGTATTTTGCACGGTGCTGGCTAATGAGGTAAGAGCTCAGTGGAGTACGATTAAATGCTCTCTCTTTTCCAGTCAGATGAGGAATTCCCATGACCTCTTCCATTCCTGTCCAGAATCGAGGAGGCACGCTGATGTGCCGGGAAAAATTTGCGTCCTCTGTCACAGCAGTGACCCCGGGATCGACCAGTAGAGTCAAGCCCCCAAAAGGCTGGGTCTTCTGGGACATGCGCAGCTGAGGAAAGGTATGTAAATGTGAAAAGGTTCTTGCGAAGGCTCCCTGGGGCAGCAACTGGGGCTGGGAGAGCCAGGATAGAACACGGGGGGCTTTTCGCATCATAGCATCCTATCTGTTTCGTTCGTTCATTCATTCAATCGTATTTATTGAGCACTTACTGTGTGCAGGGCACTGTACTAAGCGCTTGGGAAGTACAAGTTGGTGATCTGCCTGTTTCTCAACAACGTCGTCCGCATACCTGGTGGGCTGGCGAGCCTGGTGGCTGGGGAGGACGCTACTGCAGGACGGGGGTGTCAAGCCTCTGGGGGTTCTCACGGGGAACAGGCCATAAGGCTACATGGGGAGGCGGAGTTGGAAGGTGATACTTTTCTTCAGACCCTACTGCCTGGGTGAAGGTCGCCATTTGAGGGCACGAGTATCCCAGAATTAGGTCTGGAGTAATGTGGCTTTCCAAACAGGCTAACGATTGTCACTTATATCCGAGTTGAATACACAATAACCTCACCTCTTGCCAAAAATAGCAAATCTTCCAAACCAAATTCAAACAGATTTCAACTGCCTCAAGAAAATCTAACACTCAGCAACTTGCAGAACTGCTCATTTTCATTTCACTTTTAACAGCTCCTTTCAAATTTGACTCGTTTGGGTCATCAAAGGGAAAAGGAAGAGAAAGCACTTACTTCTCGGGGTTCTCCACCTCTTCGGTTACAAAATTGAGGTAGAACCTGTCCGGGTGGAAATCGGTGGCATTCGATTAGCATGTTTGATTCCTAGAGTCTGACTTAGAGTCCCCAGAGTTTCCCACGTTGTCCCACGGTGCCATCGCCGCTGGGGCTGGGGTGACGGTGAAGGGAGCGGCTGACATAGGGTTAGGGCACGTCCCCACCTCCCCACCCCGAGGGGCTTCTAGGGTTTGATGCGGGGGCTGCCAGCACAAGGCGGCCACCCCCAGTTGGAGCTTTCCTGGACAGATCAGAGCACACTGGAACATGGGGAAATCTGCCCTATCTGGGGCTCTCTGGCATCCCTGGGTGTCAGGGCATCCTTCACTCTTGGGTGCCAGTGGGTTCAATCTGGATGTAAGAGGGATATATGCAGTGCTTTACACATAATAAGTGCTCAATAAATATCATTCGTTAATTGATTGGGTGGCAGGAATGGGAAACTCTGAGATGTCCTGGGGTTGACAGGTTGAAGGCAGCCCAGGCATCCTGTGAGACTGATGCATGCCCAGAGATGCTCACCCTCCTCTGCCCCCCTTCACGCCAGGATCTTGCGTTATCAGCTTGTGTCAGACCGTCCCCCACGGTGCCCTAGTGCCTCCCGTGGGCAGTAGCTAGCGTGGTTTGTCAAGGCATCAGATTATTAGGGTGAGGGCACACTGCATTGCTGGATTGGAGGGGGTGGGGGTGGGCGAAGACACACTTTGGAGGCTGGTTTGGACGCTTTGTCCATGTCTCGGTGAATCTGGGTGGTTACTTCCTGGTGCAGGTAATAACAGAAAGCAGCTTGGAGAGCTACTATGTCAGGTTGCTCCCTCCCACATTCTGGGCGCACCCTCGGCTGCCCCCTCTCCCCCGCCCCCTCCACCGCACTGGCAAGTACGAGTCAGACCTGGCCCGGGCCCCCGAGAGGGTGGCGTCTGCTCACAGACCTCCATTCCCACAGGGATTCAGATCTACCCAGCTTTCTGGGTCACACTCGATCCTCTCCCAAGGTCTGGGATTGCTGCACCTGGTCATAAGACCGTCAGAGGGGCCAAACCTCACAAGCCCTGGGTCTTGGAGGCCAAGAGAGCAGGTGGGAAGTGGGCTGGGGCTGGGGCCAGATCCAGGCCCTGGGTGTGGGATGAGGAAATGTTTGGTCTAGGCAAGTTCTCTTTCTACTATGCTAATGGAGGACCGACTCCTAGATTCCCATTTCTCCTATGTCAATGTTGCCCCAATCTTTGAGCGGGGTGAGTCTGGAGTCCCTTCTAGACTGTGAGCCTGTTGTCGGATAGGGACTACTGTCTCTATATGTTGCCAACCTGTACTTCCCAAGCGCTTAGTACAGTGCTCTGCACACAGTAAGTGCTCAATAAATACGACTGAATGGAGGAGGATGTGTCTGGGAGAAGGAGTGACTTGGAGCAAGTCTTGAAGTGAGACGGTTCTTAGTGCTTTGTCTCTCTCACCTCTCTTTGTCCTTTCCCATTCGTAATGCTTTGTTATCTAAGTGGGAGGAACAGTTACAGTTGCCTCTGTTCCTGAGGAGAATTTGTCTCTTGGGGGTGGGGAGGGAGCCCCTCCCAGAGGCAGCCAGGTGAGAGACCCTCTTGCCAGCAAAGTGCCCAAACTGAAGAGACCACTGTGCAGAAAGAGTTTGAGAGATTCAAGCAGCACCCCAGTCACTCAGGCCTGACAGTGTCGCAGGGAAGGATTTGCCAACCCGAGGGAGCTCATTATGGACACAAGTCCCACAGGGCCCGGTCTGCCCAGACTGTCTGCCCCCCAGCCAATGGACACAGATTTCTGGGAAACTCACCAGCCGGCATAGGCGTACATGCCGGAATAGAAGGCCAGGGGCAACCCCATAATACTGGCATCTCTTCCTGTGAACGGATCTTTAAAGTGCTGGGTTTGTCCTGTAAGACAAGCAGAGAGAGGATATGAATTCCCACAGGCCCGGAGACATCGATCCACGACAGAAACTTTTCCGGGTTCTCCAGTGCAAAAGTCACCGGGGAGACTGACAAAATGTTGGACCCCAAAGGGTCTGACTGCAAGGCCTGTGGGGAAATGTATAGGAAAATCACTTCCCAGCTCTCTTCTTCCATCCTTCTCCTCCTCCCTGCTTCCAATTTCTTTTTCCGGTATTTGTTAAGCACTTACTATGTGCCAGGTATTGTACCAAACATTGAGGTAGATACAAGCTTATCAGGTTGGACACAGTCCCTGTCCCGCATGGGGATCAGATTCTTAATCACCATTTTACAGACGAAGTAGTTGGAACACAGAGAAGTTAAGTGACTCGTCCAAGGTGACATAGTAGACAGGTGGCAGAACGGGGATTAGAGAATCATTTGGATACTTAGACTGTGATCCCCATGTGGGACAGAGATTGTGTTCAGTCAGATTTTCTTATATCTACCTCACTTCTTAATACAGTGCTTGGCACATAGTAGTCCCCTTAACAAGTACCATTTATTATTATTATTTATGGGAAGCAGCGTGGCTCAGTGGAAAGAGCCCGGGCTTTGGAGTCAGAGTTCATGGGTTCAAATCCCGGCTCCGCCAATTGTCACCTGTGTGACTTTGGGCAAGTCACTTCTCTGTGCCTCAGTTACCTCATCTGTAAAATGGGGATGAAGACTGTGAGCTCCCCGTGGGACAACCTGAGCACCTAGTAACCTCCCCAGCACTTAGAACAGTGCTTTGCACATAGTAAGCACTTAATAAATGCCATTATTATTATTAAGTGGCAGAACCGGGATTAGAGAATCATTGGATACCTAGACTGTGATCCCCATGTGGGACAGAGACTGTGTTCAGTCAGATTTTCTTATATCTACCTCACTGCTTAATACAGTGCTTGGCACATAGTAATCCCCTTAACAAGTACCATTTATTTATTATTATTATGATTATTATTATTATTATTATTATTATTATTATTATCAGCATGGCCTAGTGGAAAAAGCATGGGCCTGGGTTCCAATGCCAGCTCTGCTGATTGTTTGCTGTGTGAACTTGGGCAAGTAACTAGCTTCTCTGTGCCTCAGTTCCCTCAGCAATAAAATGGGGATTAAATACCTGTTCTCCTTCCTACTTAGACTGTGAGACCCATTCGGGACAGGGACTGTGTTTGACCTAATTAAGTTGTACCTACTGTTGTGCTTAGAACAGTGTATGGCAGAGTAAGCCCTTGGCAAATACCATCGAAAAAACAACAGCAGGTCAGCCAGATGCCAGGCCGGTGCCCAGCTCACTCTCCAGAAGTCGAGACTCATGAGAAGCAGTGTGGCTTAGTGGAAAGAGCATGGGCTTGGGAGCCAGAGGTCATGGGCTCGAATCCCGGCTCTGCCGCTTGTCAGCTGTGTGACTTTGGGCAAGCCATTTAACTGCTCTGTGCCTCCGTTACCTCATCTGTAAAATGGGAATTAAGACTGTGAGACCCACGTGGGACAACCTGATAACCTTGTATCTACCCTAGTGCTTAGAACAGTGTTTGGCCCATAGTAAGCACTTAACAAATGCCATCGTTATTATTATTAAAATGAGGGATTGGGCTGGGAGAAGCACTATGTTGGTGGGTTGGGAGGGGTGGGGGCTGAAGGGAGGGGGGTGGCGAGGCGACACAGGTGGCTGCCTCCTTTAAAAGTGTGTCCTGCCTTACCTTTGACCAGCTGCATGACGCCGGGGACGATGATAATCAAAATGGCCACCAGCTTGCAGAAGGTGAGGAAGATCTGGATGCGAGCACTCCAGCTGACGCTCATGCTATTGAGCACCATGATTGTGGCTGCCAGACAGGGAGGAAGAAACAGAATGTCACTGATGGTGCACCAAGCCCCCCCACAGCACATGGAGGGTAAGTTACCCACCTCCCTTTTCCCCTCAAGTGTATGTGAGCATATGAGAGTGTATGTTTGCAGATGGAGAGCAAGCCACTTGCCTCCCTTTTTCCCTCTGTGTGTTTGTGTGTGTATATGTGTAGTGGGCCTGCTACTGACCTGAGTGGGCTCCTGCCCACCTGCCCCCAAACCAGCTGGCATATCTAAATATGCCTGCCAAACTGTCATCTCCGGTTTTTTCACCTCCTGGCACACTACCTGCCCCCTTCGGTCCCCCGAGGGGCCTGGGTCCAGGCTGACCCTATTAGCCTTGGGGACATCCAGTCCAATGGTGGCCAGGTTAGAGAATTGGGCCTACCGAGCGTCTGGGTCCACCTCGGCCCCCTTCTCCTCTCCCTGAGGGGCCGCACCTCGCTGCGTCAGAAGCATCTTCCCCATTCCCTGGGGTTGGGGTTTGGGCCCCACTGACTGAAGGAGTGACCGAGTCTTCCCTTCTCCCTCCTGGGCTTCTCCCAGCTCTTTGGCAGTGGGCCTCCACGTGCCGTCCTTTCCCGGTAATGTACATGTTGATTTTTCCAGTCCAAGGTATACCTGGCCCCAGGCCTGGGAGCCTCCAGACAGCGGCATCCCTCTCCTTCCGCTCGGCCCCTCCAGGGCCGACTCCAGCCGGAGCCACCCAAGTGGTGGAATTTCCCGGGATCCCGGGGAGCAGCTCTCTGGGAGCATGGCAGGGTCTCCCCAGGGGCTCGGAGAATCTCAGTTCTGGAAATGTCTCTCTGGGCCCCTGCTGGCCAGGTGCTCAGGAGCAGAGCCCCAGCCCTTTTGTATCTCTCTCATTGAGAATGAGTCCACTTCCTCTAGGCCTGCTCCCAAGTGGGATAGTGAACAGAGAGGTCTTGAATCCCGCTCCTCAGACCCCCTTGGTGCCACACCCTCTGCTGCTGCCCCAGGCTGCACTCTGAGCCCCTACTTGTGTGAGATGGCCAGGACCATCTGGGTGACAGATGAGAGACAATAAGAGATGGGGTGGGGACCCAAGGCCTAGTTTCCATCCTGTGATTCGCCCAGGATGGACAGTCGGCAGAACTCCAGCTGGGCAGTGGGCCAGCCGGCACCCTCCCTTCATTGCACCCATCGCAGCCAGGCCCTCCTGGCGTCCTCCCCTGGAAGGACCGATCGTCTTTTCTGGTTAAACCTGTCGCAGCCAGAGCCTCTCGGCACCTCTTCCTGGTTGGACCTGTTACAACCAGGGCCTCCGGGCACCTTTTCCTGGTTGGACCCATCTCACCCAGAGCCTGCCGGCACCCTCTCCCGGATGGACTCATCGTAGCCAGGGCCTCCTGGAGCCTTGCCCTGGACAGACCTGTCGCAGCCAAGGACTCCCCTAGAAGGCCCTAGTGCCTTTCCTGATTGGACCTGTCTCAGCCAGGGCCTCGTGGCACCTTTTCCTGGACAGACCCATCGCAGCCTGGGCCTCCCGGTGCCTTTTCCTGATTGGACTACTAGCAGCCAAAGCCCCCTGGAACCTTCCCCTGGACTGACCTGCACCAGGCTGGGCTTGAATGTGCACCGTGGGCCTCAGCAGGTCCCTCACAGAAAAAGTCTCCTTGACACTGGGCGATGGTCTGCCTCCATGCGCATCTACAGGGGCCCACCAAACCACAACTCAAGAGGGACGTGGCCAGAGGGGAACAGAGGGAGTGCACGGTGCAAGCCCCCAGCCTGACCCTCAGCTCTTCCATCTTTGTGGGTTCTCTGTCATCGCCCCCAGCCTCGTCCAGTGTTCCTGACTGAGCTTCTGTTTCTCCCACCAGAAGAGCCCCAGGGAGGTTCCAGAGACCTTGGGCCCAAGATGCAGTGCATGGGGAGGAATCTCTTCTGGCACAGCGGTTTCGGTTGTGCCGCCCGTCCGCTCACATCCTTGCTGTGTTCAGGAGCGTAGCAAGGGAGTAGGCTCTTCAAGTGAAATGCTGAGCCAAACATGGTGGGTATCTTTTCCAGCCCTCAGCAGGGGTGATGAAATTGAATTGTTCATATTTAGTCTGGAGCAGGGTTTGCACCCATAATAACCTGAACTACCATTCGTGGAGACTTGGCTGGAATCCCCAAGCACTCTTTCTCCACAAGGCCATTTCCCCAAGGCCCGGCACAGCTCCGGGCCTTGAGAAGGGGGGAGTCCTGCCGGAACCTCCAGCTCCAAGCTTCCGGGGAGCCATCTTCCCCAACCCGGAGCCCTTCCACCTATGGCCGCAGCCTCGGGAAGTGGTGACCCTCTTTGCCCCCACAACCCAGATCTTCACTTGAACCCGTCTTGAACCCCGGCTCGGGACACCGGCTCGGAGCTGGGATCTGCACCCCGGCTCCTCCTCCCTGCCGCACCCATCCCCGGCTCCCGGAACACCGACAACCATGAGCTCGATGCCAAGCTCAGTACTGGGGCCTCCTCTCCCCTGAGGGCATCCTGATTTCAGGCACCGCCCTCTTTCCTCTGCTCGCTTCTCCTCATCCAACTGTGGCGGCAGCGTGGAGGTGGAGCAGAATTTCTCAGTGGCTCTAAGGACGAGCGTGCTCCAGCAGAGATCTGGGGGGCCAGGAAGAGAGGAGCCGCCTGCTTCGCATAAATGCGAAGGAAATGTTGCTCTTCCCTCCTTGGCTGGTAAATGCCTACAGACAGAACTCCATGGGGCCAACTCTCCACATGATGACTTGCCTTTGGCTACTCTTTGTGGACGGGGTCTCGGGGCACGGGAGGCACCCGAGCACCCTCAACATGCCGATTCCAGGGAGAATCTATGAGACAACACTATGCTCCCGCCAGTTGGAAACAACATGTTTCCCAGCAGCCTCCATCTGGACAGTGGGCGGCGGTCTTGCCGGAATCCCGCCGGAGAGAATATCCGCCATCAATCCCCACATCACCGGGAGCCTCTTGGACTACAGTCCTGCCCCTATTCATTCAATCGTATTTGTTGAGCGCTTACTGTGTGAAGAGCACTTTATTAATATAAAGACCACTGTCAGCTGACGGGCCTATCCCCACTGCATCGCTGTCGCCTTGACTGGGGGTGAAGGACATGTCTTGGTCTGGAAAATGGGACTGTCTGGCTCCTTCCCAAGCCGAACATCAGACCTCTGTTCTCTGGGCTCTCTCCCCACTTCCCTTCACCGGACCAGGGGGCTGGGGTTCAAGAGGAACAAACCTCATCAGCTGTAGATGGAAAGAAGGTTGACAATTCTGAATGAGGTGGTGAGGGCTCTGAAAATGGGACGGCCAGAGGTATTTCTCCATGAAGGCCCTGCCTGTACTCTTGCCTCTGCCCATATCTCTGCCTCTATCGTTACCAGCCCTGCCCCTGCACCTATAATCACCAGTCCTGGCCCTGGCACGCCCCTCTCATCGCCAGCACTGGCCCTGCCCCTCTCATTACCAGCCCTTTACAATTAGAAGGTGCTAGACCACAAGCATCCCAGGCCCTCAGCCTCAGCCCTGAGCTTTTCTGCAGAGGGACTGGCAGGAAGCCTGTGGGTGGAAAGGTATGGAGAGATAGGGGTTATTTGCCCCAACTATCAGTCCTAGCAGGAAACCCCACCCCAGGAATCTTCCCATGAGGCCTCCACAATGCTCTCTGGCTTCTGAAATGCCTTTTACTCCTGATTGTTCCCCCAGTTATTTGCCACGTAGCATTTTCCCAAAATTCCCCTACAACCCAATTCGCCAGTTACTTCACCGTGAGTTCTTCCAACGACCATGTTCCCTAGGCCTCAGGTGTGGCGCACCACTGGGAAGCAAGGAAAGTCTTCCCAAAAAGCGCACGGGGCCCCATCATTAAGGGAAAAAAGATCATGCTCCTGGACACAGGGGTGTCCCCTGGCCCCCAAAGCCCAGAACCAGGGCTGCTGATGTGGGAACTGCTCTTACCACGTCACCTGGGCACAGAAATGGAGACCACCCTCCTGCTTCCAAGCCTCTCGGGTCTATCGAGGGACGTGGCTAGTGAAGAGGATGGTGGAAGCAGAGAGACTTGGGGCACCGTTTAGCTGGAGAGTCCCTCGCTCTGAATCAAGAGTGTGATACTTACTGATGCCAATGGCCGTGATCAGCTTGATGGCTAGGTCTGGAATTTCACACTGAATGAAAAACGGTTCCAGGATGTAGCGTCCGAAGGCCAGAGATATGACCGCCGTGGCAGCGGGGCTGGATGGAGAGAGAGAGATTGAAAGAGATTTGAAAGGTATGAAATGGTGAGAAGCTCACGTGAAAATATCTCCCACACCCATCCTTTGGGGACACCCCCCCAGAGAAGAAAGCGCAAGCGTTGCCTCAGACATCTGTTTTGCCTCTCTCTCCCATGGGAGGAAAGACAAAGCCTGGATCCCCTTGGGCAAGTGAGAGGGACCGAAGATGCCCGCAGGCCTCGAGGCCTCAGGGAAACATCCGGGCATCCACACATTCATGCTGTCTGCGAGAATGGTCCAGGTCATAGGAGGGCTAAGCAAGAGCTCGATGCTCATCTACCCCATCTGGCCCACCGCGGAGGGGCCGACGGCCAGCTGACAGTAGATCCGCAGCTTGGCCGGTGGATGCCCACCGCCCCACGCCAGTGGATCCCTAAGGAAAGGATCTTGCCGGCTCCCCGATCACCTGGCCTGAGGTTTCCTCCCCATTATGGTCGGGATGCTTTTCCGTGGTCTAGCCGA
Source organism: Tachyglossus aculeatus (assembly GCF_015852505.1). Lineage (NCBI taxonomy): Eukaryota > Metazoa > Chordata > Mammalia > Monotremata > Tachyglossidae > Tachyglossus > Tachyglossus aculeatus. The sequence continues at coordinate 9,849,292 of NC_052071.1, forward strand.
AACCATCTGGGTATATCCAGTTTTGGCCCGAGACCCACATGAGCCCGCACTCCTGCACCCCCTCCCACCCGAGAGGACCGGTCCCGCTTCTCCATTCCTGGGTCCCTCTGTCCCCAGCAGCACGGGAAGCTGTGGTCTTTTTGGGAGATGAGAGTCCTGCGCGGCTAGAACCCGGGCAGTGAAGCAAGAGTCCTGGCTAGCAAATGGTGAGAACAAGAGTCTTGGCCCGTGAGAACTCCGGTAGTAATGCGGGAGACTGGGCCTGGCCATGTAATTGGGGGAAAGAGGCTAATAGTTTATGTCTCAATGAAAATTTGAATCTTATAAGCCCAAAATCCTCCTCTTCCTCCTCCCCAGCCAGCCCCCCAGTGCCAGCCCCTCGGACTAGCCTCCGGCGGGAGTGTAGCCATTCCTGTGCTCGGCTCCAGCCACCCGGGCTGCTCAGGACAGGCGGCTCCATTTTCACCCACCTTCTTCCCCCCACAGGGTCCCCCGAGGCAGCACGGGCTTTTCCCAACCCCGTAGTCATCCCTCTGTGGAGAACAATCACTACTCAGCGTGACTTAGCAGTCCTGAGACTGTGCCCATACCCAGTCACCCTGGAAAAGACCCAATTGTTTAGCGGAATCCAAACAGAGTTTGAGCAACTTGGGCCATAACCGAGTTTTTTCAACAAGAGGAAGTGAGTCATGGCAGATTAAGGAAGCTACTTTTATGTAAGACAGAAGATTGAGGCCCACGCTCAATCTCCTCGGGGCTTACGTGAGTCACAGTTCCAAGGTTGGGGAGGAGGAGTCGGCAGGTTGGCGATGCCAGAGAAAGCTCCGATGCATGCTCAGACACTCAGGCGGCCCAGAGGGAAAAAATGAATAGTAATAATAAAATAATAATTACGGTATTTGTTAAACACCTACTGTGTGCCAGGCACTCTTCTAAGTGCTGGAATAGATACAAGATAATTGGGTGGGCACAGTCCCTGGCGCCCACGGGGCTCTCGGTCTTAATCCCTATTTTCCAAATGAGGGAACTGAGGCCTAGAGAAGTGAGTTGCCCAAGATCACATGGCAGACAAGTGGCAGAGCCAGGATTAGAACCCGGGTCCTTTCTGTCTCCGAGTCTGTACTCTATCCCCTGGACCATGCTACTTCTCATATGAAGTGTTTCCAGGGCAACTATCCGTCCCTCTCGGAATGGGGGTCTGTGACGCTTCCAGCTCTTGTGATCAGCCCCGTCAGGTAATAATAATAATAATAATAATGATGGCATTTATTAAGCGCTTACTTTGTGCAAATCACTGTTCTAAGCACTGGGGAGGTTCTAAGGTGATCAGGTTGTCCCACGGGGGGCTCACAGTCTTAATCTCCATTTTACAGATGAGGTAACTGAGGCCCAGAGAAGTGAAGTGACTTGCCCAGAGTCACACAGCTGACAATTGGTGGAGCCCGGATTTGAACCCTGACCTCTGACTCCAAAGCCTGTGCTCTTTCCACGCTGAACTGAACTGAACCACGCTGCTTCTGGTAGGATGGCCCCGTTGGGTACTGGGGGGAGCGCTCCACAGAGGAGTGCCGGTTGGGAGCCCCAGCAGCAGACAGAGGCCCAGGAGGGAAGGATCCACACAGTGAATGACCCCACGCCCACCTGACATCTGACCCACCGGCTCTGCTGATCAATCCACCGATCAACGGCGCTTCCTTTGAGGGGAGCAGTGTCCCGAGACAGGGGTCCGGAGAGATCCGCCAACATGCCGGCGGCCCTTGGGGAGACTCACCGAATGATGAGCAGCTCCACCCAGACCCTGACGAAGGCCGGGAGCGGGCCAAAGGCCTCGAGAATGTAGGTGTAGTGACCCCCAGATTTCTTGATGCTTGTTCCCAGTTCGGCGTAGGAGAGTGCACCTGTTCAAAGGGAAAGATGTGAGAACTAGTGAGAGCCGGCTCTTGGCTGGTCATGGCCGATGCGGCGTCCGCCACCACCGTCACCTCCACCCCTGTAGGTGTCTGTCTCTTGAGCTCGTGGTCGGTGAGAAGCTCAATGGCTTCGTCACCCACCGACCCTCCTCCCGCTTCTGATCGGGACAGAGGCTGGCATCCCAGCACCCCTGCGGGCCGGCCGGCCCCAGGGAAATGCAGATTCAGGTGCCGAGTGCCTCTGTGCGCCAGCCCCGGGGAAATGCACATTCATTCAGTTCAAACTAAAGTAAATGAGCACCCCCGTGGGATGGGCCAGGCTGGCACTGGGGAGAAGCACATTCAGCTCAAGCAAGCCCCAATCTGGGCGGCCGAAAGAGTGGGTGAGAATGCCCGTCCTGCGGTCGGCTGGGGAAACCTGGGCCCAGTGCCCCGGCCCAGATTCGAGCCAGTGGGGCCATACCTGGGGCAAGGAGAAAACGGCAAAGACATAGAGCGGTTCCGGCTGTGCTGCCCCTAGTTCACCACCGCAGGCTGAGTTGCCAAACCTGGCCCCAATCCGAGCCCCGAGGTGTCGTGTCCGGGCTGAACGACCCTTTCCGTCCCCGAACGAGCAGGCCGCTGCAGCCTCTACAATCCTGGCTCGCCCCGGTCCCCTGTCCGTTACCTAGAAAGAGTCTGAGTGTAGTCCACACCCATCCGGGCCCAGAACCTTTGGATCTCTCTCGCTTGGAACTGCCCCAGCTGAATTGGTTTGGGTTTTTAATTCCGTGTACAGCCCTTTCGAGAACGAGAAGACAGGTGAACGAGCAGAGCCCGCTCACGGCCAAATCCAGGTCCTGGGCCTGCACCAGCCTAAAATGGGATCCCTTCTGAGACAGAGAGTCTCAGGATCTGGGTCTCGGGTGGTTTGCGGCCCAACGGGACCCATCGGAGTAACAGCGTGGCTCAGTGGAAAGAGCCCGGGCTTGGGAGTCAGAGGTCGTGGGTTCAAATCCCGACTCTGCCACTTGTCAGCTGTGAGACGTTGGGTAAGTCACTTAACTTCCCTGTGCCTCAGTTCCCTCTTCTGTAAAATAGGGATTAAGGCTGTGAGCCCCACGTGGTACAACCTGATTGCCTTGTATCTATACCAGCGCTTAGAACAGTGCTTGGCACATAGCACTTAACAAATACCATTATTATTATTATTATTATTATTATTATCACTTGCAGTCCCCTGGCCTATACGCCTCTTCTCGGCTCCCAGCCCCGACCTCGTCCCCCGGCCCTGACCTTTCCCAGTGTCTCAAGAGAAGCAGCGTGGCTCAGTGGAAAGAGCACGGGCTTTGGAGTCAGAGGTCATGGGTTCAAATTCGGGCTCCACCAATTGTCAGCTGTGTGACTTTGGGGAAGTCACTTAACTTCTCTGTGCTTCAGTTCCCTCATCTGTAAAATGGGGATTAAGACTGTGAGCACCCCGTGGGACACCCTGATTACCTTGTAACCTCCCCAGCGCTTAGAACAGTGCTTTGCACATAGTAAGCGCTTAATAAATGCCATTATTATTATTATTATTATCTACTCCAACCTCAACCTCCTCTGGCCCCAACCTGCCCCAACCCCAACCTCCTCAGAAGTGAAAGGGTGATTCCCAGATCAAGGATCCCACTTTCTCCACCCCTGAGCCCACTGGTTCAAGCCCTATAGCTCTGCCCCTTCTCTCTTGCCTGTCACCATCTCAGGCTTAAGACGAAATGTCCCCCCAGCCTCCAGCCAAAAGGGAGCCTCCCCCACTTCAGGCCTAAGACAAAACTCCCTCCTGGCTCTGGCCAAGGTGCAGCTTCCACCTCGGTCTTACAAGAATGAGCCTCCCTCCAGTTCAGGTTTAAGAGGGAGCCTAACACCCACCACCTCAGACCTAAGACAAAACCTCCCACCAGCCTCCGGCCAAGACAGTGCCTCCGTCCAGCCTCTGGCCAAGAAAGTGCCTCCCTCCAGCCTCCAGACAAGACAGTGCCTCCCTCAAGCATCTGGACAAGACAGTGCCCCTCTCCAGCCTTGGACCAAAGACAAAACCTCCCACCAGTCACCAGCCAAGACAGAGTCTCCCACCACCTCAGGCCCAAAACAAGGCTTCTCGTCAGCCTTGGGCCAAAGACAGAGTCTTCCAACGGTCTCATGCCAAAGGCAAAGCCATCCAGAACAGCCTTGTTGGTTTGCTTTAATACTCAAGCGGCCTGCCCCGTTCTTCCAACCAGATAGTGTCCTATCCGTTCCCTGATTCCCTTTCCAAAGCATGGCGTGAATATGCCTGTTACAGAAGAACTGTAGTAGTTCTATCGCGTATGGTCAAGTCCCAGGAATAACCTCAGCCTCGATGGTATCCCGGCCTTGGATGTGTTGCGGTCTCGGTAAATATGAGCCACGTGGATTTTCCATCTCCTCCTTCCCAGGAACCACGGTCCTTTTCTCTCATCCCCACCTTTTTCCCACCTCTCCCTGCTTTGTTGTTGGATAGGGAGCCCTTAGAACTCATCTAGGCACTGTTTTCCCAGTGCTCGCTTCAGTGCTCTGCACACATTAGTCTGATCAGATACTCTCTGGCCCTGACTCCTTAGAGCTGCTCTAACATTTCTCTCTGGGGAAACCAGTAAAGGGAGCACTGCCCCCTTCACCTCTGGGGCCGGGCTTGATTCCGCTCCTGCCCTCTTCTGCCCAACACACCAAGTCATTGGAATTTTGAAAACTGGCCAATGTTCCCATTTCTCTCCCAGCTCAAATCTAACATTCCACGTTAGGCTAACTCAGAATGTAGCTCCGAGGGCACGAGCCTTTATGGTCTGAGCACAGGAGAGTGGGGAGCGAGTGGGAGCTTTGATGCCTGCCCCAACTTGGAGAGTGATCCGGGGGAGAGCAGGCTCCCAGTGGGTAAGGGAACAGAAAAGCAGAGAAGCCCAGTGGAAAGAGCACGGGCCTGGGAGTTAGAAGGACCTGGGAAAGGACCTGGGTTCTAATCCCGGCTCCACCCCACTTGTCTGCTTTGTGACCTTGGGCAAGCAACTTTACTTCTCTTTGCCCGGGACGTAGATTAGCCTGTATCTACCCCAGTGCTTAGTACCGTGCCTGACACAGAGTAAGAGCTTAACAGATGCCATTGAACAACAACAAAAAAAGGCCCAGGAGGGGCACCGAATGGGAGCGGGCCAGGTCTCTCTGTGTCCATGGCTTCTCTGGAAAAGCCTAAGGCACTGGTCCTCGCACAGTGAGCTGGAGCCCACAGACTCTCTGTTTTGCCACCATGCAGAGGCAGGAAGACTGCTGCCTGATGACTCCGAGCACGGTCCAAGGGGCAGGCCGGCCAGTCGGGCCTGAAGGCAGCTGTCGGTGCCCTCTGGGCTCCCGGGCACCCAGACTGCCGGCATGCACAGTGCACTGTGCATGCTAGCCAAACACTCTGTCAAACAGAGCAATGGTGCACACACCCTCTCTCTCCCACCTTCCTCCCGCGGCGGCTCCCTGGGTGGCAGAGGAAGCCATCCGGAGAAAGCAGGTGGGGCCAAGATGCAGAGCAGCCTGGCTCCCTGCTGGGACACCGAGGCTCCCAGATGGTGCAGTCCTCTTCAGAGCAGGACAGAGCTCTGCGGGGAGCCGGACTTTCCGGGCCACACGCTCGCCGGGCCTCAGTTTCCCCTACCTGCACTTAGCGGCGGTCAAGTCGTCCCTCCCGTCCCCCCAGCTCCAGAGAGAGGTTAGGGATATCAGGGGTCGTGGATGTCTGGGGAAGGAGGGTCTGGGAAGCAGCATGGGCTAATGGAAAGAGCACAGGCCTGGCAGTCAAAGGACCAGGGTTCTAATTCTGGCTCTGCCACGCATCTGCTGTGTGACCTTGGACAAGTCATTTAACGTCTCTGTGCCTGTTACCTCATCTGTAAACTGGGGGTTAAGACTGCGAAGCCCATGTGAGACAGAGACTGTGTCCAACCCAATCATCTTGTATTAATTAATGATGGCATTTATTAAGCGCTTATTATGTGCAAAGCACTGTTCTAAGTGCTGGGGAGGTTACAAGGTGATCACGTTGCCCCATGTGAGGCTCACAGTCTTCATCCCCATTTTACAGATGAGGGAACTAAGGCCCAGATAAGTTAAGTGACTTGCCCAAAGTCACACAGCTGACAATTGGCAGAGATGGGGTTTGAACTCATGACTCACACAGACATGTCACAGTGCTTAGAATAGGGCTTGTCATATAGTGAGTGTTTAATAAATACCATGAGCTCACTTCCTCCAGGAGGCCTTCCCAGACTGTGCCCCCTTTCCTCTCCCCCACCTCCCCCTCCCTTTTCCCCCACCCTAACTCCTTCCCCTCCCCACAGCACCTGTATATATGTCTGTACAGATTTATTACTCTATTTTACTTGTACATATTTACTATTCTATTTATTTTATTTTGTTAACATGTGTTGTTTTGTTGTCTGTCACCCCCTTCTAGACTGTGAGCCCGCTATCGGGTAGGGACCGTCTCTATGTATGCTACCAACTTGTACTTCCCAAGTGCTTTGCACACAGTAAGCACTCAATAAATACGATTGAGTGAATGAATGAATGAATGATTGTTATTACTGTTATTATTATTGAGATTGTTCTTGTAATAGGGAGCTGGGGAAGCTTGGGTTGATGGGGAGGGCGGGGGTCATGGTTGGAGAGGGTCAGGGGAGGGAACTCTAGAGATCAGGGAGGCTCAGGATCAGAGCGGTCCAAGGGTAGAGAGGCTCACGGTCAGGACACTTAATAATAATAATGGTATTTGTTAAGTGCTTACTATGCACAAAGCACAGTTCTAAGTGCTGGACTTGTGTTCGGGGAGGCTTGGAAATGGGGAGGCCCATAGCCAGGGAAGCCCAGGATTGGCAATGCTCATCGACGGGAGGCTTGTGATCAGCTAGGCCCATGGCCATGTTGGTCCCTGCTCAGCGATACCCACAGATGGGGAGGCTGGGAGGATGGGAAGGCCTGAGGTCGGAGAGACCCATCGTTGGAGAGGCTCCGGAATGGGGAGGCCCGTGGTCAGAGAGACTTGGGGTGGTGAAGACCAATGGATGGGGAAGCGGCGGGTCAGGAGACCCAAGGATGGAGTGGGGATGAGGAGGCCTTCCCAGACTGAGCCCCCTCCTTCCCCATCCCCCCCCGCCCTACCTCCTTCCCCTCCCCACAGCACCTGTATATATTTCTGTACAGATTCATTACTCTATTTTACTTGTATATATTTACTATTCTATTTATTTTATTTTGTTAATATGTGTTGTTTTGTTGTCTGTCTCCCCCTTCTAGACTGTGAGCCCGCTGTTGGGTAGGGACTGTCTCTATATGTTGCCAACTTGTACTTCCCAAGCGCTTAGTGCAGTGCTGTGCACACAGTAAGCGCTCAATAAATATGAATGAATCTGAGTGGGGGAAACCCACGGTTGGGGAGGTTGGCTGTCAGAGGGGCCCGGGTCGACCCCACTTACCAAAGAGCGAGAGGATCCCGCAGACTGTCCAGACGACGAGCGACATGCCCACGGTGCCTGTGTTTTTCAGGATCCCCTTGGGCGAGATGAAGATGCCCGCACCGATGATGGTGCCAATGATGATGGAGATCCCTCTGAGGAGGGTGATCTTCTTCTTCAGCACAACCTTCTCCGGCCCGGTGCTGCCCAGGGCGGGCAGCCGGCCCCTCGCATCGCCCTGCAGGTAGCCTCCGGGAGACAAAGTGGACACGGCCGGCTTTCGGACCATGGCTCCGGGCCGGCTTGGACAGGTGCGTGCGAGCTTGTGTTTGTGTCCGGACCCCCGGGGCTCCCTAACCCCCGGCTCCCTCCTCCTCCGGGCGGCCTGCCGGGCTGCCTCCCGCCCGGGTGTCTCCCACCCCCGGCCGTCTACATCGCGGGCCGGCCGCACTGCCGCCGCCGCCGCTGCCCTATCATTACTAACCAGCTCAGCTTCCTCGTGCGCCGGATTTAAGCTCCTGTCACAGACACTTACCCCGGACAAATCATGATGCAAATTCTCCACGTTTGCATCAGCCATTCGAAAGGCTTGCAGCATTACTCAGCTTTTCTCTCCCCCGCCCTCCTCCTCCTCCCCCCTTCCTCCTCCTCCCTCTTCTCTCTCCTTCTCTTCCTCTTTCTTTCCCCCTCCCTCTCTCTCCCTCTCTTTCCTCCTCCCCCTCTCCCCCCTTTTCTCTCCCTCTCCCCCTCTTTCTTTCCCCCTCCCTCTTCCCCCTTCTCTCTCCCTCTCCCCCTTTCTTTTTCCCCCTCCCTCTCTCCCCCTCTTCCCCTTCTCTCTCCTTCTCCCCCTTTCTTTTCCCCCGCCCTCTCCCCCTTTCTTTTTTCCCCTCTCCCTCTTCCTCTTTCCTTTCCCCTTCCCTCTCTCTCCCTCTCCCCCTCTTCCCCCTTCTCTCTCCCTCTCCCCCTTTCTTTCCCCCCTTTCCTTTTCCCCTTCCCTCTCTCTCCCTCTCCCCCTTTCTTTTTTCCCCTCTCCATCTCTCCCCCTCTTTCTATTTCCCCCTCCCTCTCACTCCCTCTCTCCTCTCTCCCTCTCCCTCTCTCTCTCTCTCTCCCTCTCTCTCCCCCTCTCCCTCTCCCCCTCCCCCTCCCTCTCTGTCCTTCTCTCTGGGCATTGTCTCTTGGTCGCTCTCTGTGTCTGTCTCGGTCTCGTTGGTCCCGGGTAGCAGCATGTTGAGGCAGCTGGGGGCTCTGCCGAACAAAGGGGTGGCTATGGGGGGGGGGGCGGCGTCCCACCCGCTCCCCCCTCCCCCAGCCCCGGCCCGCTCCAGTGGAGGTCTGGGCTCCGCGGGTCCCAGGGGGTCCCAGCGGTGAGCAAAGGGGGCGCAGGATCGGCAGCCCGGCGGCAGATCTCAAACCGAAACAGGAAATCCACTCGATTTTAGCCGGGGGACTGCCCCCTTTTCTCCACCCCACGTTTGGGGTTGTCCACACTGGAGGGCAGCCCCGAAGCCCGTAGAGAAAAAGAAGTCTGGGCCGCCTTCCCCCAGTGTCCCCTCGTGTCCCCCCACCCCCGCAACCACCTTTTTAAAATTTGGTTTCCCTAGCCATCTGCCCGGGGCTAGCGTGCTTTAGGGGAAAGAACACTGGTTTGGGAGTCAGAGGACCCGGGCTCTAATCCTGGCTCAGCCACTCGTCTGCTATGTGACCTTCGGCCAGCCACTTAACATTTCTGTGCCCCAGTTACCTCATCTGTAAAATGGGCATTAAAACTGTGAGCCCCTGATTGCCCTGTATCAATCAATCATATTTATTGAGCGCTTACTGTGTGCAGAGCACTGTACTGAGCGCTTAGGAAGTACAAGTTGGCAACATATAGAGACAGTCCCTACCCAACAGTGGGCTCACAGTCTGTAAGGGGGAGACAGACAGACAAAACATATCTTTCCCAACACTTAAGAACAATACTTGGCACATATTAAGCACTTAACAAATACCATAATAATAATAATGACATGCGTTTCTCTCCACTAGTGGCACCGCCTGACCTGTAGCTCCATTGTCCACTCAAGGTGGAAAGCGTGGAACACTTTTCTCATGCCTGAGGGCACAGGAGCCACACTATCTGGACACCCTTTCCCCTGACAGATCAGCCACCCTGTTTGGACACCCTTGCCCCGGACGGAGCAGCTGCCCTGTTTGGACACTGATTTTTCTTTTAAGGTATCCGTTAATCGTTTATTAAGTGCCAGGTGCTGTATTAGGCGCCGGGGTAGATACGAGCTAATCAGATTGGATACAGTCCTTGTCCCACATGGGGCTTAAGGTCTAAATCCCCATTATACTGATGCCTTGAGGCCCAGAGAAATTATGTGACTTGCCCCAGGTCACACAGCAGACAAGTGGGAGAGTCAGGATTAGAACCCAGATCCACTGGCTCCCAGGCCTGAACTCTTTCCACTAGGCCACAGTGTTTCCCTTGCCACGGGCCCGGCAGCCGTCCTGTCTGGAGACCCTTGCTCTCACACAAGCAGCCTCTCTGTCAGGAGACCCTCAGCACAGTCAATCAATCGATCAATCCATCACATTTCCTGAGTGCTTACTGTGTGCAGAGCACTATACTAAGTGCTTGGGAGAATACAGTGTGGCTGAGTTGGTTGCAACATTCCCTACCCAACACAAACAGCTAGGCCTAGTGAATAGAGCAAGGGCCGCTCCACTCCTCTTGTCTGCTGTGTGACCTCGGGCAAGTCGATTGACTTCTCTGTGCCTCAGTGCCCTCATCTGTAAAATGGCTGTGAGGTCTATGTGGGATAGGGACTGTAACCAACCTGATTTGCTTGTCTCTATTCCAGCACTTAGTACGGTTCTTGTTGCAAAGTAAACACTTAAATGCCAAAATGATTACCAAGCTTATAGTCCAGAGTGGCAGACATTACCACAAATGAATAAATTATAGATATGTACAAAAGTGCTGTGGGCCCCAAGGATGAAAGCACTCAATCGTATTTACTGAGCGCTTACTGTGTGTACAGCACTGTACTAAGTGCTTGGGAATAGGATAGTAGATAGTATATTACAGTATAGTACAGTACAGTATAGAGAAGCAGTGTGGTTCAGTGGCAAGAGCCCGGGCTTTCGAGTCAGACGTCAGGGGTTCAGATCCCGACTCCACTGCTTGTCAGCTGTATGATCTTGGGCAAGTCACTTCACTTCTCTGGGCCTCAGTTCCATCTGTAAAATGGGGATGAAGACTGTGAGCCCCGCGGGGGGCAACCTGATCACTTTGTAACCCCCCAGCGCTTAGAACAGTGCTTTGCACATAGTAAGCGCTTAATAAATGCCATTATTATTATTATTATTATTATAAAGGGTGCAAATCCAAGTGCAGGGGCAAAGCAGAAGGGAATGGGAGAAGGGGAAATGAGGGATTAGTCAGGTAAGGCTTCTCAGAGGAGGTGTGCTTTTAATAAAGCTTTGAAGGTGGGGATAATTTGATGGTGGGGAGAGTGATTGTGTATTGGAACTGCAGTGGGAGGGCATTCCGGGCCAGAGGCAGGAAGTTGGGGGGTAGGTCGACTGATCAGTCATATTTATTGAGAGCTTACTGTGTGCAGAGCACTCTACCAAGTGCCTGGGAGAATAGTTAAAACAGAGTAGGCAGACCTGTTTACTGTCCCTAGTAAGCTTGCTGTGGAGTCTTTGAAGGTGGGGAGAGTAATTCTCCTGTGAATGAGAAGTCCGCAGCTAGATAGGTGAGCTATCTAGGTGATAGGTGATAGGTGTATGGGCTGGGTTGTAATAGGAGACAAGCGAGATAAGGTAAGAGGCGGTGAGCTGATTGTAGGCCAGTGGTGAGAAGGCTATGTTAATAATAATAATAATTATTATTATTATTGCGTTATTTGTTAAACACTCTATGTCAGGCACTGTACGGAGTGCTGGGGTTGATACAAGCAAATCGGGTTGAACACAGTTCCTGTCCCCCATGGACCTCACAGTCTTAATTTTGCAGATGAGGGCACTGAGGCACAGAGACGTTAAGTAGCACGCCCAAGGTGACAACGCAGGCAGGTGGTGGAGCTGGAACTAGAACCCAGGTCTTTCTGATTTCCAGGCCTTTGCTGTGTCCACTAGGCCACTTTGCTTTTCAGCCCATGTTGCTGCAGAAGAGCGTATGTTCTGAGCAGCCTCACACAGGGCAGGCCCCCCGGTGACTCTCAGAGGCTGATGGCGGGGCTCGGGTCAGGGAACCGGGCTAGACTCTGCACTCCCCACTCTGGTGCCGCGCCAGTCCGCTTTTGGTAGATACCGCCGGAAAGAGTTCCCGGAGGCCCAAGAGAGGTCGTGTGGCCAGGGATCCGGCTGCCGGGCCAGCGGGGGAGACTGAGTCCTGGAGACCATGACCCGCCCCGTCTCCAGTGACCCCACTTGGACTCTAGGCTGGGAGAAGCCACCCCAGTCCCTTGTTCCTGTAAGGAGATCTATACTTTCCCCTCCTGAGGGACCAGGGAGAACCGGGGAAGGCCCAGAGCAGGTCCGGAGGAGGCCCTAGGGATGGGGAGATGGGGTACCGGCCTTGGATTGATGCTCTGAGGTGTATCTGCCTGGGCAGCTCCCTCCAGGACTGATGGCCCTTCTGGAGATGTGCAGATGCCAAAATCATTGCATTGGAGCAGATGAGAACACAGGAGGTTTCCAACCTCAAAACCCAGATTCAGCCATGTGTCACTTTTATTGAGCAATTTCTTTCCCTCACCACCATCCCGGCCCTGTCAGCTCCCCCAGCTGGAGTTTTCCCGCAGTTTTCTTTCCAGCCTCTCCCTGGGCCCCTACTCACCCGACTCATCTTGCCAGGGAGGGGAGGCCTCCTGTTTGTGTGGGCGTGTTGGGGATGAGGGCTTTTTGTCTGGGTGTTGTAAATTACATATATGTAATTTATATAATTATTTATAGTGATGTCTGTCTCCCACTCTAGACTGTAAGTTAGTTGTGGAAAGTGGATGTGTTTGTTTATTGTTAGAGTATACCCTCCTAAGCTTTTAGTTCAGTGCTTTTCACACAATAAAGTCTAGGTTCTAGACTGTGAGCCCACTGTTGGGTAGGGACCGTCTCTATATGTTGCCAACTTGTACTTCCCAAGTGCTTAGTACAGTGCTCTGCACACAGTAAGCATTCAGTAAATACGATTGAATGAATAAATATGATTGAATGCGTGAATGGAAGAGTCCCAGGGCGAGGCGGTGTGGCGGAATCTGGAAATAATATGCCTATTTATCCTAGGCTCCCTCCAGCCTTAAGGAGCGTGGCTTAGTGGAAAGAGCACGGGCTTTGGAGTCAGAGGTCATGGGTTCAAATTCGGGCTCCGCCAATTGTCAGCTGTGTGACTTTGGACAAGTCACTTAACTTCTCTGGGCCTCAGTTCCCTCATCTGTAAAATGGGGATTAAGACTGTGAGCCCCCAGTGGGACAACCTGATCACCTTGTCACCTCCCCAGTGCTTAGAACAGTGCTTTGCACATAGTAAGTGCTTAATAAAAGCCATGATGATGATTATTATTATTAATTGCACCTAGTAAGCACTTAATAAATGCCATTATTATTATTATTATCATTATTATTAGTATTATTAAGGAGGAGTGTGTAAAGGGTCAATGTCCCCAGGCTTCTAATCTCGCTCAGCCATTCGTTCATTGTCGTATTTATTGAGCACTTACTGTGTGCCGAGCACTGTACTAAGCATTCGGAAAGTACAATTCGGCAACAAATAGAGACAATCCCTGCCCAACAAGGGGCTTACCACCTAGAAGGGTAGGTTGCTTCATTTCTCTGAGCCTCAGTGACTTCATCTGTAAAATGGGGCTGAGGTAGATAGGAATTAATCAGGTTGGACACAGTCCATGTGCCACATGGGGCTCACCGGTCTTCATCTGTAAAATGGGGATGAAGACCGTGAGCCCCATGTGGCACTTGGACTGTGTCCAACCTGATTAATTCCTATCTACCTCAGCACTTAGTACAGTCTCTGGCACATAGTAAGCACTTAACAAATAGCATAAAAATATACATATAAAACTTGCAACGTGCAAGTACTGCATTGTTAATGAGAGCAGTGGGACACCTAGTGGGCAAATTCATTCATTCATTCAATCATATTTTTTGAGCGCTTACTGTGTGCAGAGCAGTGTACTAAGCGCTTGGGAAGTAAAAGTTGGTAACATATAGAGACGGTCCCTACCCAATAGCGGGCTCATGGAAAATAGTTTCTGGGAAGATAGTGTTCAGCGGTTCCCAGGCTTGGGGTTTTTTGTCTGTTTCTTTCAAATGGTTTTTGTTAAATGCCTACTATGCGTCAGGCACTGTACTAACCTGTGGAGGTAGGTACACACAAATCAGGTTATTCCCAGTCCCTGTCCCACTTGGGGCTCACAGTCTTCATCTCCATTTTACAGATGAGGTGACTGAGGTCCAGAGACCTGAAGTGACACGCCCCAGGTCACATAGCAAACAAGTGGGATTAAAACCCAGGTCCTTCTGACTCCTAGGTCCGGATGATCCAGAGCATTCATTCATTCCATCAGTCGTATTTGTTGAACACTTACTGTGGGCAGAGCACTGTACTAAGCACTTGGGAGAGTATACTACAGTGATAGACACATTCCCCACCCACCATGGGCTTACAGTCTAGGTGGTGGGAGCATCACCCGATCTGGTGCCCTGCACATAGCATTGCACCGCCAGCTGTCAGCTGTGTGACTTTGGGCAAGTCACTTAACTTCTCTGTGCCTCAGTTACCTCATCTGTAAAATGGGGATAAAGACTGTGAGCCCCCCGGGGGACAACCTGATCACCTTGTAACCTCCCCAGTGCTTAGAACAGTGCTTTGCACATAGTAAGCACTTTATAAATGCCATCATTATTATCATTATTATTATTATATGAAGGGGCTTGGAGTTCCAGGCCAGAAGCAGCAAATGGGCGAAGGGTCTGGGGTTAGATAGATGAGATCGAGGCACAGTGAGTGGTTGGCATCAGATGAGGGAGGAGATCATAATAATAATAATAGTATTTCTTAAGCACTTACTATGTGCTCAGCACTGTTCTTAGTGCTGGGGTAGATACAAGGTAATCAGGTTGTCCCACGTGGGACTCACAGTCTTAATCCCTATTTTACAGATGAGGTAACTGAAGCACAGAGGAGTTAAGTGACTTACCCAAGGACACACAGCAGACAACTGGTGGAGGTGGGGTTAGATTCCGTATCCTCTGACTCCCGAGTCTGTGCTCTTTCCTCGAAGCCATGCTGCTTCCCAATAATTTAAAACTGCAATAGATCATGGGATGAAGGACTGTGGCCTGTGGGCAGGGAATCATGGGCTGTCGGGTGTTGGGTGTGGGACCGTGGGATATGGGATGCTGGGTCTGGGGCTGTGGGCATTTGTTTTGCAATCCGAGTTACAATCCAAACATCCCATGATTTCAGAAGCCCAGGATCTGGACTGACTGGATGAGGATTCACACAATTCCTGCAAACTCCCCGTTTAGGAGGCCTTGACTCTTTAAAATGCCTGTGGTCTGGGGCAATGATCTTACACAACTCTAATTAACTCCCCATTTAGGGGCCCTTGAACTCTTTTAAATGCTTGTGGCCTGATCTCACTGCCCCTGAGAGGAGCCGGCATTTTTCTGGGGAACCAGAAAGGAGTGCTGATTCTGGTATATGATGAAGGAGGTGTGGGGAGAGGGGGTGGGGGGAGCCAGAGGGGATGGGAGTGGGTAAAGTGATAGTGGACCCAAGGGGAGGAGAAGAGGAAGTGGTCTGAGGCTCACTGAGATTTCAGAATGTTGGTGGTGGACTCTTTTAAGGTGCTAAATTCAGGGTGGGAGACAGGAAATGAGCCTGTGGGGTAAGTGTGACCCCTTCAGGGGTTTGCATGGTGATAGATGGCTGACCCCACAAGTTCCTTTGGGGTCCAGGTGCTCTTCCTCCTGATTGGACCAGGTCTCTCTTCCTCCCTGTTGGGTCCAGGCCATCCTCCCGGGGTGCTCCTCCTCCCGACTGGGCCCAGCGTGCTTCCTCATGATTGGGTCTGGGCCCGGGCCCACCTCCTCCCAGCTGTGCCCTGGTGCTTCTCCTCCCAGCTGGCTCTGGGCACTCTTCCTCCCAGCTGTGCCCAGGTGCTTCTCTTCCCAGCAGGGATGGGGAACTCCTCCTCCCAGCTGGGTTGGGGTGCTCCTTCTCTTCCTGGCCAGGTCTGAGCGCTCCTTCTTCAGGGATGCCTGTGGTCAATGCCCTGCAGTTTGCCGGGTGAGTTAGTGAGCGTCCTCAGTGCCAAGGGAGGAGGACAACCTCTTGGGCAGAGGCCATGTAAGAAATGAGCGGGAACCAGGCCCCAGATTCTGCGATCTGTCGTCCCCCAACCCCTCTGCACTGATGTACCTTTGGCTTTTCCGGGTTCAAGCCCCCTTGCGTTTCAGGGCCTGGGTGTGATGTGGGGGAGGAGGGACGGGGGTGAGCGGCATCCCTGCTGGGGCCAAGAAGTATCACGTCCATGTCTATGAGCCCTAATCTGGAGAAGAGCGCCGCAAGCTCCTCCCTGGGGCACAGAGGGGACAGGGTGATTGTCCGGGGGTATTCGGGCCTAACTACCACCAGCCCTTGTTCACCCAGAGTTGTGGTGCTCTGCTCCATTGTGGTCAACCATGTTTGCAAGCGATGCCCCAGCAGAGCTGCTTCGAGCACATCACGGGCCAAGGGACAGGAAGGAAAAATCTCTTGTCGTGACATGTGAGCAACTGACATCACAGGGATTGCTGCCCTCTCACCCCAAACATCAAGGTAATTCTCTTCATGCGCTTGGTTGATTCCATTCTTTTCCTCCCGGAAGGTCTGCGCACACGGGAGCAGCTCCGTAAATGTGGGTGCTCCCGCCACAGCCACTGCAGCTGGCTCTGACAATGGAGGTTGTGGGGGCGAGGGGGATGATGACATGGCCGCAGGACTCGGGGTGGTTGTTAGCTCCCCATCAAAAATCACTTTTCCAACAGTCGCTCTTGTCAAATTAAGTCCATTCCTCCCTTGTCTGTTTGGGGATCAGTCCTACTGACCAGTGGTGTAGTTTTAACACTCCCTCCCCCAAATCCAGAGGTCAGGGTATCTGTCTGGAATGGAGACAACTGAAAGGAAGAGGAGAAGCCAGGCGGTGGACCCAAATAACAATTTATTGGAGGAGTACCTGAAGAATAAATCAGTCAATCGGTAGCGTTATTTCAGTGCTTATTATGTGCATAACACTGTACAAAGTGCTTGGGAGAGTTACGTACAGTAGAGTTGGTTAACACCATCCTGGCCCACAAGGCTAGAGGGAAACAGACACTGACATAAATAAAGATAGGGAAAATGGCAGGGTTTAAGGGTTAGAGAGATAACCGGATGGGTGACTGGAGGGGTGACAGGGCAGGTGACCAGAAAGATGACTAGAAGGTTTAGTCCCAGCTCCCCCACTTGTCAGCTGTGTGACTTTGGGCAAGTCACTTAACTTCTCTGCACCTCCGTTACCTCATCTGTAAAATTGGGATTAAGACTGTGAGCCCCCCATGGGACAACCTGATCACCTTGTCACCTCCTCAGTGCTTAGAACAGTGCTTTGCACATAGTAAGCACTTAATAAATTCTATCATTATTATTATTATTATTATTATTATTATTTAGTCAGAGCCACAAGTCTCAGAACCACAGTGGGGCCAGAAAACAAATGAGGGGAGAGGATGTATTTTATTTTCACCAGTCCAGACCACATTCCTGGTACTGCAGTGACTAGAGCCAAATACTTCCTTTCTCTTCTCCCACCCCAGCCTGTGGGTGTGGGGTTAGCCAGTCATTCATTCACTCATTCAATCGTATTTATTGAACGCATACTGTGTGCAGAGCACTGTACTAAGCGCTCGGGAAGTACAAATCGGCAACACATAGAGACAGTCCTTACCCAACAACGGGCTCACAGTCTAGAAGGCGGAGACAGACAACAAAACAAAATATGTAGATGGGCGTCAATACCAACAGAATATATAGAATTATAGCTATATATGCATCTCCCTCTTCTAGACTGTGAGCCCACTGTTGGGTAGGGACCATCTCTATATGTTGCCAACTTGTACTTCCCAAGCAGCATGGCTCAGTGGAAAGAGCACAGACTTTGGAGACAGAGGTCATGGGTTCGAATGCTGACTCTTCCACTTGTCAGCTGTGTGACTTTGGGCAAGTCACTTAACTTCTCTGGGCCTCAGTTACCTCATCTGTAAAATGGGGATGAAGACTGTGAGCCCCCTGTGGGACAAATTGATCACCTTGTATACCCCCAGCACTTAGAACACTGCTTTGCACATAGCGCTTAATAAATGCCATTATAATTATTATTAGTAGTACAGTGCTCTGCACACAGTAAGTGCTCAATAAATACAATTGAATGAATTAATAAAATAAATATAGTAAATATGTACAAATAAAATAAAGTAATAAATATGTACAAATATGTACAAGTGCTGTGGGAAGGGGAAGGGGATTGGGCAGAGGGGTGATGGGGAGAGGAGAAGGAGAGGAAAAATGAGGGGCTCAGTCTTGGAAGGCCTCTTGGAGGAGGTGAGCTCTCAGTAGGGCTTTGAAGGGAGGAAGAGAGCTAGCTTGGCGGATGTGTGGAAGGAGGGCATTCCGGTCCAGAGGAAGGACGTGGGCCGGGGGTCGACCGTGGAACAGGTGAGAATGAAGCACGGTGAGAAGGTTAGCGACAGAGGAGCGGAGGGTGCGGGCTGGGCTGTAGAAGGAGAGAAGGGGGGTGAGGTAGAAGCGGGCGAGGTGATGGAGACCCTTGAGGCCGAGAATGAGGAGTTTTTGCTTGATTCGAAGGTTGACAGGCAACCACTGAAGATTTTTGAGGAGAGGAATGACATGTCCAGAGCGTTTCTGTACCAAGATAATCCAGGCAGCAGAGTGAAGTATAGACTGAAGCAGGGAGAGACAGGAGGTTGGGAGATCAGAAAGGAGGTTGATGTGGTAATCCCGTCGGGATAGGATGAGAGATTGAACCAGCGAGGTAGCGGTTTGGATGGAGAGGAAAGTGTGGATCTTGACAATGTTGTGGAGGTGAGACCGGCAGGTTTTGGTGACAGAGTGGATGTGTGGGGTGAACAAGAGAGCGGAGTCAAGGATGACACCGAGGTTGCGGGCTTGTGAGACGGGAAGGATGGTAGTGCCATCTACGGTGACGGGAAAGTCAGGGAGAGGACAGGGTTTGGGACGGAAGGTAAGGAGCTCAGTCTTGGACATGTTTTGAGTGCCTAACTGTAACGATAATTGTGGTATTTGCTCAGAACTGACTTTTTGTCAAGCACTGTGCTGGCCCAAGGGTAGAGTCTAAGTAATCAGATCAATCCCAATATGTCCTAAAGCACTGTACTAAACGCTTGGAAAGTACAATTCAGCAATAAAGAGAGACAATCCCTGTCCACATCAGGCTTAAAAAGTCTAGAAAGGGAGAGACAGACGTCAAAACAAGTAAACAGACATCAATATACATAAATAGAATTATAGATATGTACATATATATACAAGTGCTGTGTATATTAAGCACTTACTATGCGCCAAGCACTGTTCTAAGCACTGGGGAGGTTACAAGGTGATCAGGTTGTCCCACAGGGGACTCACATTTATCCCCATTTTACAGATGAGGAAACTGAGCCCCAGAGAAGTTAAGTGACTCGCCCAAAGTCACACAGCTGACAATTGGCCGAGCCGGGATTTGAACCCTTCACCGCTGACTCCAAAGCCCTAAGTGCTTACTATGTGCAAAGCACTGTTTTAAGCACTGGGGAGGTTACAAGGTGATCAGGTTGTCCCACAGGGGACTCACATTTATCCCCATTTTACAGATGAGGAAACTGAGCCCCAGAGAAGTTAAGTGACTCGCCCAAAGTCACACAGCTGACAATTGGCCGAGCCGGGATTTGAACCCATCACCGCTGACTCCAAAGCCCTAAGTGCTTACTATGTGCAAAGCACTGTTTTAAGCACTGGGGAGGTTGCAAGGTGATGAGGCTGTCCCGCGGGGGGCTCACAGTTTTAATCCCCATTTTACAGATGGGGTAACTGAGGCACAGAGAATAATAATAGTAATAATAATGATAGCATTTATTAAGTGCCTACTATGTGCAAAGCACTGTTCTAAGAACAGGGGAGGTTGCAAGGTGATGAAGTTGCCCCACAGGGGGCTCTCCCCATTTTACAGATGAGGTAACTGAGGCCCAGAGAAGTGAAGTGACTTGCCCAAAGTCACACAGCTGACAGTTGCCAGAGCGGGGATTTGAACCCATGACCTCTGACTCCAAAGCCCGTGCTCTTTCCAATTAGCCATGCTGCTTCTACTATTTATTAGTAGTAGTATTATAATCTGTTTTATCCCCATTTTGCGGATGAGGAAACTGCCCCCAGCCTGAGAGGAAGGAGGCCAGCAGGGGCCTTGGAGCTCAAATGGGTGAGCTGCTCCAGCATGGGCTCTGGGATGGCATATCGGCTCTCGTGGCGTCCGACTGTTTTCCCTGGGGCTCATCGGGAACCGACAGTGACGGTCCCAGGCAAGCAGACAGACCCCGACATGTGGCCGGAGGGGAGACCCTTTCCCGTGGCTGTGTGGCTGGTGTTCCCCCAGTCCTGCCACCAAACTGGTTGTGGTCCTTGGAAATTCTGAGATAAGCTTTGAGGCAGAGAGAGCTTCTGGGTAACTTGTCTATTGCCTGCTTCTTAACAGCAGGAGGGAGGAGGTCCAAGTGACCCTCAGCTCCCTGCTCTCTCAGGATTTGTTTTCATCTGAAAAGAAAATGAATGGCCCATCAGTAACAAGATAAGGGTGATGGTGAGAGCGGCTGGGGGCTGAGGCCTGCCAGATTACAACAGGGATCCGGTCAAAATCTTGCCTCCAGAAATAGGAGTAGAGGGATGGTTTGGTTTGAGATGTTTAGGGTGGGAGTTGAGGTTGGTTTGTGGTTTCCTTTGACTTGGCTTCCTGCCCAATCTGCCTCAAGAGTATCTGGATATAGGGTTCTCATGGATGGCGTAATCTCAGAACTCTCATATAATAATAATAATAATAATAATAATAATAATGTCATTTATTAAGCACTATGTGCAAAGCACTGTTCTAAGCACTGGGGAGGTTACAAGGTGATCAGGTTCATTCATTCATTCAGTCGTACTTATTGAGCGCTGACTGTGTGCAGAGTAAGCCCTGTCTCCTTCCCCTCCCCACAGCACCTGTATGTATGTATATATGTTTGAACATATTTATTACTCTATTTTATGTGTACATATTTATTCTATTTATTTTATTTTGTTAATATGTTTTGTTCTCTGTCTCCACCTTCTAGACTGTGAACCCACTCTTGGGTAGGGACCATCTCTATATGTTGCCAACTTGTACTTCCCAAGCACTTAGTACAGTGCTGTGCACACAGTAAGCCCTCAATAAATATGATTGAATGAATGAATGCAGAGCACTGTACTAAGCGCTTGGGAAGTACAAGTTTGCAACATATTGAGACGGTCCCTACCGAACAGTGGGCTCACAGTCTAGGTTGTCCCACAGGGGGCTCACAGTGTTCATCTCCATTTTACAGATGAGGTAACTGAGGCACAGAGAATAGTAATAATAATAACGATGGCATTTATTAAGTGCTTACTATGTGCAAAGCACTGTTCTAAGTGTTGGGGAGGTTACAAGGTGATCAGGTTGTCCCACGGGGGGCTCACAATCTTAATCCCCATTTTACAGAGGAGGCAACTGAGGCACAGAGAATAATAATAATAATGATAATGGCATTTATTAAGCGCTTACTATGTGCAAAGCACTGTTCTAAGTGCTAGGGAGGTTACAAGGTGATCAGGTTGTCCCACAGGGGGCTCACAATCTTAATCCCCATTTTACATATGAGGTAACTGAGGCCCAGAGAAGTGAAGTGACTTGCCCAAAGTCACACAGCTGACAATTGGCAGACAGGATGTGAACCCATGAACTCTGACTCCAAATCCCAGGCTCTTTCCACTGAGCCGTGCTGCTTCTCCAAAGCCACAGAGCCACACTCTAACACACACACACACACACACACACACACACACACACGCACGCACGCACGCACGCACACACACACACACACACAAACTCTCTCTCTCTCTCTCTCTCTCTCTCTCTCTCTCTCAGGCACAAACACCTGTGCATATTTATGACCTAAGGAGAAACAGAGCTCCGGAAAAGCAAACTTATTAAAGATCAAGTTTCTGGAAAAAGGGAGGCCAAGGAGCAGGAAGTTCCGAAAGGACAGCGGAGTAGCAGAGCAGCTTCTAACTCCCTAGTTCCTGAGCTGCCGGGACACCATCCCAGTAAGGCCCGGGCCAACTGACTGGTCCCCACGCAGCTATTCCCAGTGTTCTCACCCCATGAGGATCATCAGGGGCCCAGGTGGAGAGGTGGAGACTGGCCATGAGACCCATGTTCTCGCGGTCACGTCGAGTGGCTCAAGTTGTCGGGTCCGTGTGTTGTGCAGAGGTTTTAGCCTTGGCTGTTGGCAGAGGGAGGAGGAACCATGTACTTCCCAAGTGCTTAGTACAGTGCTCTGCACACAGTAAGCGCTCAATAAATATGATTGAATGAATGAATGAATATGGTCCGTGTGGAGTGTGAAGGGTCCCCGAGGCTTCCCTCAAGCTCCCTGGGAATTGTTTCTCACCCATGATTTGGGCTCGGTCCACCAGATTGGATCTATTTTACAGGATTCGAACTCCTCAGGACACCAGGTGCTCGGGTCCTGTTGAAGCAGAGCTCTGGAGGATGAAATCTTAGCTTCTCGGCTCAATTACACAAAGTTGAAGTTCAAAAGCTGGGAACTCTGCTAAGCATTAATAAGCGGTATGATGCATTTAATAATCGGGGGAAAGGGTACAATTATTCAGGGAGTGTATAATGGGCTAACAACTAGTCACGTTGGTATTTCTGAGTTATGAGACCGTAAACCAAAGCCATTATTAGACTCTGAGCCAGGCCCTTTCGGGCCACGTTACGCCTGCGAAATGTGGCCAGGGTGTTGACACTGAAATGGGATCGGGGTTCTTTGCTGGGTGTGTGCATTGCGTGATGTTTTAGCCAGTGTCCCTTGCCCTGTGGAAAATGACACGGGAGGTCTTTGGGGAGAAAAGGAGGGGTGTCATTCCCACTCCTATTGCAAACACCCATGATCCTAGGGTCTGGGGGCCATTCCCCTTCCCCGGAAACCCACTCTGGTGGGCTCTGAGAGAGCATCGAGCCGAGCCAGCCCCATGGAGCGGCCAAGAGCCCGGCCTGAATGTTCTGCTTCTGGCCCCTTGAGCACGGCGGCCTGCTCTCTGCAACCTGATTCCACCTTTTCAAATCCTAGGTTGGATCCAGACTATCCCATTCCCAACAGATCATCGGGTTCGACTCTGGGGGCTGAGAGGCAGACCGTGCATGCCGCGATTCCCAAAGCAGACAGTCCCTGGACAGACAAGCGCGCAGGTACATCATCACTCCTCCCCCGTCCTCCGCCTCCTTCTCCAGCCCCTGAGCCTTTCTCCCCACTTCTAGCCGGCTGATGGGCATAAAGGGAGGTGGGAAGCAGAGCCAACCACGATGGTAGATGTGCCCCTTTAGTTTCCTGCCTGGCTTTCTGAACCCAAACTTCGGGGCGGCCGTGGTGGGAATGGGAGTTTCTTCTCCAGGGCAGCGAGCCTGTCTTTGGCTCATCGCTGCTCTGGCCTATGATGGCTTCAGAGGGTGGTGTGGATTTTCCTCCTTCATCTGAAGGATGAGGGCAGAATTGCAGCCTTCCTGTAATGGATAGTTGGCGTGAACCAGAACCTGACCTAGCTCTAATAACAATAACAATTGTGGTCTTTATTAAGTGCTTACTATGTGCCAAGCACTGTACTAAACCCAGAGCGAGGCCTCTGCCAGGCCCACGGGGGCCAGACCGTGTGAGAGGGCAATGATGGGAAGAGAAGAGGGAAGAAGGTAGAGGGAAACTCCGGAGATGAGTGATGAATTGAGAGAAGAAATCCTGCCTTATCTGTGTGACACGGGTTCCAGTTGTTGATACCTCATTTTTGGAGGATGGGGTTTTCAGTAGTCCCCAGCCAAGTTTACAGTAGGAGAGACTGGCTTCCCAGATTTACTTTATAGTTGTGGTATTTGTTAAGCACTTACTGTGTGCCAAGCACTGTCTCAAGCACTGGGGTAGATAGAACATTATCAGGTCCCACATGGGGCTCACATTAAAGTAGAAGAGAAAACAGGTATTAAATCTTCATTTTGCAGATAAGGGAGTGGAGGTACAGAGATGTAAAGTTACTTACCCAGTAATGATGGTATTTGTTAAGTGCTTACTATGTGCAAAGCACTGTTCTAAGCGTTGGAGGGGATACAAGGTGATCAGGTTGTCCCATGTGGGGCTCACAGTCTTCATCTCCATTTTCCAGATGAGGGAACTGAGGCCCAGAGATGTGAAGTGACTTGCCCAAAGTTACACAGCTGACAAGTGGCGGATCCGGGATTAGAACCCACGACCTCTGCCTCCCAAACCCGGGCTCTTTCCGCTAAGCCACGCTGCTTCTCGGTGACATACAGCAGGTAAATCGAGCTGGGATTAGAACCCAGAACCCTTCTCACTAGGCCACCCCGCTTCCCAACTGATCAAAATCTCCCCAAGCAATTGGCTTTCTTAACCTGCAACTAGCGGCAACTCGCCTGAGAAAATGCCGAGTTGTTTCTTTTCAGAGCCTGCCGATTATGTCACGGTAAGTCACGCCACTTCAGACCCTCCGTCCCCCGCACCATTCCGATTATAAAAAGATGGGAATTTCAATATGAGCTGCTAGATTTCGGTTATCCTGTGGTTTGGCAGAGAAGCACGCATGGCTCCGTTGTTTCCGGCCGTCGTCTAGTCGAGGGAGGCTCCTGCCTCCTGACCCCAGAAGGGAAATGGTCAAAGGCCAAGTCTTCTGACAAACTGGGTCTTTAGGCCAGAGCATGGTAAAGCTAGAGTGGGGTGCAGAGATTTGGCACCCGGGGTTTGAACCATCTTCTTGGATGAATGATCCTCACCTGGGTTTTTTGTTTGTTGGTTTGTTTTAATGGTATTTGTTAAGCAGTTACAACGTGCAGGGCACTGAACTAAGCGCTGGGGTAGTTACGAGCTCATTCATTCATTCATTCAATCGTATTTATTTAGCTTGTATTTATTACTTATTTCTTATTTATTGAGCACTGTCCTAAGCACTTGAAAGTACAATTCAGCAATAGAGACAATCCCTGCTCACAGTGGGCTTATAGCTCAGAAGGGGGAGACAGACATCCAAACAAGTAAACAGGCATCAATATAAATAAATAGAATTATAGATATATACACATCAAACCATGTAAACAGGCATTAATATAACTAAATAGAATTATAGATATGTACGTATACACACAAGTGCTGTGGGGACTGGGGGGAGAGGAGGTAGAGTAAAGGAAGCGAGTTGGGGTGATGCGGAAGGGAGCGGGAGCTGAGGCAGAGGGGGGCTTAGTCTAAGAAGGGCTCTTGGAGGAGGTGTGCCTTCAGTAACGCTTTGAAGGGGGGATGTGTGATTGTTTGGCGGATTTGAAGAGAGAAGGAATTCCAGGCCAGAGGTAGGTCGTGGGCCAGGGGTCGTCGGCAGAACAGGCAAGAATGAGTCACAGTGAGAAGGTTATCACCGGAGGAGCGTAGTGTGCCGGCTGGGATTTAGAAGGAGAGAGGGGAGGGGAGGTAGGAGGGGGCAAGGTGATGGAGAGCTTTGAAGCCAATAGTGAGAAGTTTTTGCTTGACAGTCGGGAGATTTCTGAGGAGGCGGGTGACACGCCCAGAACTTTTCCGAAGAAAGATAACCTGGGCAGCAGAGTGAAGTATAGACTGAAGTCGGGAGAGGCAGGAGGTTGGATGGTCAGAAAGGATGCTGATGCAGTAATCCAGTCGGGATAGGATGAGTGATTGTAATAATAATAATAATGACGGCATTTATTAAGCACTTACTATGTGCAAAGCACCGTTCTAAGCGCTGGGGAGGTTACAAGGTGATCAGGTTGTCCCACGGGGGGCTCACATTCCCCATTTTGCAGATGAGGTAACTGAGGCCCAGAGAAGTGAAATGACTTGCCCAAAGTCACACAGCTGACAATTGGCGGAGCGGGGATTTGATCTGACTCCAAAGCCCGAGCTCTTTCTACCGAGCCACGCTGCTCAGTGATTGCGGTTTGGTTGGAGAGGAAAGGTCGGGTCTTGGCAATGTTGTGAAGGTGAAACCGGCAGAGCTTTGGTGACGGATTGGATGTGGGGGGTGAATGACAGAGCCGAGTCAAGGATGAAACCAAGGTTGCGGGCATGTGAGACGGGAAGGATGGTAGTACCGCCCACAGTGACGGGAAAGTCAGGGAGAGGACAGGGTTTGGGAGGAAAGATAAGGAGCTCTGTCTTGGATATGTTGAGTTGGACACGTTCCATGTCCCACATGGGGTTCCCAGTCTTAGTCCCCATTTTACAGATGAAGTAACTGAGGCACAGAGAAGTGAAGTGATTTGCCCAAGGTCACACAGCATAGAAGTAGCAGATCTGGGCTTAGAATCCACATCCTTCTATCAGGCCTCATGCTCAATTCAGTGGGCCACTCTGCTTCTCTAAATCAGGGTATAACAGAATGCTCTTTAACATCTTAAATCCATCAATCAGTGGTATTTATCGAGCACTTATGTGGGCCTTACTCAGAGCTTGGGAGAGTACAAATTCAACAGAGTCTGTAGACACATTCCCTGCTCACAAGCGGCTTATGGTCTTTAGGTGAGTTAAGATTTCTCAATACCCATACTTGTTGTTTCTCAAACCTCCACAGAGTGCACATCTGAATCCTTTTCACTAAATCACTCCCAACCCCCACCAATATATGGCCTCTGACCTTACTCCAGAGTAGAGCCTATCAGTCCTTAGGCAGCGTGTCCCTAGCCCCTGTTGTGTGCAGAGCACCCATGAAATTAAGTGAGGGGCAGAGCACATCAGATGCCAAAGCCACATCCCTGCCCTGCGGGGACTTAAAGCCTAATGGGGGAGACAGACCGGCAGATGTCAATTATTGACAATTATAGGGAGCCGGGAGGAAGCGTTCTAACAGGTAGTAGCATGAGCCAGATGAAAGAGCTGAGGAAATCGCAGAAGCGCAGGCTGGACATCCCAAGAGCCGGCGAGCTGAGGATGGGTGTGGATGTACAGGCACGGGTGGGTGTCTTGCGGGGCCCACGACTCGGGGTATTGGGCATCCATGAGGGAAAGCTTCCTGGTATAGGTGGGATTTTTGGAGGGCATTGAAGATGCGGAGAGCTGGGCCCTGGGGGATTTAATGGGGAAGGGGCTTCCGGTGGAGCGAGGAGTAGGAGGCGGGAGAGCCTAGAGAGAGGGATAGTGAGTAGGAGGTCTTAGGAAGGGCATAGAATGGGGGAGCTGGGGAGTTGTGGGTGAGGAGAGCAGAAAGCAGAGGTGGGAGGAAGGGGGAGCAGTGAAGATCTTGGTAGCAGGCATTGGAGACTCTCTTTGTTGTGGGGAGGTGGGCAGCCGTCAGTTGTTTTTGAGGAGACATGGTGGGCACTGAGTGAGGAAACCTAGGATGGCGTGGCCCCTTGCTGGGCAGCAGGGGAGGCTGAGGCCCAAGATCCCTTAGACTGTAGCCTGCTGTAGCCCCCAGCAGAATCGCCACAAGATGAAGAAGAAACCGAAAGGGTACTGGGCCCCATGGGACATGAGGGACAGTCCCCTCGGGCCCTGACCCGATCTGCCCCACCTCCAGCCCCTGCTAAAATCCCTCCCCCAGAGGGAGGCTTTTGTACGCGGGTGCGTGCACGGGAAGTATTGTGCCCCGAGATGCCCGTTTTCCATGTCAACCCCAGGGTGGCGAGATACCATCCATGAGGGCTGGCAGGGCCACTGGACGGCCGCACGGTGGCTCCCAAGGACTAAGTCTCACCATGGCCAGGGGTTCGTCCCAGGCGGGGCCCCCGTGGCCGTAGCCTTCCCCGTGGTACCCCAATCTCACCCCTGTCTCTGCTTGGTGAGAGTGGGCCCCCCACCCCCATCGGGCCTGTCCCCAGCCCATCCACTGTGGGGACCTCCTGGCCGGGCACCACTCTGTCATCCTGTTGGGGATGACTGGACTACCCTCTGTGGTCAGATCACCCACTTCATCCCCATTGCTTCATAAGAGGCCAGTGTCTCCTGAGGCTACCAGCTCCCCCCCCATCCCGGTCCGTGGGCCATCCCCAGACACCCCCACCACAAACCTGGGGCAAGAAATGCTGGAACAGATTCAGGGGACCAGGTTACACCAGGAAACCCGGTCCCTGCCCTGGGAGGGTCGGCTGAGAGCCACTCAGCATGGGATTTCCTAACCCCAGATTTAGCTAAGGCCCCAGGACCTCGCTGGACCGACCCTGCAGGGAGGTGTGTTTCAGCGCCCTTGGACTGGAAGGAGGACAGTCCAACTGGGAGGAGCCCATGGCAACCTTTTCAGGATTGAAATTTCCATCAGCTGCTAAGATTAGGGTCACTTCTAAGTGCCGAGATTGCTTTTTCTAGTTTTTCAGGAAGGCTCCCAGACCCTTTAGCGGGTGGGCCGGCTGTCTGGCAGGTGGGCTGGAGGAGTTGGCCACCATTACGGAGATGCGTCCGAGACCTGGAGACCCGTGAGGAAAAGAGGTCTGGGAAAGTGGTGTCCTATAAGACTTACGCCCACTCCTTTTCTTTGATCATGGGGCTTTCCCGAGGAGCCTGGACGGTTCTAGGCTGGAGCAAAAGCCATGTTTCTCAGCCCGAGGTTTAACAAAGCTGCCTTGGCCTGAGCCATTCCACCCCAAACTAACTGATAAGCGTCCAAGAAGAAGATTCCTTTGTCGAGTTCCTTGGAAAACGTCCAAGGGCCGATCCTGTATTCCGAGGCCGAGAAGCTCTCGGTGGGAATGACCCATTGACGGCCTCCCTGCTGCAGCCCCCTGAGGGAGAAGATATGCATTCCCTCACTTAGGAAAGTGAACTTTGTGAGTGCAGAGCAAACACAGACCTTTCCTGAATCCTGGATTGAGTTCAGGGAAAGAGCTGAGGTGTCCCAGGCCAAGGACTTGCCCAGATAGTTTCACTGGGTGGGCGTAGAACAGCCACAGGAGCTGCCATTTACCACCTTCCTCCCTCCACGTCCGCGAGGTGGAATCCTGGGTGTTGTGTCCCTCTCTCCCATCTTTGATTTGTGTTTTATATAGTGCATTTGTTAAGTGCTTACTATGTGCCACTCCTTGTATTAAGTCCTGGGGTAGATACAAGCTAATCAGATTGGACAGTCTGCGTCCCATGTGGGGCTCACAGTATTGATTCTCACTTTACAGATGAGGGAACTGAGGCACAGTGAAGTTAAGTGACTTGCCCAAGGTCACACAGCAGAGAAGAGGCAGAGCCGTGATTAGAAGTCTAGTCCGCCTGACTCCGTACTTTATCTGCTGTGCCGTACTGCTTCCCTGCAAGGTAAGTTCCGCCAACCCTCACCCCTCTCCATCCTCCCCTCCGCGCCTCACAAGCTGTCGGCAGCTTTCCTGCCAGTCCCATAGCACCCTAAGCTCACACCCTGCAAACAGCTCTCCCGGCCCCTCATTTCTCCCTGGATTTCCTCCATCTTTCCCTGAGAGGCTGTTCAACTTTGGAGTTCGACCCACCTCGCGTAGGAGTGGAGGCCTCGGGCAAGCATGCCACCACGCTCCCCCGACCTTTTCGTCCCTGCCAACCCCCAAACCAACTTTGGGAGGCTGGGCAAGTGCCATCCGGGACTGACAGACACCAAATCCAGAGGGAAGTGGAGGTGGCGACCAGGGGAGGAGATGAGCGCAGTAATTATAGGCACTGAGACCCTTCTTCCATAAACCCGGTTCTTCCCAGTTGCAAAGCATCATGGAAGGAGGAGCGGGAGGAGGACGAGGATGATGATGGATCGAGAAGGGGGAGGGAGGGAGCCAGGGAGGAGAGGGAGTTTTGGCAGGAGGCAGGTGGAGGAATCAGAGCACAGAGGGGGCGACACGCCTAACGGCGCGTATTTCCCAATTGCAGCGAGTGCACTGCCACTCGTCACTGCCGACTCGGAGCCGTTTCGCACCAGTTATCCCCGAGGATTGATGGGACCGGATCCCCACGATTCAGCGTCGTCCGTCTCGCTCCTGCCCCGGGGCCAAGCACCGCTGTCTTGGCCCGCAGTGCCGCTGAGCGCCGTGATGACTTGGATCCTGGGGGAGGACTGCATGCGAGATGATTGTGACACGTGACACCGCTCTGCAGTGCCATGGGCAAACGTGCTTTAGAGAAGCAGCGTGGCTCAATAGAAGGAGCACCGGCTTTGGAATCAGAGGTCATGGGTTTGAATCCTGGCTCTGTCAATTGTCAGCTGTGTGACTTTGTGACTTCACTTCTCTGTGCCTCAGTTACCTCATCTGTAAAATGGGGATTAAGACTGTGAAACCCACATGGGGCAAACTGATCACCTTGTAACCACCCCAGTGCATTGAACAGTGCTTTGCACATAGTAAGCGCTTAATAAATGCCATTATTATTATTATTATTATTATTATTATTATTTCTCCTTCCCTACTCAGCACCTCCCCTAGCAGCACCTGCACCTACTCAAGGAGGAAGTATCCACTTCATCCCTGAGTGGCCCATCTGTCGGGAAGGAGAGAGAGAGGGAGGGAGGGAGAGAGGAAGAGCCAGAGAAAGAGAGAGAGAGGCCAGGTGAAGGGAAAATGAGTGCCAGAGAACATTGTGTAAGCCAACACAAGTTTGTTCTCATCCGGTGTGGTGCCGTGGCCACAGATGTGACTTCTGCCTTCATCACAGTTGTTCCCCGTGTCCTACGTCACTGCCTCCGCAAGTACTTCCTGTCCTGATCACCATCCTCACCAGTACCCCTGTCAAAGTCCCACCCTCCGGCCCTCGGCCCCCACTGCAAGCCCCCGTCCTGGCCGTCACCCCCACCCTATGTCCCTGTCCCGTCCCTGGCTCTGCGTCAGGCTGCTCTTGGCAGCTGCCGAGTGTGTTGGAAGTGACTGTGCCCTGCACCCAGTGACAGAGAGCGCATGAGGCTGGAAGCTGCCGGGCTGGGGTCATGCATCAGAGCGAAGGGAGGACAGAGATCTGAGCTCACACGAAGCTGTCGTACTGAGGGCAGCAGGTGCCCGTAAGAGAAGGAGGGGTCGCACGGGCTCCCTTTGATAATGAATGGCCGGAGTGCGGACCACGGCCCGTGGGCCATTGCCCCCGTTCCCCTTCTCAGTGGGTCACAGCCAGGAGTCAGGGTGCGCGGCTTTGGTGATGGCTAAATGTGCGTTTTCATCCCCCACTCAGTGCCTCCCCCGATGGCAGCTGCACTCATGCAAGGAGGAAGTGTAGAAAGTCAGAGTCTGTTTCATTCAGCCCCACCATTCCAGACATTTCCTTCCAGAATATCCCACCCTTCCCAGTCAGGAACCCATTGCCGGGCCTGCCGGTTCCCGCTGCCTGCCCCGTCTTCTTGGGCCAGCTGGACCTCAAATGGAGGCCTGAGGTGAGACGGAGGGTGGGAAGGAGAGGGAGGAGGAGAGGAAGGGAGAGGGAGACACAGTTGGGAGGCCCCCACCCCGAGGAGAATCCCCGCTCCCACCAGGCTCCCCATCTTGGGGCTGGAGATGACTGCCAGACCCCTCTGTATTTACTTCTCTGACCGCACATCCCGCCGGGTCACGTGGCTGCCTATGTGCCTCAGTATCCTCTTCACCACGCACTCCCAAGTTCCCACCTCGGCGGGAGTGAAACCCGATTCGCGTTGGCAGAGTCCGGAGAGGCGGTCCTCTGCCCGCTGGAGCCGAGGCCTCATTCTCGCAGATACTGGCGTCGGGGAATACTGGGGCTGCGGCTCTCTCCCTTTCGGATGCTTTCTCCCATCTCCCCAGCACTACCAGGCAGGCTGGCGCTGTCGGACGAGGGTTTCCTGGGACCCTTCTTGTGGAATGGGCAGTGAAGACGCACGCTGGGGCACTTCTCACCCGTCAAACGTAAGAAGTATTTCTGTTTTCGAATTGACAGTCACCGGTAAAGGCTAAAACAAGTATGCAGTTATCTCCCTGCTGGTGGCTGAGTCAATTTTATATCCACGAGACAGGTTTGACCGGAGGGCATCGGTTAACCTTCCGTCCCTCTTTCTCCCGGCTGGCCGCAGCCGTACAGGGAGAAGAAGGTGTTTGATGGTAGGTCTAGAGGGGATGGGGTCGCCAGGGCCCTGCCCAGATTTCAGCTTTTTAATCCCACCTCTGACACCGATCCCTCCGGGACTTCAGAGGAGACACTTAGCCTCTCTGCTTCGAGGTCTAGATCCACTAAATAGGGATACTGATCCTGACATGGAGGCCGTGAACCGTGAAGTAATTATCGGATAGATCTGCCCCTGAGGTGACCCGGAAGGGAAGCAGCTGGCTTTTAGCCATTCCAGAATGCTTTGGGACCAGAACACTGTTTGGGGTCCTAGGAGCAGCGCTCACCCACGGGGAAGCCCGGCCACGACCGGAGATCCGATGGGGCCTTCGAGGAGCTTACGGTCCATTGGAAAGACAGAAGACTGCCCGGGCTGCCAGAGGCTACCCCTTGCTGTCCACTGGCTGACAGACTATACTGCCAAACAGCAGTGTGCGACCGTCCTCTCATTTCCACCACCGTCAGCACAACTGCCCTCCGCCCGGATGACAACAAGGACACGAGGACAGCTGTCAGGAAAAATGATCGGACCACTCAGAGGTAAGGTGTCTGAGGCAGGGCAGTACAGAGGCGGTCACTGAGATGGGCAATGGGAGCGGGGTCGGGGTCACGGAACACCAGTCCCTCACACGCAAAATTGGTACATAAAATTTAGATGAAAAAATAGTATAATAACAATAATGGCATTTATTAAGTGCTTACTATATGGAAAGCACTGTTCTAAGTGCTGGGGAGGTTACAAGCCGATCAGGTTGCCCCATGGGGGCTCACAGTCTTCAACCCCATTGTACAGATGAGGGAACTGAGGCACAGAGAAGTTAAGTGACTTGCCCAAAGTCAAACAGCTGACAATTGGCAGAGCTGGGATTCGAACCCATGACCTCTGACTCCAAAGCCCGTGCTCTTTCCACTGAGCCATGCTGCTTCTCTAAGAAGAAAGAGTGTGAAGAAAGAGTAGTTCTCCAAAGGAAGTCATCATGTAGAATTCAATGAGAAATTCCCAGAGTGCTGCTTAATTCAGCAAACCCAGCTTGTAAGGGTGTAGTGTTGTCCTGGACTCGGGACACCGGTTGGGCAGTCCGAGGGGGTTGCTGTGCCCTGACCGTTTGCTCCCCCTCCCTCCCTCTCCCTCTCTCGAACCCTCATGAGTCTTTCATTTATTCATTCAATTGTATTTATTGAGCACTTACTGTGTGCAGAGCTGTACTAAGCTCTTGGAAAGTAAAATTCCTGATTCCTTTACCTTCCGTGTCCCACAGGGACGTTTGTGTTTCCCCTAGCAGGATTGTTTATGGAGAAGGAGAAGTATTTAATTTAGGCAGAGAACCCCCAGGCTCCACTTTGGGGTTCCTGGCAGTCTTCAAGAAGCGAGTGCAGGAGAGAGCGGGAGGTGGGCCCAGAGCTCTGGCGGTGGCAGTCCAGCTCGGAGAAAGCGAGAGCTCCAAGACTTCCATGGCTCCTTGCTTGTTGAGAGCCTTTTTCCTCCCTATTCTTCCCACTCCGCTCCTGCCTTTCGCATGACACCTCTCCCCGCCCCACTCTCCCCTCCCCTGTTTTGCCCCTTCCCTCTTCCCTCCCTTCTCTGTCCTCTCCCCCGCTGGAGCCAAACCCCAAGTTCTACCATGCCCCCCGGGGAGGAAGTTGGAGGGCAGCTTCAGGCCCAGCGGTGACTCCAAGCCAAGGACTCCGTTCCCTCAAAATCCCTAGGTACTCCCTGAGTTCACTTTGGATACTCAAGACTTCAGAGACATCCTGTCCCAGGACCACCAGCCTCACCGGTTCTCTGCAGCCGCCGAATCACAGTGCGGACTGTTGGGCTAGATGGCTAGGTTGAGGAGTGTGGATGGCCCAGGGAGGACTATCACTGCTACTGCCAACCTGATTTAAGGCCAGGTTGCACTGTCAGGGGGATACAAATGGGCCCTGGGGCCTGGGCGAGCATAGAGAAATAACGTGGCCTATAGAGAATTAGTGTGACCTGTAGGGAAGCAGCCTGGCCGAATAGAATCAATCAATCAATCGTATTTATTGAGCACTTACTGTGTGCAGAGCACTGTACTAAGCGCTTGGGAAGTACAAGTTGGCAACATATAGAGACGGTCCCTGCCCAACAGTGGGCTCCCAGTCTAGAAGGCTCACAGTCTAGAATGGAAAGAACCCGGGCCCGGAAGTCAGAGGTGGGTTCTAATCCCAGCTCTGCCACCTGTCTGCTGTGTGACCTGGGAAAGGTCACTTAACTTCTCTGTGCCTGAGTTACCTCATCTGTAAATTAGGGATTAAGACTGTGAGTCCCATGTGGGACAGGGACTTTGTCTGACATGATTACCTTTTATCTACCCCAGCACTTAGAACAATGTTTGGCACATAGAGCGTTACAAATACCACAATTATTATTATTATTATTGCTAGCTGACCCCTTTCTAGAGGGTTTAGCTCCCTGGGCAGGTGTCCATGCATGTCCTGGGATAGAATGTCCAAGCCCGGGGTTGGGGTGCAAGTCCAGAGGACCAGGCCCGGCACCCCTCCAGAGAGCTGACCTCGTGGCCTGCCGGGGGTTGTTGGGATGGGAATCAGAGCAGGCTCGCTTCGAGAATCATGGGGTGAGAGCCGTCTGGGAGTGGACGGGAGGGCGGGCAGCTCCAGGCTACTGATCCTAGAGAGCCACGGGTTTGCGGGCTCTGTCTGGATGCGTGTGCTCTGGATAGCTCCCCTGGAGCTTCCCGGAGCCCCTCTGAGGGGCTGGGCATGGAGCTAGGGGATAAAGACTTTATCTTTATCTTTTAGACTGTGAGCCCGCTGTTGGGTAGGGACTGTCTCTATATGTTGCCAATTTGTACTTCCCAAGCGCTTAGTACAGTGCTCTGCACATAGTAAGCGCTCAATAAATACGATTGATGATGATGATAAAGGGTATGCTGTGCATCGCCCAGAGGTGCCAGGGCAAAGGTTTCCTGGAAACTTTGTCAAAGCCACCGGTGAGAGCAAATAAGGCTCTGGAAATGGGACCGCCATCCGCTTGGCGGACACACCCTGGCTGAGTAAACACATCAGGTGGGCCGCCTGCGGCCTCGCCCTGGATGACCTGTGTCCAACCTGATTAACTTCAAAGCCCTACTGAGAGCTCACCTCCTCCAGGAGGCCTTCCCAGACTGAGCCCCCTCCTCCCCCTCCCCCTCCCCATCCCCCCCGCCTTACCTCCTTCCCCTCCCCACAGCACCTGTATATGTGTATATATGTTTATATGTATTACTCTATTTTATTTGTACATATTTATTCTATTTACTTTATTTTGTTAATATGTTTTGTTTTGTTGTCTGTCTCCCCCTTCTAGACTGTGAGCCCGCTGTTGGGTAGGGACCGTCTCTATATGTTGCCAACTTGTACTTCCCAAGCGCTTAGTACAGTGCTCTGCACACAGTAAGCGCTCAATAAATACGATTGAATGAATGAATGAATGAATGAACTTACATGTGCCCCAGCACTTAGAACAGTGCTGGACACATAGGAAGGGCTTTGCAAGTACCGTGATCATTATTATTATTCTCCATGGCTCCATACCTCGGCTCAACTGGTGTTTGTTGTGGACAGAGCCTGATGCATTCTGGCCCCTCGGGCCAGCCCAAAAAAACGACATGTAGTCCGAGCTGGCCGGGGCCTTGGGACAATCCCTGATCTTCCCACCACCTCCCCCTATTTTCTTTCTCCCTCTTTCTTTTTCCCTCTCCCTTCACCTCTCCCCAGGTGGAGTTTGACTCAGCTCAGGAGAGGAGAGAAGTAAGGAAAGCACCTGAAGTAAGGGGGTTCCCACTTCAGCGTTAGAGGTCACTGTGCCCTGGGGCTCAGTTCATCACGGCCCCGTCAATGACCTGTCTGCCCCAGAAAGCTTTCGGACTCCCTCGGCCCCGTTCTCCTCCTGTCCAGGGCTCAAATCGGGGAGTGTCGCATTCAGTCCAGGTAGATGGAGGAACCTGGTCAGGGTAGATGGGGTACCAGGGGTCTGCCCCAGAACCCACTGGCAGTGCGGATGATCCGAGTGCTGCCGGCAAAGTGGCCGGCTCTGCGGTCTGCCCGAGCTTGGCTTTCCAAGATTTTGCCTCCATCTCACCTGCTGGAGCACCCTCGTCATCTCCAAATGTTTAACTCTTAGTAAGACCGTGGGCTTTCTGGTGGGATACAGACCTCGCTAACTCGGCCCCCTGGTTTAGGCCAAAGAAACGCCAGGGCGTCGGACGCTCTGGCCTGCGCCGGCGGGAGGGTGGATGCTGTTATGTTTACTGTCAGAGGGCGACGTGCTCTCCGAACATTTGGACAGAATTCGTCCATTGATCTGTCTGATGCCCGTTCGATACTCGTGAGCCCATCTTGCCCAACTCTTGATTTTATCCAGCCAGGTGGCATATACCCCCTGGTGCTGCCTGGCGAAGTGGCACATGGGGACAGGGGAAAGGGAGAACGGAAGGTCCTTAGATGGGTTGGCCGGAATCTGTGGGCCCGAGGTACCGCTTGTCAGGGCCTCTGCCCTGATAGACTAGGGAGAGCAGGATGTAGGTTGTAACTTCCCGTCCCACCACCTCCCCCAATTTTCTTTCTCCCTCTTTCTTTTTCCCTCTCCCTTCACTCTTCCCCTCCCCATTTTCTTCTCCTCTCTACACCTCCTTCTCTTCCTGACCCTTTTCTGCCCCCTCCACTCCTCCCTGCTGGAAAGTGAATTTGGTTGGAAGCAGAGCTCTTGGCAGTTGATCCCAGAACTCTGCTTTCTTAGGTCTGACTGATCTCTGGGACCTGGCCTGAGCAGCTGAGAGCTGAAAGGAGAGAAGAAGAGAGAGATATCATGTTGTTTTTTTCTTGAAGGGGTTTTAGATGATCTGTGTATTTGTGTGTGTATGTGTTTGTTCATGTGCACTCGTGTATATTATCCACGGAGTCGCTATGAATCGGAAATGACCCGCCGACACTTAATAATTTGTGGATATGTGTTTGTTTATCTGCATTTGTGTGTGTTTTTATTCCTTTAGTCAACTCAGAGCCTCCATTCCCTTCGATCCAG
Organism: Tachyglossus aculeatus; assembly: GCF_015852505.1. Classification (NCBI taxonomy): domain Eukaryota; kingdom Metazoa; phylum Chordata; class Mammalia; order Monotremata; family Tachyglossidae; genus Tachyglossus; species Tachyglossus aculeatus. The sequence goes on from NC_052071.1 coordinate 9,886,089, forward strand.
GAGTAGAAGCTTACCTTTGACACACGTCTGCCACCACCTTCTCCAGCAGGCCGATATTTCTCAAGAAAGGCCAAGCATCTAAAGTCCTTGCCAAAGCCAGGTTGTTTCCCCCAGTCCCCTGCCCCTCTTTCCCCGGGACTCCCCAACTTCCTGTCTCCCTGTTGCCTGTCCCCATCCACCCCCACAGCCTGGGGCCCTGTGTTCTTAAAGTCTCCTCCAACAGCCTCTGTGGCCCTGTTAAATGTGCCACTCTTAAATGGGCCATTCTGTTCAATGAAAAGAGTCAATTTAACCCCTCCTACACCGCTGCAGTTATCTGAATCGTGCACCCAGTGGTGAGCTGGCTTTGCCAAAATGCCCACAGAAAGTGGGTTTGGACCGTAACTCTCTGAACCAGCTGTCCCCGCCCCCCCCCAACCCCCCAGGCCCCAGCAACCCACTTGCTTGTGGCCTCATTTTGTGCTAAGTCACTGTGATGACAGTGAGAGGGTTTGATGGGCTAGAGACCAGACTCCCGGGGTTGAAGGAAATGTTGCCTTTGGACAGACGATCGTGGCCCTTCTCCGCCCCTGTCGCTTGGAGTTCCTCACCCGACCTCCACCTTGGGCTGGAGGGTGGGCGGGCGGACGCCAACTCAACAGATGGCAGGAACTTGAAACAAGCCACGCACCCACCGGCAAGACCCCTTCCTGGAGTGGTGACCTTCCCAGACCTAATAATAACAGATCATTGCCTCTCTTCCACACAGGACACTGGGCTAGAATGACAGTTAACATGATCACTCAAGTACCATCTTCCAGGCCCATCCACAGTTCCAGCTTCCCTGCCTCACCCCGTTGTGCTCACGAACAGTTTGGCTCATGACGTAGAAGCCGCTGGACGTGAGCTCCCAGATCGAGGTGCCGTCTCCTCCTCCGGGTCACCTCTTGCCCCGGCTTGCTAATCCCCATCCCTGGCTCCCCCTAGGAATGGGCTCCCTCGACTTTCTAGAGCTTCCCCACGACCAGTCGCATCGTTCCACCAGTTCTGTGGTTGCTGCGGCCAAGTAACGGAGGCCTCTGGGCCCTGGCAGGAGGAAGCTCAGGCGGCCGCCATCCCCTCACCGGGAAGAACTTTTCAGGGCAGTTGGCAAGAGTCTCAGCGAGGGTGATTGGCTCCCGGCTCTGGAATTTTGCTCCTTTCATCATCTGCCAGGAGTGCAGACCAGCCAGGTTGGGACCCGTTACAGGGCTGCTGTAGGGGGTCACGTGCTGGCCCAAATCCAGCCTGACTCAGCACTGCAGGGCTCAGGCTCAGGTTCAGGCTTGGGCAAGTAGCTGTTGTACGTGGTTGGGAGTTGTACAGGCGTTGTACAGGGTTGGGAGTCGGGGGAAAGGGTGCTGGCCCTGTGTGGGGGGTGGCAAGGAGAGCTGGTTTGCTGGAGTTGGAGGGGCTTGTGTGGGAGGTGGGAGAAGGAGCTGGGTGTATGTAGAGGGGTGGGAGAGGGAACTGTTGGGCGTGAGTGTGGTTGAGGAAAGGGGCGATGGGGCTTTTATCCTGCCTGTAGGACTTCATCATTCCTTCCACAAAACCCTGACCTACCTCATACTGTCCGGACCCTTCTGAACTGAGTCCGTTCTTTCGCTCCACTTTCCCTTCCCTATTTCCTCGCTTCCCCTCTGTCGGATGATCCGTTTCTGCCTCCGACCGGTCACCCCCTTACTTGCTCAGCTGCCTTCTTGTCCTCATTCCAACAGCTGGGGCTTCTAGTGGCCATTCTGCTTCCGAGCTAGGAGTCGGCGGGTGCCACTCTGCTCGCCCCTGACCTCAGGGTGGCCATTTCTGGTCGTGCCAGGTCAGGAGTAGGAAGAGGTCCAGCTCCGAGCAGAAGCTGCACCCAGACGCGGGCCACGGTGGCCTGTGTTGACTGGCCCGCCGGGGAACGGTATCTTTCTCTAGAACCTTGGCCCCGGCCTGGTTCTCTGAAACTGGGGGAGAGAGCAGGGGGGAACGCGGGAGGCCCCAGACCCCCCGAATCGCCTGTCGACCCCTCAGTCTCCAGGATTCTGACCCACATGCCTGGCCTTTCTCCGAGCCAGACCCCTCTGTATTTCCTGATGCCACTCAGCCGAGCCCTGCCACTGTTGGGTATGGTTTACTCAGGACGATATGTTTGTGCATCAGAGAAGGGAAACTGCAAAACCGCTGCATAACGTCTAGACGTGGTAGTTTGGGGTTTGCTGTATCTCATCAGAAGCTACCTGGCACCCAGAAAATGGCTGCAACGGTGCATCTGTGCTCTGATCCCGTACGCTCTCTGGCACATCTCCAGTCCAGTGACCACCGTCTATCCACTCCCTGAGAAAGCGACTCCCACGGGAGGGAGCCCGTATTCTGATCGACTTTCTCACCACCCACAGTTAGGAGAAATGGGCCAGGAAACAGCTTGATTTTGCTATCAGGGCATTCACCTCGCGGAAGAAACGCTGCTCTGACCAGCCACACGACTCCATAAACGCACACCTTTTTCTTTTTTTTTTTTAACAGTATTTGTTAAGAGCTTTACTGTGTGTCAAGCGATGTTCCAAGGACCGGGGTAGATACAAGTTAATTAGATCAGACACAGTCCCTGTCCCACATGGATCTCACAGTCAAAGTAGGAGGGAGAATAGGTTTGAATCCTCATTTTATGGTTTAGGAAACTGAGGCCCAGAGATATGATGTGAATTGACCAAGGTCACACAGCAGACAAGTGGCAGAGCTGGGATTAGATTCCAGGTCCTCTGGCTCCCACGCCTGGCTTTATTTAATAGGCCATACTATTTTCCACATTTCCTGCTCATGGAAGACCATGAGGTATTTGAGACCTTGGAACCAGGGTCGCCCTAGGGATTGTTTCCTATCTGATTTTCTTGCCTCTACCCCTGTGCTTAGCATATGGTAAGGGCTCACTAAATACCACAACTATTACTATTGTTAAAATTATTATCATCTTCATTATTATACGGAGCTTGGCTTGTATTCCTTGGCCAGAAGGGACTTTGGCCCTCTTTGCCATGTCAGTCTCTCCCCTCACAATAACAATAGTAATAATTGTGGTATTTGTTAAGCACTTATTATGTACAAGGCACTGTACTGAATGCCAAATGAGAATACAAGCAAATAGGGTAGGACACGGTCTGTGACCCATATCCAGCTCACAGCCTTAATCCCCGTTTTACGGGATGGGGTAAACTAAGGCACAGAGAAGTGATGTGCCCAAGGTCACAAAGCAGACAAGTGGAAGAGCCAAAGTTAGAACTGAGGTCCCTCTGACTCCCAAGCCCATGCTCTATCCACTAGGCCGCACTGCTTCTCTGACTGCTTCTCACTGACCCAGTGCCCTGATGCCACAAGAATAAGGAGGATGATGAGGATGAAGAGGCGGAAAAAGGGGATGGGCGATGGGGGGTGACCGGGGGCGGGGGTGTAGGGCAGAAATTGGTCTGTTGTCTCAGGCGGATCGGTGCCGCCACACCTGGGTTGGGAGCCGGGTGCCATCGCTGCTGTGGGCCAGCTATCCCGCAGGCTTTCCGGGGCTGCAACAGGGGTCTGGCTTCGGTCCACATTCCATCCTCGGACGGGATTAGCGAGAGCCGGGGTCGGCCACCTGATCTCCCTCAGAGAATGGCTTTAGCAGTGGAGGCCAAGCCCGGCAGCACTGTCTGCATTCAGCCGGAGCTCTGAGCAGCTGTATTTTTCCGCTTGGTGGTTGGGTGTCTTGTTTTTGGAATGCGTGTTTTGCCCCTGGGATCCTGGCTGCATCCATCTTCACAGGGAGCTGAGGTTGTGCTCCGGGCTGGCCCGCTTACCCGTGAGCTTGTGAACATTCTCGTGGCGTGGGGCGGAAGAGCCTGTGGGCAAGCCATAGGCCAACCATGTGGATTGGGCTGCCTTCATCCCAGCCCGGTGGCCAACCGGGAGGGGATCGGTGGATCGTAATAATCAGCATAATGGATGACCCCGTGTCCGAATCAGGGCCTTGCAAAGTCGGGGGCAGAGAGCCACCCCTGACCAACAGAGGAACCCCTGTGGCGTCCCCATCCTCCTCCTTGCCCCATGACCAGGTGACAACGCGGGGCAGGGACAGTTGGAGAACTGCAGTCTGTGGTGTGTCAGCTGGGTCGATTTTCTGTCCCATTGTCAGGCCAAAGTCTGGGGAGTTGGATGTTTGGCTGATCTCCCTGCTCGCTCTGCCTCTTAGTCCCTGCCCTGTATTTCCTCCCCACATATGTATGCATATACACACACACACTCAACTTGAGAAGCAGCATGGCTCAATGGAAAGAGCCCAGGCTTGGGAGCCAGAGGTCATGGGTTCAAATCCCGGCTCCACCAATTGTCAGCTGTGTGACTTTGGGCAAGTCACTTCACTTCTCTGTTCCTCAGTACCTCATCTATAAACTGGGGATGAAGACTGTGAGCCCCATGTGGGACAATCTGATCACCTTGTATCCTCCCCAGCGCTTAGAACAGTGCTTTGCACATAGTAAGCGCTTAACAAATGTCATTATTATTGTTATTATTATTATTATTATTACTTGCAAACACAGACATGCCTATCCTCCTTTGCGCAAACACATTTACTGCCACCCACTCAAACATCACAAGTATTCATGCAAACACGTTCGGCCCCTTAACTCTGTTCCATGGCTCCCATCCAAAAGCACCGATGGTGGAGAGGTGAGGGTGAGGGTTGTGATGGTCAAGGAAAAGGGCCAGGAGGGAGGGCTCTCAGAGATTCATCGCCCTGAGGCGATGAAACAGAATCTGTTGGAAAAGTGTTTGGCTCGGCTAAATTGTCAAGCTCTTCGCAGCTGAAGTCGAAGCGGCTGCCCGACTTTTCCGGAAACCCTTCCCAGCAACAGTCCTTGGTGGGACAACACTGACCGAATGTTTCTTTTCCAGCGTGACCCGAAGGTGTGAGTTCAGAGGAAATGAGGCCCACATTACGCTGCGTCACCCCTTTGGATCCTCCCTGGGACGCAACCCGGATGCAACCCCTCCACCACCGCCACGGCTCTGGGTGACATCTGACCTCCATTGCCCACCCAGGGGGATCCCTATGACCAGGCTGCCGTGGCCCGCCCAGGGGTTCCCAATGACCCAGCCACCACGGGTCGCCGAAGGGCAGTTCCCGACAATTCAGCCTCCATAGTCCGCCAAGGAGTGTCCTTTTAACCCCGATCAAGTTTGAGGTCCGGCAACCTCTGAGATTTGGAATTGTATCATGTGCCCCGACTGGAAGACCTGGGCCAGCCAGGTCCAGGGAATGCCCGGATAGTCCAAGAGCCTGAGCTGATACGGTCAGATGGTGCAATGCATCCTTTCCCGTAGTCCTCCCCACTCCCATCCTGGCACGAATCTATGGCTTATGGGTCCTGATTGGGTTTCTGCTCTTGGTACTGGTAGCACTGGGAAAGCTAAATGTAACTCTATCTGACTCCTGCACTGCAGAACCACCCTCCCAGGTCAGGTCAGGTCACCACAAACACCACCTGGGAGACTCAGGGCCCATCCCTGGGCCAACCTTGTTCCAAGAGGTAAGCCGGACTCCAGACTAACCCAGGGGCTTGGATCACCTTTCCTGTCAGAGGCCCAGGCCAGCTGCAGGGGCACACGTTTCAAGGATGATTCACGATTGTCTCTGGGGAAGTAGCCCCTCTCCCCCGACTAACCACCAGGCTGGTCTACCCCTGCAGGGGTCTCCCGGAGGTCAGCTGCTCTGTGGCACTGTTTGACATCATACTTCCCGGTATCTTTGAAGCCAGCCTTGGGGTCGCATGCTGTCATTCATCCTCGCCCCCTCCTACCTCACCCCCCTTCTCTCCTTCTACAGCTCAGTCCACACCCTCTGCTCCTCTGCCGCTAACCTTCTCACTGTACCTCATTCTCGCCTGTCCCGCCGTCGCCCCCCGGCCCACATCCTCCCCCTGGCCTGGAATGCCCTCCCTCCGCACATCCGCCAAGCTAGCTCTCTTCCTCCCTTCAAAGCCCCACTGAGAGCTCACCTCCTCCAGGAGGCCTTTCCAGACTGAGTCCCCTTTTTCCTCTCCTCCTCCCCATCCCCCCACCCTACCTCCTTCCCCTCCCCACAGCAGCTGTATATATGTTCGTACAGATTTATTACTCTATTTATTTTACTTGTACATATTTACTATTCTCGTTATTTTCTTAATGATGTGCATCTAGCTTTATTTCTATTTATTCTGATGACTTGATACCTGTCCACATGTTCTGTTTTGTTGTCTGTCTCCCCTTTCTAGACTGTGAGCCCATTGTTGTGTAGGGACCGTCTCTGTATGTTGCCAACTTGTACTTCCCAAGTGCTTAGTACAGTGCTCTGCACACAGTAAGTGCTTAATAAATACGATTGAATGAATGAATGAATGAATCCTCCTCACATGTCCGTCAGAGGAAGCCTTAGCAGGGGGCCAGACCCCTGACGCCTCGAAGAAGAAGAGTGGGAGGGGGTACATGGATCCCAGAAGGAAGGGAGTCGAGCAGAGGAGGCCCGGGCAGTGAGGAGCAGGGGGCAACAAGATTCAACAGTCCAAAGCACGCTAATAAAAATCTAATTCCAGCTTTCGGGCACATATCATGCAGTTCTGCAACTCCCCCTGCCCCACCCTCCACCCGCCACAGGTGAGGGCGTTTACGAGGCAGTGAAGTGAAAGGGCAGTCAGATTGGGTGCTGCTGGCTTGGGAAGAGGGACCACGGGAGAGTGGATGGCCGTAGCCAACTGGGGGGACCCTGTGGCTCCAGGGTTGGTGAGAGCTCAGGACAGGCCTGGTAGGGCAATGCCCCATCTCACCCCCACAACACAGTCTTTTCAGGGCAAGCTGGGCAGCTAGAGAAACCTACCTCTGAATGGTGTGACTCTCCGCTTTGTCCCGTAACTCTGGGACTCAAGTTCCAAGGCCCCTAGGTTTTCCAAGATGCCTCCTAAGCAGCATGGCCTAGTAGAGCAGTGGCCTAGGAGTCTTAAAACCTCAGCTCTTACCCCAGTTCTACTATTTTCCTGCTGTGTGACTTTGGATATAGGGGATAGAAGTCAGAAGGTGGTAGGTTCTCACTTGTCTCCTGTGTGGCCTTAGGCAAGTCACTTCAGTTCTCCAAGCTCCTTGAGGGGGGTTTTCACACCCACTGTTTCCAGTTCCTCTCCTCCAGTTCTCTCCTTGAGAAGAGGGAAGAATAAGAGGTCACTGTTGCCTTTTAAGAGTGGTAAGAAACAAGGTGCTCATTTGATATAAAATAGAGGTCATTCCAGGCAAGTGGAAATAATGTGGAATGCTTTAGAGGCAGGACAATGTGAGCAAACAGGTTAGTTTGGCTAAAATGACAACAAGGAGTAGCAAACTTTTAAGCTAGTCAGGGATTTTTACTGATGTGTGAGTGGCTACTGAGATCCCTTGTAGGTATCTCAAAAGTGAAATGGTCGTTCAGTAGGCTTAACTTTTTAAATTTTCTTTCCATTGTTTAACACAAAGAGCAGTCAACAATCAATTGTATTTATTGAGCGCTTACTATGTGCAGAGCACTCTACTAAGCGGTTGGGAGAGTACAATAAAACAGAATTAGCAGATGGTCAGTAATCATTATGTAATCTGCAAGATGAGAAAAGAATGGCTTCCTTGTTTGAATTATTTTCAAGACATTTCTCAGAAAACTAATATTGAAGTTAATGACTAGCCATAACAGCAAGCTGGTAGATGTTGAAAGAACAATGGTGAAATGCTTGTTGAAAAAATTGGTGTGAGAACTGGCTTCCATCCCCTTCACTTCACATAATCCAGTGTCTCAAAGGTCACTGATGATCTCCTTCTTGCCAAATCCCACCACCTCTTCCCCATCTTAATCCTCCTCGACCTCTCGGCTACCTCCGATGCTCTCGACAATCTCCTGGAAACGTTATCCCGGGCTCTGGGCCAGGGATCCGCCGCTTCTCCATCCCCGTTGGGACTTGGAACCTATTTTGTCTACTTGTTGGTGTTGTGTCTTAATGTTTCATAATTGTGGATTTTTTTTTTGGTTAAGGGCTCACTGTGTTCCAAGAACTGGGGTTGACACGAGCTAATCAGATTGGAAACAGTCCCTTTCCCACATAGGGCTCATGGTCTGAGTATGAGGGAGAAGAGGGATAGAATCCTCATTTTACAGTTGAAGAAACTGAGACACAGAGAAGTTAATTGGCTTGTCCAAGGTCACACAGCATACAGGTGTCGTAGCTGGGATTTGAACCCAGTCCTTTGACTCCCAGGCCTAAAATCTGTCCACTAGGCCACACTGATTCTCTGTTTTATCACATTGGTTGTATCTGTATCCCATTCCTTCTTCAACTTTTAGATTGTGAGAATAATGAAGGACAGGGACCATATTTGATCCCAATCTATGAGTTTTTTAATGATATTTAGTGCTTACTATGTGCCAGGCACTCTATTAAGCACTGGGGTAGATGCAATCTAATCAGGTTGGATACAGTCTAAATCTCATATGGGTCCCACAGTCTTAATCTCCAGTTTACTGGTAAGGAAACTGAGGCACAGAGATGTTAAGCATTTTCTTCCAGCGCTTAGTATAACGCTCTGCCCACAGTCCAGATGGCATTTCTACTGCTACTAATAACAGTGACTTTTTCTTTGTGTGGTACTTTAATTTTTCCAGTGGTTTTACTTCAGTGATCCTATTTTATGTTCTCCACGAGGAAGGGAGAAGCAGAGTAGTATCATTCCCATTTTACAGATGAGGAAACTGAAGCCCCTAGGGGCCTACTGACCTAACCTTGGTCACCCAGCGAGCTGAGTCTGAGCCGAGGTCCCTGGTTCTTTTTCTTTTCTGACGCCCTGCCTTGCTCCGCAGATTTGGTGCCCGTCATGTTTTCATGTGGCACTTTCACATTCAAACACCTCTTCTGCTCCTTCCCATCCTGAGCCAAAAGTCTCCCAGATTTGGTGGTGGGTGACTGTCATAGCGGCGTACGAGCTGAGCCGGCCCGAGGCCGGCGGGCACTTGTGACCTGCAGAGAAGGAGCATGGCATTAGTGGATAGACCCTAGGTCTGGGTGCCAGAAGGACTTGGATCTTAATCCCAGCTTCACTGCCTGTCTGTTGTGTGACTTTGGGCAAGTCAATTAACTAATCTGGGTCTCAGTTACCTCAGCTGTTTAATGGAGATTAAGAATGTGCCCCATGTGAGACAGGGACTGTGTCCAACCTGTTGAATTAGTATCTACCCCAGTGCTTAGTACAGTATCTGTCACATTGTAAGCACTTTTAAGTCTTGTCTTGTCTTATAGTGTCAAGTCATCTTCGACCCTTAGCGACTCCAGGGACGCTTCTCTCCCAGATCGCCTCCACCTGCAGCCGCAATCGCTCTGGTACTATATCCTTAGAGTTTTCTCGGTAAAAATACGGGAGTGGTTTACCATTGTCGCCTTCTGCTCAGTTAACTTGAGTTTGTGCCCTCCACTTTTGCCCCTGCCACTGCTGCCCAGCACAGGTGAGGTTTGGCTTGTAGCAGATTGCCTTCCAATCGCTAACCACTGCCCAAACTAGGAATGGAAAGGATATGTCTCTGCTTGACTCTCCCTCCTATAACTGAGGCCAGTAGGGTACAGGAAACTCTCCGGGAGCAGTCCTGAGAGGGGGCTTAACAAGTACTATTATTAATAGTAGTAGCATTAGTTAATTATTATTATTACTATGTGGGCCAGGTACCCCTCCCTAGCCAGCTGTCACTCATTGCTTTTACACACCTGAAGATGTTCAGGATCGTTAGGGTCAATCAACAGGAGCTCAGAAATGCAGGCTGCTTGAAAAGGAGCAGAGGAGGAGAGATGTGGAGGCGGGTGGAGAAAGCAGAATTATGTGGTGAGTTGCGATAATAATTATGGTGTTTGTTAAGTGCTTACTAAGTGCCAGGCACTATACTAATCGCTGGGGTGGGTACCAGCAAACTGGGTCGGACACAGTCACTGTCCCTCGTGGGTCTCACAGTCTTGATCCCCATTTTACAGAAGAGGTAACTGAGGCACAGGGAAGTTAAGTAACTTGCCCAAGGTCCCAAAGCAGGCAAGTGGCAGATCCGGGATTAGAACCCATGACCTTCTGATTCCCAGGTCCGCGATGTATTGTCTAGGCCACGCATACCACCTTAAGGACACAATCAATCAATCAATCAATCAGTCGTATTTATTGAGCGCTTACTGTGTGCAGAGCACTGTACTAAGCGCTTGGGAAGTACAAGTTGGCAACAGATAGAGCCGGTCCCTACCCAACAGTGGGCTCACAGTCTAGAAGGGGGAGACAGAGAACAAAACCAAACATATTAACAAAATAAAATAAATAGAATAGATATATACAAGTAAAATAAATAAATAAATAAATGGAGTAATAAAAATGTACAAACATAGATACATATATACAGGGACCTCCTCAAGGGGCTGGACACACATGGAATAATTTACTTTCTAATACTATGCCTGCTCAGTCCTGCCCACCCTCATCATCATCATCATCATCATCAATCGTATTTATTGAGCACTTACTATGTGCAGAGCACTGTACTAAGCGCTTGGGAAGTACAAATTGGCAACATATAGAGACAGTCCCTGCCCAACAGTGGGCTCACAGTCTAAAAGGGGGAGACAGAGAACAAAACCAAACATACTAATAAAATAAATAGAATAGATATGTACAAATAAAATAAATAAATAGAGTAATAAATATGTACAAACATATATACATATATACAGGTGCTGTGCGGAAGGGAAGAGGTAAGATGGGGGGGATGGAGAGGGGGACGAGGGGGAGAGGAAGGAAGGGGCTCAGTCTGGGAAGGCCTCCTGGAGGAGGTGAGCTCTCAGCAGGGCCTTGAAGGGAGGAAGAGAGCTAGCTTGGCGGATGGGCAGAGGGAGGGCATTCCAGGCCAGGGGGGATGACATGGGCTGGGGGTCGATGGCGGGACAGGCGAGAGCGAGGTACGGTGAGGAGATCAGCGGTGGAGGAGCGGAGTAAAACAAAGTCTCAGAAGATGCTCCCAAACACTTTCAACTCTGATCTCTGCTCCGTGGTAGACTCCTCGTTTGCACCTAGCAAGAAAGGAGGATCCCTCCCTGACCCAGAGTTTCCAAAAGAACCAGAGGAAAGGAGGTAAATCAGAAAACAGAAAACAGAGCCAGGTGTGGGGGTAGATGTCAAACCCGGCTCCGTGACCACAGACAGCCTTCTCGACATGTGCGTTAGTGGCTGGGGCTGCGAGTCCCGCTTTGGCATTTTGGTGTGCGCACTGTGGCCGGGGGTGGGGATCCCGCACCGGCACCTCTTGTGGATGAACGCCTCCTGCAGTGACGTCTTTTTCTAACCCAAAAGACGACACTCTGTGTACGGGCTACGGATCACAGAGAGAGAGAGAGAGAGAGAGAGAGAGAGAGAGAGAGAGAGAGAGAGAGAGAGAGACAAAGGGGTGGGGGAGAATTGTACAGTTGGGCACTTGAATAATAACTCTGGCGTGTATTATGCGTGTAGTGTTTGCCAAGCATGGTACGAAGCAGTGGGTTAGATACAAAATTTTTTTCAGGCTAGACCACCCCTCTCCTCATTTTCAAATCCCCACTAAAATCCCATCTCCTTCAAGAGGCCTTCTTGACTCAGCCCTCAATTATTTATCTTAGCCCTCCCTCCTTTGTTGCCTGGATTGCTTCCCCTTAAACACTTTTATACATATCCCTCTGTAATTTATTTTAATGTCCGTGTCCCTGTCTAGTCTGTAAATTCCCCATGGGTGGTGATTGTTCGTGCCAACTCCATTATTAAACGTCCACTCCTAAGCGTTTAAGTGTTCTGCTCACAGAAAGCACTCGATAGATACCACCGGTGGACGGATCAAAAGATCATCGGATCAAATCCAGCCCCTATCCCACATGGGGCTCCCAGTCTAAGAGGTGGGAGAACGGGCATCCAATCCCCATTTTACAGAAAGGAAACTGAGACCTAGAGAAGTCAAGTGACTTGAATGTTGAAGATCAGTAGTGTTTACTGAGCACTTGATCTGTAGAAGACATGCTACCAAGCCCTCAGAAGAGTACAATGGAGTGGAGTAGATGCGATCCTCTGTGGCAGGGAGTTTGAAGTCTAGCTGGGGAGGCATTCATTCATTCAATCGTATTTATTGAGAGCTTACTGTGTACAGAGTACTGTACTAAGTGCTTGACATTATAAGAAACTACCAGAGGGGATGCGACGGAGTAAAGGGATTAGCACAAGAAATCCTGGCTGAGGGTGGGGGCCATAGGAGCAAGTAAATCTCGAATTGCTTATGAAGCATAGACTCAAGTCAATCGATCTGTCATATTTATTGAGCATTTCTTGTGTGTAGAGCGCTGTATTAAGTGCTTGGGCAAGTAAAATATTCAGGGAACATGTCCGTATATTGCTATAGTGTACTCTCACAATCACTCAGTACAGTGCTCTGCACGCGGTAAGTACTCATTCATTCAATTCATTCATTCAAAAGTATTTATTGAGCGCTTACTGTGTGCAGAACACTATGCTAAGCGCCTGGGAAGTACAAGTTGGCAACATATACCCAACAGCGGGCTCACACTCAACAGATACGATTGAACGAATGAATTCGTAGATACGTTCCTACCCATCAAGAGCTAACCACCTAGAAACCACTTGCTCATATACTCGGTATTTGAGTCCCGTCAGTCTTCACTGCCTCCATTGGAGCGCTCTGGTAAAAGGAGCCTAATCAAGGGCTGAGAAACTGGCAGTAACTTCAGAAGGCAAGCAGCATTAGAGTGACCCACCTCTCATGCCCCCAGATGCGACCACCCGGGCCAAGCGAGCACTGGAGAGATCCTTTAGGCCTAGGAAAAATCAGGCTCCTCTTCTCAGGTCTAAGGAGACACGTCTCCCTCCCCCCACACTACCCTCTCTACCTCCTCACTCCACGAGCACTGGAGCCATGGAAGCTCCCGGGAATGGGCTGGTGAGGGTCAGCGGTGGTCGTGGGTATGATACCAGCTGGGCGGGGGGACCAAGGACCCTGGACTTAAACGGTGCCCTTCCCGGGTCTGACCGATGAGCCGTCTCCCGGATTCTGGACAGGTGTCATTGGTCATCCCAGGTTCCCAGCCCTCAGTGCCTCCATCTCGTTCTGGACCATGTTGGATCACTACCCACAGAATCTGCCCTATGTCTTTGGAGTTCCATTCATTCATTCATTCAATCAATCGTATTTATTGAGTGCTTACTGTGTGCAGAGCACTGGACTAAGCGCTCGGGAAGCCCAAGTTGGCAACATATACAGACGGTCCCTACCCAAGAAAGGGCTCACAGTTTAGAAGGGGGAGACAGACAACAAAACAAAACACATTAACAAAATGAAATAAATAGAATAGTAAATATGTACAAGTAAAATAAATAGAGTCATAAAGCTGTACAAACATATATACAGGTGCTGTGGGGAGGGGAAGGAGGTAGGGCGGGGGGGCTGGGGAAGGGGAGAGGAAGGAGGGGGCTCAGTCTGAGAAGGCCTCCTCAGTCTGGGAAGGCCACCCCTGCTTTCGGCTGGCCCCCTTCCCAAGGGAGCGGGTTTGGGGCGCTAACTATCTCAGGGCTTCGGTCTGATGCCTTTCTGCTAACTCGACGTGAGGAAGCAGCCTGTGTGCCCAGAGACAGTTCAGTCAGATGAAACGCCGCCTCCAGTGCGCTGACACCTTTGGATTGATAATAATAATAATAATAATAGCATTTATTAAGTGCTTACTATGTGCAAAGCACTGTTCTAAGCCCTGGGGAGGTTACAAGGTGATCAGGTTGGCCCACAGAGGGCTCACAGTCTGCATCCCCATTTTACAGAGGAGGTAACAGAGGCCCAGAGAAGTGAAGTTACTTGCCCAAAGTCACACAGCTGACAATCCAGTGCTTAGAACAGTGCTTTGCACATAGTAAGTGCTTAATAAATGCCATTATTATTATTATTATTATTATTACTAATTGGAGGAGTTGGGATTTGAACCCATGACCTCTCCCTCTCCTTCCCCTCCCCATCCCCCCACCTTACTTCCTTCCCCTGCCCACAGCACCTGTATATATGTATATATGTTTGTACATATTTATTACTCCATTTATTTTATTTGTACATATTTATTCTATTTATTTTATTTTGTTAATATGTTTTGTTGTCTGTCTCCCCCTTCTAGACTGTGAGCCCACTGTTGGGTAGGGACCATCTCTATATGTTGCCAACTTGTACTTCCCAAGCGTTTAGTACAGTGCTCTGCACACAGTAAGCGCTCAATAAATACGATTGAATGAATGAATGAATGACCTCTGACTCCAAAGCCGGGGCTCTTTTCCACTGAGCCACGCTGCTTCCAGGGCAACGGGTAAGTTGGGGAAAATTATGCATGGTGGACAGGTGACGCAGTGTGCAGATCGGCACTCTGGAATGGGGGAAAATAATAATAATAATAATAATAATAATAATAATAATGGCACTTATTAAGCGCTTACTATGTGCAAATCACTGTTCTAAGTGCTGAGGAGGTTACAAGGTGATCAGGTTGTCCCACGGAGGGCTCACAGTCTTCATCCCCATTTTATAGAGGAGGTAACTGAGGCACAGAGAAGTGAGGTGACTTGCCCAAAGTTACACAGCTGACAGTCCAGCGCTTAGAACAGTGCTTTGCACATAGTAAGCGCTTAATAAATGCCATTATTATTAATTGGCAGAGTGGGGACTTGAACCCATGACCTGGGACTCCAAAGCCCGGGGGTCTTTTCCACTGAGCCACTCTGCTTCCAGGGAAACTGGTAAGTTTGGGAAAATTATGCACGGTGGACGGGTGATGCAGTGTGCAGATCTGCACTCCGGAACGGGGGGGAATAATAATAATAATAGTAATAATGGCATTTATTAAGCGCTTACTATGTGCAAAGCACTGTTCTAAGCACTGGGGAGGTTACAAGTTGATCAGGTAGTCTCACGGGGGGCTCACAGTCTGCATCCCCATTTTATAGAGAAGGTAACTGAGGCCCAGAGAAATGAAGTGACTTGCCCAAAGTCACACAGCTGACAATTGGCAGAGTGGGGATTTGAACCCAGGATCTCTGACTCCAAAGCCCGGGCTCTTTTCCAGTGAGCCACGCTGCTTTCAGGGCAATGGGTAAGTTCGGGAAATTTATGCACGGTGGATAGGTGATGCAGTGTAAAGATCCTCACTCCGGAACCGGGGGGAGGGGAATAATAATAATAATAATAATAATAGCATTTTTTAAGTGCTTACTATGTGCAGAGCAGTGTTCTAAGCCCTGGGGAGGTTACAAGGTGATCAGGTTGTCCCACGGAGGGCTCACAGTCTTCATCCCCATTTTACAGAGGAGGTAACTGAGGCACAGAGAAGTGAGGTGACTTGCCCAAAGTTACACAGCTGACAGTCCAGCGCTTAGAACAGTGCTTTACACATAGTAAGCGCTTAATAAATGCCATTATTATTAATTGGCGGAGTGGGGACTTGAACCCATGACCTCGGACTCCAAAGCCCGGGCTCTTTTCCACTGAGCCACGCTGCTTCCAGGGCAACGGGCAGTTCGGGAAAATTATGCACGGTGGACGGGTGATGCAGCGTGCAGATCCGCACTCTAGAACGGGGGGGAAATAATAATAATAACGGCATTTATTAAGCGCTTACTACGTGCAAAGCACTGTTCTAAGCGCTGGGGAGGTTACAAGGTGATCAGGTTGTCCTACGGAGGGCTCACAGTCTTCATCCCCATTTTACAGAGGAGGTAACTGAGGCACAGGGAAGTGTCTTGCCCAAAGTCACACAGCTGACAATCCAGCGCTTAGAGCAGTGCTTTGCACATAGTAAGCGCTTAATAAATGCCATTATTACAGTCCACTCCAAGGCCTCCAAAATCACCACGTGTCGCCAAGAAAATCACCAAGAAAAAAAGGATTGGGAGGGATGTACCGTATTTGGATCGCCCTCTGGTGGTGATCGTTGTGAAATTGCACCTTCAGCTGGTGCATCTGCAGGTCTGGAGGCGTAGAAAGTTGGGCCCTCGGAGAAAATGCCCTCACCCCCTCGTGGCATTTCATTTTTCATTATTTCATTTATTCATATTATTAGAAATACCACTGATTGACTGATTGATCTGGGGCAACTAGAAAGTTGGGCCCCCGGAGAAAATTCCCTCACCCCCTCGTGGCATTTCATTATTCATTATTTCATTTATTCGTCTTATTAGAAATACCACTGATTAATTGATTGATTTGGGGCAACTACTGCTCTGAAAAAAAGAAAGTCCCCATGCTTAGATACCTAGCGTATGCATTTCCAGAAAACTGGGTTACCAAATTTTCGGTTGTGATAAACATTTAGAGGGGGTGTGCTATTTATCTTCAAGTCACTATGTATATATGTTTGTACATATTTATTATTCTATTGATTTTACTTGTACATATTCTGTTTATTTTATTTTGTTAATATATTTTGTTTTGCTGTCTGTCTCCCCCTTCTAGACTGTTAGCCCGCTGTTGGGTAGGGACCGTCGTTGCCAACTTGGACTTCCCAAGCACTTAGTACAGTGCACCGCACACAGTAAGCGCTCAATAAATACGATTGAGTGAGGGAATGAATGCATTTCATGCAGACCATCCGTCTCCGACTCTGGAACTCCTCTGTCTCCCGGCCTGCCGGCGCCTGCCCCCGCCCGGCCAGCGCATCTCCCTCGGGGGGCTGACTTCAGCCGCTTGTTTAGGAGGGCCCGGCTGGGCGATGATCCCATTTACTTCTCGTAAATTTGGGGGTGGATGGGCCCCGAGGCGTTTGGGCATTTGCCACCTTTAAAAATCAAACTTATAAATGCCCCTGGGAGACTTACCTGGCTCGCACCTGCGCTAGGGGGTCTTGAGGGGTGTGCGGGAGTCACTCTGGGGTCTGGCAGGGTTTTAGGGGTCACTCTAGTGGCGAATCTCAGCAACCCCTAATGCTTCCAAAGGTCCTTGGGGCCCCCTGAATGATCCCTAAGACCCAATGAGTGATCCCTTAAGACCCTGCCAGAGACTCCCAGACTGAGCCCCTTCCCCATCCCCTGCCTTACCTCCTTCCCCGCCCCGTCCCCTGCCTTACCTCCTTCCCCTCCCCAAGCACCTGTATATATGTATATATGTTTGTACGTATTTATTACTCTATTTATTGATTGATTTTACTTGTACCTATTTATTCTATTTATTTTATTTTGTTAATATGTTTTGTTTTGTTGTCTGTCTCCCTCTTCTAGACTGTGAGCCCGCTGTTGGGTAGGGACCGTCTCTATATGTTGCCAACTTGGACTTCCCAAGCGCCTAGTACAGTGCTCTGCACACAACAAGCAATCAATAAATACGATTGAATGAATGAATGAATGAATGGTCCCAAAGACCTAATGATCCCTGAGACCCTAAGTGACCCCTGAGGTTTCTGGAGTAGCCCCCAGAGTGACCCCTGAGATACCCTGAGTGACCCTCAAGCTCTCTGGAGTTACTCCCAAGACTCACTCATTCATTCATTTATTCAATCGTATTTATTGAGCACCTACTTTGTGAGGAGCACTATATTAAGGGCTTGGAAAGTACAATTCGGCAATGAAGGGAGACAATTCCTACCCACATCTACCTTATAGTCTAGCGGTTGGGAGACAGACATAAAAACAATTAGACATCAATATAAATAAATAGAATTATTAGAACAGTGGTTGGCACATAGCGCCTAACAAATACCGTTATTATTATTATTATCATTATTATATATTATATTGTATAATATATCATATATTATATAATATATTGTATGTTATATATTATTATAGATATAGATATATATGCATTAGTTCTGTGGGGCCGGGAAAGGGGGGAAGAGAAAAGGGAATGAGTCAAGGTGATGCAGAAGGTGGAGGAGCTGAGAAAAAGGCGGGCATAGTCTGGGAAGGCCTCTTGGAGGTGGCACATCTTCAGGAGGGGCAGGAGTGATTGTTTGGCCTAAGTGAAGAGGGCCGTTCCAGATCAGAGGTAAGACGTGGGCCGGGGGTTGACAGTGGGACAGGCGAGGTTGAGTCACAGTGAGAAGGTTGGTACCCGAGGAACAGGGTGTGTGGGCTGCAATGTAGAAGGAGAGAAGGGAGGTGAGAAAATACGGGGCAAGGTGATGGGGAGTTCCACAAGGGCTTTGCCTCTGAGACCCTCAGATGATCCCTGTGCTTGGGGATGACCCCTGAGTTACCCTTCTTTTCCCATGTGGGAGCCTGGGCCCAAGACCCCCAGAGTCACCCTCCAGACCTGCAAGAACCTGATGATCCCAAGGCCTCTTCCAGAGTGTCCCCTAGAATCCCACCAGTTCGGGATCCCCTGGAGACCCGTCTTGAATCCATGTCATGCCTCTGGCCTGGAACACTCCACCTCCTCATATCGGAAAGATAATTACTCTTCCCCCACTTCCAAGCCTTATTGAAGGCACATCTCCTCGTAGAAGACTTACCTGACTAAGCCCTCTTTTCCTTTTCTCCTACTCCCTTCTGCATTGCCCTGACTTGTTCCCTTTATTCATCCCCCACTCCCGGCCCCACAGCACTTATGTTCATATCTGAAATTTATTTTTATTGATGTCTCTCTCTCCCCATCTAGACTGTGACCCTGAAACCCTGCAAGAGCATACCCCTCCCCATGCAAGCTTGCTGGAGCGTGACCCCTGAGATCCGCACTGGAGTGACTCTGCTGGAGTGTGACCTCTGAGACCCTGCCAGCACACGACTCCTAAGATCCCTGCCAGAGTGACCTCTTGGCCCACCTCCCGGCAGGGACCAGCTCACAGAGCCTTGACCGAACCCGACTTCTGGCCCAGAGTGACTGGAAACCCCAGCGACCCGGTGGCAGTCAGAGGTCAGAGAGCGGCTGCGTTGGGCAGGGCTGGACCGATGAGGCAGAGTTGAAGGGAGGCAACATTAGGCCTGACCTATTGGTTTGTTACAGCCCCCTTGCTCTCCCTTACCTCAAAATGTGCCGGGGGTAAAGTAAGCCCTTCCGGTGCCGTTCCGGAGAGGCCCGGGCTGCGGGCCCAAGACTGTCTGGCTTTGGGAGAGGTGCGAGGCCCAGGGCGCCTCACCAAGGCACGGAGTGGGGCGGAGTGTTTAGGTCTCTAGGCCCGCTGTCTCCTGCGGCCTTGGGCGCAGAGTCTCGTGTGGTAACTGGGGTAGCACTCCCCCAGGCCGACGGAATCCAGACCGCACGCCCATCCAGGACCACACGTGGTCGTCGGAGAACCGGGACTCCTGATTCTCAGAGCTGGGTTCATGGCAGGAGGCCACAGATAGTGCTGTGGTGGGAGAAAAATGGATGGAGTCAGTCGGGACAGGCTTCCTGGAGGAGGTGGGCTTCGATGGTGCTATAGAAGCAATAGCAGTAGTAGTAATGGTATTAAACGTTGACTGGTTGCAGAGCAGCGTACTGAGTGCCAGGAGAGAAGAAACAGATTCATTCATTCATTCAGTTGTATTTATTGAGTACTTGGTGTTCATTCATTCATTCATTCATTTAATCATATTTATTGAGCGCTTACTGTGTGCAGAGCACTGTACTAAGCGCTTGGGAAGTACAAGTTGGCAACATATAGAGACGGTCCCTACCCAACAACAGGCTCACAGTCTAGAAGGGGAGACAGACAACAAAACAGTTATTCATTTATTGATTGAGCACTTGGTGTGTACAAAGCACTGTACTAAACGCTTGGGAGAGTACAATATAACACTAAACAGATACATTCCCTGCTGAGAACAATACAGATAGTAGTTAGACTTGGAGGGCTCACAATCTAAGAGCATAAGTGGGGAGCGAAGACTGGAGACGGACACATGAGAAATGACAAAACCTGAAAACACAACATGCACGTGCAAAATAAAACCAAAATCAGTAGCGTGCTGTGTCTAGAGGAGAAAAATTTCAGGCTCTTTGTGGGCAGGGAAGGTCACCATTTATCGTTGTGGCATACTTTCCCAAGTGCTTAGTACAGTGCTCTGCACATAGCAAGTGCTTAATAAATACAATTGAATGACTGTGTGGGCTCCATGTGAGTCATGTGAGAAGCAGCATGGTACAGTGGCTAGAATCCAGTTTTGGGAGTCAGAAAGTCTTGGGTTCCATCCATTGCTCCCCCACCTAGCTGCTCTGTGAGCTTGGGCAAGTCATTTCACTTCTCTGTGCCTCGGTTACCTCTTCTGTAAAAGGTGGATTGATACTGTGAGACCCACAAGGGTCCAACAGAATGTCCACCTCAGTTTGCCTGTACCCACCCCAGTGCTTAGTACAGTGCCTGGCCCACAGTAAGTGCTTAACCAATATCATTATTCATTCATTCAGTTATTCATTCAATCGTATTGCTTGAGCACTTCCTGTGTGCAGAGCACTGTACTAAATGCTTGGAATGAACATTTCAGCAACAAGTAGAGACAATTCCTGCCCACAATGGGCTCACAGTCTGGAAGGGGGGAGAGAGACATCCAAAGAAGTAAACAGGCATCAGTTGCACCAAAATAAATGAATAGAATTAGAGGTAGATGCACATCATTAAGATAAATAGATTTATAAATATGTACGTGTATACACAAGTGCTGTGAGGGGGTAGGTGGGAAGAACAAAGGGAGGGAGTTGGGGCAGTGGGGAGAGGGAGCAGAGGAAACGGGGGAATTAGTTTGGAAAAGGGAGGAGGTGAATCTTCAGTAGGGCTTTGAAGGGGGGGGAGTGTGATTCATTCATTCAATCGTATTTATTGAGCGCTTACTGTGTGCAGAGCACTGTACTAAGCGCTTGGGAAGTACAAGTTGGCAACACGTAGAGATGGTCCCTACCCAACAGCGGGCTCACAGTCTAGGTGATTGTTGTGATTGCTATCATCAGGGGTGTTTGTGTAGCGGCAGGGGTGGTGGGGGGACAACGAAGCAGGCATATTGGAAAATGAATTAGCCCTCTAGTAGCTGTGCTGGAGCTCCAGACCCTTGAGCATCAGTCATTTCTGGAGTAAAATAATTGGATCTGAGGTGCAGGTTGGAATTGATTTAGGGTAGCGTGAAAGAGTCTGCTTGGGCGTGGCCTGTCTATCCCCTTGTCCATGTTAGGGCCATAAGGCCAGGGTCTTAGGAGGGCTGGTGGTGGGGCAGGGGTCGGAGGGTAAAGTGATTGCAAGGAAATTAGGCTGCTTGCAAACACCCAGCACTCCTTCTCCAGCTGTGATCACACTCTGCTGATAGAGGGCAGGATGAGGGCACCCACACCTGCAGAGTTAGTCATTCAGGTGTGGCTTTGAAACCCAGCTTCCACAACTCCAGATAGACATTTGAGGTGTTCCACTGTGAAACGTAACTCCATTGGCTAGGCTTTCTTGTGCCCCATCCCCAGAGAAGGCCTCACTAGTGACCTCCTAGTCCCCCGGTGGCATGTTGGCTCAGTCCCGGCAGCGCCCAGCTCAGGGCAGGATGGCCAAGGGAAGAATCTGGTGTGGCTGTTATTTTGTCTCCAGAGGCACTTGCGAGTTTTTACTCCACCTCTATGTCATGTGGTTACAAGCCAGCTCCCCCAAATCTCCCGCTTGTCAAGATAAGTCCCATCCAGAGCATCTCCATAGGTGGGCGGACCTCAGCAGTTTGTTTAGGAGGGCCCCGGCTGGGTGAGAATCCCATTTATGTCTTGTTAGTTTTGGGCTGGATGGGCAATGGGGGCATTTGCCACTTTTCAAAGTAAAATTCATAAATGCCCCTGGGCACCGTATCTCGCTCGCACCTGTTCAAGTGCGGTCTGGGGCCGGGGAGGGGAGGGCCACTCTGGCATCTGGCAGAGTCTCAGGGGTCACTCCAGTGGGGATCTCGCCGACCCCTAAAGTCTCGTCGAACAATGGTCTCCGAGGTCCCCTGAATTTACCCTTTCAGACCTCTCTGCAGTTTACTTGCCTTCAATTTCCACTTCCCAAAGACCCAATGACTTCTGAGACCTTGAGTGACCTTTGAGATTCCTGGAGTAGCCCCCAGAGTGACCCGAGACAACTGGAGTGATCCTCATGATCTCCGGAGTTACTCTCAAGACCCTGCCAGAGCTTGGCCTCTGAGACCCTTAGTTTGGTCTGTGACTCCCAAATCCCATGGAGTGACCCCCAAGACTATGTGAGACCCCAAACCTACCCTTCTGGGGCCCTGTGGGAAACTGGCCCAAGAACCCCAGAGTAACCCTCAAGACCTCCAGAGCCTGACCCCCGAGACCTTAATGGAAACGGACCCCCGAGGAGTCTGCTGGAGTGACCACTCGACTCCGACCCATGCATGATTCCCTTGAGGCTCCATCCGATCCTGCTCCTTGAGACCTATGTTGGACCCACATGCTGCATCTGGCATGAATCGCCCTCCCTCCTCCCATCCAACAGAAAACACCACATCCCCTCCTTCGCAGTCTTACTGAAGGCACATCTCCCGGACTAAGCCCTCCTTTCCTTTTCTTGTACTCCCTTTGCATTGCCCTGATTGTTCCCTTTATTCATACCCCCTCCCAGCCCCACAACACTCGTGTCCATATCTGAAATTTATTTCTATTGATCAATCAATCAATCGTATTTATTGAGCGCTTACTATGTGCAGAGCACTGTACTGAGCGCTTGGGAAGTACAAGTTGGCAACATATAGAGACAGTCCCTACCCAACAGTGGGCTCCCCATCTAAACTGCTAGCTCGTTGTGGGCAGGGAATGTGACTGCTTGTTGTGGGATTGTACTCTCTCAAGTACTAAGTACAGTGCTGTGCACGCAGTAAGTGCTCAATAAATACCATTAACTGAGTGACCCCTGAGATCCCACCTGTGGGTGACCCCCCCGAGACCCTGCAAAACTGTCACTGTAATACTACCCTCTGGACTGTAAGATCACTGTAGTCAGGGAATGCGTTTACCAACTGTGTTGTATTGTATTCCCTCAACTAACTGTTCATGTGGATTTCTGTAATTCTTCTCTGGGCCTCTTAGCTAATTTGTAAAATGGGGTTTGAGCCTGTGAGCCCCATATATGATGGGGACCATCTAGCCCGATGTGATTGTATACACCCTAGTGTTGAATATGGTGCCTGCCACACAACGTTTAACAAATATCTTTAAAGCACTCGAATCAACTTCTTCCCACTCCCAGTCTCCAACCACCACCTCCCCCATGTTCCTACTGTTGTACTACATCCCAGCCCAATCACTTTGCTCCTCCAATGGTAATCTTCTCACTGTATGTCTATCTTGCCTTCACTCCAGTATTCGTTTAGTAGGCTAAAACCCAGTCACTCTGAGTTTTCTGAGTAATGCCATCTACTTGCCTGCTTTAAACAATCTTTGATAGCCACTATTCTAAACCTTTAATTCTGAAGCATTTTTATCTCCTCTTTCCCCCCATTACCCGATTTTGCTACTTTCTTTGCTAAACTAGACAACAGGTGGGAACTCCTCAAACCATGACAACCCCCTTTCCAATGGTGCCTTTCTGCTCAGCTGCTCCCAATCAAGGGATTGCTAGCTTGCTGGGCCCCGCCCCCTCCCTGCCCTATATCAAACCATCACAACCCCTTTTCCAACGGTGCCTCTCTGCTCAGCTGCCCTCAATCAAGGGATTGCCAGATTGCTGGTCCCCGACCCGTCTCTGCCCTATATATGTCTCTAGGGTCAGGCTTTCTCTCAGTTACTGCTGTTTTAGTGTTTGCTGATGGGGTCATTTTGTCCCTGGGTTCTTAAGATGTGGTTAGTGATGATATGGGGGTTATTATTGGCATTTTAATGCTCTTGCGGGTGGGTAGGGGTTGCTGTTCTGTGGGATTAGCTAATGATGACCCTGAGGGAACATGGGTGGTTGTTTGTACAAGAAGTTTCTACGTGGGGAGGGAACTGTCCCCACTTTGGGCTCTGAGAACAGGATGACCCATCTGCCTCTGTCACCATATGGTTACGCTATTTTATGTTGACTCATTTTTTTGTCTTTTCAGATATATCACTGCCCCACAGTTTTTGGGTGACTCTTCTGTGTTCAGTGAGCCCCTGAAGATGAGTAACGTACATGCTTTCTTTCCTTTTTCTTCCTCTTTTTCCCTGGATCTTATCTGTTCATGTTAAGGATCTTTCAGACCCCTCTGCAGTTTACATCCATTGAATTTCCACTTCTATCGTTCTTTCTCAGATCAGTGTAGTCATAAACTGTATTTTCTCAATGAGGTAGCATAATGGAGGGGATAGAGTATGGATCAGAGACTCAGAAGGACCTTAGTTGTAATCCCAGTTCTGCTGTGTGACCTTGGATAAGTCACTTCACATCTTTGGGCTTCTAAGCTTTTGTGTAAAATGAAGATTGTGACTGAGCCCCCTGTGAGACAGCGACCGTCTATCCCGATTTTGCTTGTGTTCACCCAGTGTTTAATATAGTGTCTGGTACCATGCTTAATAAATACCATCATAAAAACACTCCATTGCTTTTTTCTTTTCGCCACCGCTGCCCCATCCCTTGTGTTGTGCTGCATCGCAGCCCACACACTTTACTCTTCCAATGCTAACATTCTCACTGTATCTCTATCTTGCCATCACTGCTGTTCTCATTCAGCTGTCTAAAACCCAGACACCCTGTTCCGTTCCACCACTAAAAACTCCATATTTTTTTTACTACAATGTAATCCCTTTTCCCTCTTGAAACTTCCTCCATGATGTTTGCTATTCCAAACCTTCTAGAAAGCATATATGGTTCTGAGTATTGCAAGGCTTCCCACACCCTTGTTCAGGCTGCGGGAGACCCCTTGTTGTTTGCCTCCAGGCCTTTTTTGTCCTGTATGTGTGGAAATCCAGGGGAAGGGACAAGTTAGAGAATCTTTGGATATCAGCACAAGTATCTGGAATAAGTAGATGTGAGGTGGTGGGGGGCGGGGGAGGGAAACAATGTGTTTTTCAGGCATACTGTACTGTTTAGTCCCATTTCCTTGTCAGCCTCTAGGAGCACCATCAAATATTCACCTCATGCCATGGAGTACTGTTAAGAGGAATCTCACCTGGACAATCTCACAGGTGAGAGTGATTTCAACTCTTTTCACTCCTGTGCTCAGTGACAATGACTTATTTTCCTCATGGATGTCCAAGCCTGTTGCCTTCACTCTCCTTTTTAGACTTAAGTCCAGCCTTTAATCCCCAATGCTGCCTATTCCCTGATTGTCAGTGAGGCACGTGCCAGTGCTTAGTACAGGGCTCTGCACTCGGGAAGTATTGAATAAATATTTTAACTACAACCTAATACAGTCCAAGCCACTGGATTGGCTTCAGGCCCTATCCCCAAATCTTCCTCACCTCATCCACATCTGTTCTTATTCTTCCCACCTATGTCATAATTGTCTGATGTCCAAATTAGTTCCCTCACTTTGATTCCCCTTAATGCATACATGCTAAACATTCACATTCTCTTCTTCCTTTCCCGATGGATCATCTTCAACGACTCCCTGTGTGAAATCAATTCCATTCCCAGTGATTTAAAAGTTGTCCACAGTTCCCCTTTCATTAAAAAGTCTGGTCTTCCACCTTCCTTTAAACATGACATACAATTCACACAGTCTCAAAGCCTGGAAGTTGACTGGGGTTGGATGATGGACGGTAGATTTTTTTTTTTAAACTAGCATTTACTCTGTCTCCAGAGGATACCCAATGCACCTTCTGGACTCCAGGAGCATCCCCTTGCCATCTGGACCATCGGGACAAATATCAGACCTGCTCTGCCAGTTGTGATGGAGACTTGTGATCCGCTGAGTCAAAGATAGGGTGTTAGATTTCCCTCCTTCCCCTCCCCACAGCACCTGTATATATGTTTGTATATATTTATTACTCTATTTTATTTGTACATATTTATTCTATTTATTTTATTTTGTTAATATGTTTTGTTTTGTTCTCTGTCTCCCCGTTTTAGACTGTGAGCTCCCTGTTGGGTAGGGACAGTCTCTCTGTGTTGCCAACTTGTACTTCCCAAGCACTTAGTACAGTGTTCTGCACACAGTAAGTGCTCAATAAATATGATTGAATGAATGAAGAGCAAACGGTTTGTTGGTGCTCCCAGCAGACCAAATCTGTTTTTTTTGTGCCCACGATCGCACAACCAATTTTTTTGATGGCCACAGGGTCTAATAGGATTCCTGGTGCCCGTGGATACCCTGAGTGGTTTGGGCACTCAGGCGGAGGAGAGGGCGTCGGTCGAGGGTATTATTGATGCCCACACTTGCCCAAAAGGTCGTTTGGGGGCCACAGGGTCACAGATAAACCTCACATAACCGTAGGGAGGCCTAAACTAGGTTTCGGTCCCCAGCGGTGCCCAACTTGATTTTTGTCTGGTAATTAGGTTTTCTTGACAGGACGATCAAGGATATCAATATTCTGGCTGTCCAGAGGCACTTGGATTTCCTTGAAAATCGATGGAGATCACTCGGTTGGGCTGCCCGACTAGCCATGTGTCCACCCCAAGGCTGGAAGGAAGGTGTATGGGGCATTGAAAAACAATCCCCAAAACAAGCGAAAACTTTCGGGCCGGCGATTCCCTTTGTCCATCCTCTAAAGGAACCACCTGCCTTCCCGGGACACCATGGATATTAATAGTCAGATGATGCATTGGCTTCAAAACGCCAATTACTTTTTCATTTCGGTTCCTGTTGTGGTTCTGAGGTTTCTAAGGCATGTTTTAAACCCCTCTATACTTCTGGGGGCCATCGTGGATTTCTTTTTTCAGTTTTACTTCCCTGTGGGATTTAGGGCACTCTTCCCGGGGTCCACATCTTGGGGTGGACAGTTGAAGATCGGCGGGGTCCCAGTGACAGTCCCGTGGGGTCCTCACTGTCCAAATCGAAAGAAATTTGATTCCCTCCTCTTGGGGACAGAATGTTGGATCGGGAAACTTTTAGTTTCTGGATTTTTTTTCCTTCTTTTTAAATAATCAACTAGGCCAAAACTAGCTCTCCCATCCCCTGGGTCCCTTGGAGCACCCGAGATTTCTTTTCAGTCCTTCCCCACTGGGTTTGGTATGCCACCGGCTGCCGAGGAAGCCCCCTCCGCCTCCCACGCTCTCTGCCAAGCAGGCATGGTATTTGGTCTGCAAAAGACGAGCGGCTCCCGGGCCCAGTCCCCTCCAATGGTGGCCTACTGCCCAGCTGCTCCCAATCAAGGGATTGCCAGGCAGTTGAGCTGCGCCCCTTCCCTACTCTATATAAGGCCCCCAGGGCGTGGGCCTTCTCTCAGATGCTGTCTCTTCAGTACCTTCCCAGTGCCTGCCCTCCTCTCTGTGTTCCCGGGTCATGGTGAGTGAGGGTAGGGGGCTTATTTTGACTTTTTCAGTGCTCTCTGGGGGTAGGGGCTTCGGTTCTGTCGGAGCATGTGTTGTTGAGCCTGAGCCGGGTCATGGGCAGATGCTCGTAGGTGTAGTGTCTCTATGAAGAAGGGACCGTCTCGGGTTTGGGCCGAGAGGACGGGATGCCCAACCTGCCTTAGCTACGGTATGGCTGCACCAGTTCCAACTGAAAAATAATTCCAACTACTATAATAGCATTTAGTAAGCACTTACTATGTGCAAAGCAATGTTCAAAGAGCTGCGGAGGTTACAGGTGATCAGGTTGTCCCACGGGGGACTCACAGCCTTTAATCCCCACTTTACCGATGAGGACACCGAGGCACAGAGAAGCGAAGTGACGTGCCCAAAGTTACCCAGCCGGCAATTGGTGGAGGCGGGATTCGAACCCATGACCTCTGACGCCAAGCCCGTGCTCTTACCAATGAGCCACGCTGCTTCTCTAATGATTATTTTTCTGTCTTTCTATTTAGATTAATCACTGACCCAGAGCCTTGGGAGACGTGGCTGTTCCTCACCACAACCCCTGCAAGTGAGTAGCTTACACACTTTTTTGTTCCTGGTGCTCCCCCCCCCCCCCCCCGCTTTTCCCGCATCTAGTCCTCCTCATTAAAAAAAATGGAAACCACTGTACAAGTCTTTAATAAAAAAAAACACCCCGCAACCTCCCTATTTTAAAAACGAAAATCCCTCTCCCCAACTTAACCCTGCAAGAGCAAACGGTTTGTTGGTGCTCCCGGCAGCCCGAATCTGGGTTTTTATTTTTGTGCCAACGATTGCACAACCGATTTTCTGGTGACCACAGCGTCCATAAGGATTTCTGGTGCCCGTGGATATCCTAATGAGTGCTTTGGGCACCAAGGGGACGATCGGGTGTCGGTCGAGGGTATTGCCGATGCCCCACACTTGCCCAAAAGTCCTTTTGGGGGCCACAGGGTCACAAGTAAACCTCGCATAACCGTGGGGGTGCCTAAACCGGTTTACCATCCACAGCGGTTGCCCAAATTGATCTTTGGCTGGTAATTTGATTTTCCTGAAGGGACGATAAGGAATATCAATATTCTGGCTGTCCAGAGGCCCTTTGAGTTCCTTGAAAATCGATGGAGATCACTCTGGAAAATGGAACAGACTCGGTTGGGCTGCCCGACCAGCCATGTGTCCACACCAATGCTGGAAGGAAGGTGGATGGGGCATTAAACAAATCCCCAAAACACGAAAAGGTTTTCCGGCCGGCAATTCCCTCAGTCCATCCTCTAAAGGAACCACCTGCCTTCGCGGGACACCATGGATATTAATGGTCAGATGATGCATTGGCGTTTTGATTTCCTCTTAAATTAAGTAATTTAAGAGGAAATCAAAACGTCAATTACTTTTTCATTCGGTTCCAGTGGTGGTTCTGAGGCTTCGAATACATTATTTAAACCCCTCTATATTTTTGGGTGCCATCGTGGATTTTTTTCAATTTTATTTCCCTGTGGGATTTAGGGCCCTCTTCCCGGGGTCCACCTCTTGGGGTGGACAGTTGAAGATCGGCAGGGTCCCAGTTCCAGTCCTGTTGGGTCTTCACTGTCCAAATCGAAAGAAATTCAATTTGATTCCCTCCTCTTGGGGACAGAATGTTGGATCGGGAAACTTTGTTTGTTTGTTTTCTTCTTTTTCAATAATCAGCTAGGCTGTACCCTAGCTCTTCCATCCCCTGGGTCCATTGGAGCACCCGAATTTCCTTTTCGGTTCTTCGCCACTGGGTTTTCCATGCCACCGGCTCCCGAGGAAGCCCCCCTCCGCCTCCCACGCACTCTGCCAAGCAGGCATGGTGTTTGTTCTGCAAAGGATGAGCGGCTCCCGGGCCCAGTCCCCTCCAATGGGGCCCACTCCTCAGCTGCTCCCAATCATGGGATTGCCAGGCGGTTGAGCCCCGCCCCTGCCCTACTCTATATGAGGCCCTCGGAGGGCGGGCTTTTCTCAGCTGCTGTCTCTTCAGTACCTTCCCAGTGCCTGCCCTCCTCTCTATGTTCCCGAGTCATGGTGAGTGAGGGTAGGGGGCTTATTTTGACTTTTCCACTGCTCTCTGGGGGTAGGGGTTTTGGCACTGTCGGAGTTCGTGTTGATGAGCCTGAGTCGGGTCGTGGGCAGATGCTTGTAGTTGTAGTGTCTTTGTAAGGAGGGGGCCGTCCGTCTCGGGTTTGGGCCGAGAGGACAGGATGACCCACCTGCCTCAGTTACGGTATGGCTGCACCAGTTCCATCGGAATAATAATGCAATCTATTAAAATAGCATTTATTAAGCACTTACTATGTGCAAAGCACTGTTCTAAGCGCTGCGGAGGTTACGAGGTGATGGGGTGTCCCACGGGGGGCTCACAGCCTTAATGCCCACTTTACCGATGAGGGAACCGAGGCACAGAGATGAGAAGTGAGGTGCCCAAAGTCACCCAGCTGGCAATTGGTGGAGGTGGGATTTGAACCCATAACCTCTGACGCCAAAGCCCGTGCTCTTTCCACTGAGCCACGCTGCTTCTCTAATGATTATTTCTCCGTCTTTCTTTTTAGATTCATCACTGACCCAGAGCCTTGCGAGACGTGGTTGTTCCTCAACAAAACCCCTGCTCTCAACTCTACCCTTTCTACTCAGCTAGACTCGCTCGCTCCCCTTTCCCTTCGCCGCTCTCGTACCACTATCCCACAGCCCTGGATCACTGCCACTCACTGTCTGCCTCCTTCGCTCTTATGCTCGAGCTGTTGAATGTTGCTGGCGAAAGTCTAAACACCATGCCAATCTCGTTCACTTCAGGTTTATCCTTTCCTGCCTTACCTCAGCCCTCTCCTCTGCCAGACAAAACTATTTCTCCTCCATAATTGACACCCATGCACACCATCCCCGTCAGATCTTCCGTACAGTCAACTCCCTTCCCAGGCCCCCGGTTCCTCCCCGTCCTCCTTCCCTCACTCCAACGATCTGGCCTCCTACTTCATTAATAAAATCAAATCCATCAGGTCTGACCTCCCTAAAGTCACTGCCCCCCGACCCCCTTCCCCAAACCCCCGGCTCTTAACGCTGTCTGCTACTCTCCTATCCTTCCCAGCAGTATCCTCAGAGGCGCTCTCCTCTCTCCTCTCAAGTGCTACTCTGGCCACCTGTGCTTCTAATCCCATTCCCTCTCATCTCATGAAATCTCCCGCTCCGTCCCCTCTCCCCTCCTTAACTACCATCTTCAACCGCTCACTCTCCACTGGTTCCTTCGCCTCTGCCTGCAAACATGCCCATGTCTCTCCCATCCTAAAAAACCCCTCTCTTGACTCCCAACTCACCTTCTAGATATCGCCCCATCTCCTTCCTACCATTCCTTTCCAAACTCCTTGAACGAGTCGTCTACACGCGCTGCCTCGAATTCCTCAACACCAACTCTCCCCTCGACCCCCTCCAGTCGGGCTTCGTCCCCTATCATCCACGGAAACGTCCCTCTCAAAGGTCATCAATGAACTCCTGCTTGCCAAACCCAACGGCTCATACTCTATCCTAATCCTCCTCGACCTCTCAGCTGCCTTCGACATTGTGGGCCCCTAATACTCCTCGACCTCTCAGCTAACTTTGACACTGTGGACCACCCTCTTCTCCTCAACATGCTATCCAACCTTGGCTACACAGACTCCGTCCTCTCCTGGTTCTCCTCTTATCTCTCCGGTCGTTCATTCTCAGTCTCTTTGGCAGGCTCCTCCCCCCCCCCCACCGCCCCCTCCCATCCCCTTACTGTAGGGTTTCCTCCAGGTTCAGTTCTTGGTCCCCTTCTGTTCGCGATCTACACTCACTCCCTTGGTGACCTCATTCGCTCCCACGGCTTCAACTATCATCTCTACTCTGATGACACCCAAATCTACATCGCTACCCCTACTCCCTCTCCCTCCCTCCAGGCTCGCATCTCCTCCTGCCTTCAGGACATCTCCATCTGGATGTCTGTCCGCCACATAAACCTCAACATGTCCAAGACTGAACTCCTTGTCTTTCCTCCCAAACCCTGCCCTCTCCCTGACTTTCCCATCACTGTTGACGGCACTACCATCCTTCCCGTGTCACAAGCCCACAACCTTGGTGTCACCCTCGACTTCGCTCTCTCGTTCACCCCTCACATCCAAGCCGTCACCAATACCTGCCGGTCTCACATCCGCAACATTGCCAAGGTCCACCGTTTCCTCTCCATTCGAACCGCTACCCTGCTCATTCAAGCTCTCATCCTATCCCGTCTGGATTACTATATCAGTCTCCTCTCCGATCTCCCATCCTCCTGTCTCTCCCCAATTCAGTCCATACCTCACGCCGCTGCCCGGATTGTCTTTGTCCAGAAAAGCTTTGGGCATGTTACTCCCCTCCTCAAAAATCTCCAGTGGCTACCAATCAACCTACGCATCAGGCAGAAACTCCTCACCCTTGGCTTCAAGGCTCTCCATCACCTCTCCCCCTCCTACCTCACCTCCCTTCTATTCTTCTACAGCCCAGCCCGCACCCTCCGCTCCTCTGCCGCTAATCTCCTCACCGTGCCTCGTTCTCGCCTGTCCCGCCGTCGACCCCCGGCCCACGTCATCCCCCGGGCCTGGAATGCCCTCCCTCCCCACATCCGCCAAGCTAGCTCTCTTCCTCCCTTCAAGGCGCTACTGAGGGCACACCCCCTCCAGGAGGCCCGCCCAGACGGAGCCCCCTCCTTCCTCTCCCCCTCTCCATCGCCCCCGCCTTACCTCCTTCCCTTCCCCACAGCACCTGTATATAGGTATATATGTTTGTACGTATTTATTACTCTGTGTATTGATTTATTTTACTTGTATATATTCTATTTATTTTATTTTAATATGCTTTGTTTTGTTCTCTGTCTCCCCCTTCTAGACTGTGAGCCCACTGTTGGGTAAGGACCGTCTCTATATGTTGCCAACCTGTACTTCCCAAGCACTTAGTACAATGCTCTGCACACAGTAAGCGCTCAATAAATACGATTGAATGAATGAATGAAGGAGTAGCTTACAGACTGTTTTTTTTCCCTGGTGCTTCCTCTCCCTTTTCCCGCATCTAGTCCTCCTCATAAAAAAAGGAAACAACTGTACAAGGCTTTTAAATAAAACCCCCACAACCTCCCTATTTTAAAAAACGAAAATTACTCTCCCCAGCTTAACCCTGCAAGACCAAACGGTTTGTTGGTTCTCCCGGCAGACCAAATCTGTTTATTTGTGCCCACGATCGCACAACCGATTCTTTGGTGTCTTACAGGGTCCAAACGGGTTTCTGGTGCCCGTGGATACGCTAATGAGTTCTTTGGGCGCCAAGGGGAGGAGGGGGCGTCTGTCGAGGGTATTGTCGATGCCCACACTTGCCCAAAAGGTCTTTTGGGGGCACAGGATCACAAGGAAACCTCACATTACCGTGGGGGTGTCTAAACGGAGCTTCGGTCCCCAGCGGTGCCCAAATTGATTTTTGGCTAGTAATTAGGTTTTCTTGATGGGACGATAAAGGATATCAATGTTCTGGCTGTCCAGAGGCACTTGGATTTCCTCGAAAATCGATGGAAATCCCTCTGGAAAATGGAGCAGACTCGGCTGGGCTGCCCGACTAGGCAGGTGTCCACCCCAGTGCTGGAAGGAAGGTTGATGGGGCATTTAAAAAATTCCCCAAATGCGAAAAAACTTTCGGGCCATCAATTCCCTTTGTCCATCCTCTACAGGAACCACCTGCCTTTCCGGGACACCATGGATATTAATAGTCAGATGAGGCATCGGCTTTTTGATTTCCTCGAGGAAACCAAAACGCCAATTACTTTTTCATTTCGGTTCCTGTTGTGGTTCTGAGGTTTCCAAGGCATGTTGTAAACCCCTCTGTACTTCTGGGGGTCATCGTGGATTTTTTTTTCAATGTAACTTCCCTGTGGGATTTAGGGCACTCTTCCCGGGGTCCACGTCTTCGGGTGGACAGTTGAAGATCGGCGGGGTCCCAGTGAAAGTCCCATGGGGTCCTCACTGTCCAAATCGAAAGAAATTTGAATTGATTCCCTCCTCTTGGGGACAGAATGTTGCATCGGGAAACTTTTAGTTTCTGGGTTTTTTTTCCTTCTTTTTCAATAATCAGCTAGGCCGTACCCTAGCTCTCCCATCCCATGGGTCCCTTGGATCACCCGAGATTCCTTTTCGGTCCTTCCCCACTGGGGTGTCCATGCCACCGGCTACCGAGGAAGCTCCCCTCCGCCTCCCACGGTCTCTGCCAAGCAGGCATGGTGTTTGTTCTGCAAAAGACGAGCGGCTCCCGGGCCCAGTCCCCTCCAATGGTGGCCCACTTCCCAGCTGCTCCCAATCATGGGATTGCCAGGAGGTTGAGCCCCGCCCCTGCCCTCCTCTATATGAGGCCCCCGGAGGGCGGGCTTTTCTCAGCTGCTGTCTCTTCAGTACCTTCCCAGTGCCTGCCCTCCTCTCTATGTTCCCGAGTCATGGTGAGTGAGGGTAGGGGGCTTATTTTGACTTTTCCACTGCTCTCTGGGGGTAGGGGTTTTAGCTCGGGTCATGTCGTGTCGGGCCTGAGTCGGGTCGTGGGCAGATGCTTGTAGGTGTAGTGTCTCTGTGCGGAGGGGGCCGTCTCGGGTTGGACCGACAGGACGGGATGACCCACCTGCCTCAGCTACGGTATGGCTGCACCAGTTCCAACGCAATAATAATTCCATCTATTATAATAGCATTTATAAAGCACTTACTATGTGCAAAGCACTGTTCTAAGCGCTGCGGAGGTTACCGGTGATCGGGTTGTCCCACGGGGGGCTCACAGCCTTTAATCCCCACTTTTCCGTTGAGGAAACCGAGGCACAGAGAAGCAAAGTGACGTGCCCAAAGTCACCCAGCCGGGAATTGGTCGAGGCAGGATTTGAACCCATGTCCTCTGACGCCAAAGCCCGTGCTCTTTCCACTGAGCCACGCTGCTTCTCTAATGATTATTTTTCTGTCTTTCTATTTAGATTAATCACTGACCCAGAGCCTTGGGAGACGTGGCTGTTCCTCAAAAAAACCCTGCAAGTGAGTAGCTTACAGACTTTTTTGTTCCTGGTGCTCCCCCCGCCCCCCCCCACCTTTTCCAGCATCTAGTCCTCCTCATTAAAAAAATTGGAAATCACTCTACAGGGCTTTAATAAAAAAAACCCCCACAACCTCCCTATTTTAAAAACGAAAATCACTCTCCCCAACTTAACCCTGCAAGAGCATACGGTTTGTTGGTGCTCCCGGCAGCCCGAATCTGTTTTTTGTGTGTGTGTGCCTACGATCGCACAACGGATTTTCTGGAGGCCACAGGGTCCAAAAGGATTTCTGGTGCCCGTGGATACCCTAATGAGTGCTTTGGGCACCAAGGGGACGATCGGGTATCGGTCGAAGGTATTGTCGTTGCCCCACAGTTGTCCAAAAGTCCTTTTGGGGGCCACCGGGTCACAAGTAAACCTCGCATAACCGTGGGGGTGCCTAAACCGGTTTACCGTCCACAGCGGTTGCCCAAATTGATTTTTGGCTGGTAATTTGATTTTCCTGAATGGACGATAATGGATATCAATATTCTGGTTGTCCAGAGGCCCTTTGAGTTCCTTGATAATCGATAGAGATCAGTCTGGAAAATGGAACAGACTCGGTTGGAATGCCCGACAAGCCATGTGTCCACACCAATGCTGGAAGGAAGGTGGATAGGGCATTAAAAAAAATCCCCAAAACGCGAAAACATTTTCGGGCCGGCAATTCCCTCTGTCCATCCTCTAAAGGAACCACCTGCCTTCGCGGGACACCATGGATATTAATAGTCAGATGATTCATTGGCGTTTTGATTTCCTCTTAAATTAAATAATTTAAGAGGAAA
Source organism: Tachyglossus aculeatus (assembly GCF_015852505.1). NCBI lineage: Eukaryota > Metazoa > Chordata > Mammalia > Monotremata > Tachyglossidae > Tachyglossus > Tachyglossus aculeatus. Next base: position 9,921,371 of record NC_052071.1, read on the forward strand.
TCAAAACGTCAATTACTTTTTCATTCGGTTCCAGTGGTGGTTCTGAGGCTTCTAATACATTATTTAAACCCCTCTATACTTTTGGGTGCCATCATGGATTTTTTTCAATTTTATTTCCCTGTGGGATTTAGGGCCCTCTTCCCGGGGTCCACCTCTTGGGGTGGACAGTTGAAGATCGGCAGGGTCCCAGTTCCAGTCCCGTTGGGTCCTCACCGTCCAAATCGAAAGAAATTTAATTTGATTCCCTCCTCTTGGGGACAGAATGTTGGATCGGGAAACTTTGTTTGTTTTCTTTTTTTCAATAATCAGCTAGGCTGTACCCTAGCTCTTCCATCCCCTGGATCCATTGGAGCACCCGAATTTCCTTTTCGGTTCTTCGCCACTGGGTTTTCCATACCACCGGCTCCCGAGGAAGCCCCCCTCCGCCTCCCACGCACTCTGCCAAGCAGGCATGGTGTTTGTTCTGCAAGGGATGAGCGGCTCCCGGGCCCAGTCCCCTCCAATGGTGGCCCACTGCTCAGCTGCTCCCAATCATGGGATTGCCAGGCGGTTGAGCCCCGCCCCTGCCCTACTCTATATGAGGCCCCCGGAGGGCGGGCCTTTCTCAGCTGCTGTCTCTTCAGTACCTTCCCAGTGCCTGCCCTCCTCTCTATGTTCCCGAGTCATGGTGAGTGAGGGTAGGGGGCTTATTTTGACTTTTCCACTGCTCTCTGGGGGTAGGGGTTTTGGCACTGTCGGAGTTCGGGTTGATGAGCCTGAGTCGGGTCGTGGGCAGATGCTTGTAGTTGTAGTGTCTTTGTAAGGAGGGGGCCGTCCGTCTCGGGTTTGGGCCGAGAGGACAGGATGACCCACTTGCCTCAGTTACGGTATGGCTGCACCAGTTCCATCGGAATAATAATGCAATCTATTAAAATAGCATTTATTAAGCACTTACTATGTGCAAAGCACTGTTCTAAGCGCTGCGGAGGTTACGAGGTGATGGGGTTGTCCCACGGGGGGCTCACAGCCTTAATGCCCACTTTACCGATGAGGGAACCGAGGCATAGAGAAGAGAAGTGAGGTGCCCAAAGTCACCCAGCCGTCAATTGGTGGAGGCGGGATTTGAACCCATAACCTCTGACGCCAAAGCCCGTGCTCTTTCCACTGCGCCACGCTGCTTCTCTAGTGATTATTTCTCCGTCTTTCTTTTTAGATTCATCACTGACCCAGAGCCTTGCGAGACGTGGTTTTTCCTCAACAAAACCCCTGCTCTCAATTCTACCCTTTCTACTCAGCTAGACTCGCTCGCTCCCCTTTCCCTTCGCCGCTCTCGTACCACTATCCCACAGCCCTGGATCACTGCCACTCACTGTCCGCCTCCTTCGCTCTTATGCTCGAGATGCTGAATGTTGCTGACGAAAGTCTAAACACCATGCCAATCTCGTTCACTTCAGGTTTATCCCTTCCTGCCTTACCTCAGCTCTCTCCTCTTCCAGACAAAACTATTTTTCCTCCATAATTGACACCCATGCACACCATCCCCGTCAGATCTTCCGTACAGTCAACTCCCTTCCCAGGCCCCCGGTTCCTCCCCGTCCTCATTTCCTCACTCCAACGATCTAGCCTCCTACTTCATTAATAAAATCAAATCCATCAGGTCTGACCTCCCTAAAGTCACTCCCCCCCGACCCCCTTCCCCAAACCCCCGGCTCTTAACGCTGTCTGCTACTCTCCTATCCTTCCCAGCAGTATCCTCAGAGGAGCTCTCCTCTCTCCTCTCAAGTGCTACTCCGGCCACCTGTGCTTCTAATCCCATTCCCTCTCATCTCATGAAATCTCCCGCTCCGTCCCCTCTCCCCTCCTTAACTACCATCTTCAACCGCTCACTCTCCACTGGTTCCTTCGCCTCTGCCTGCAAACATGCCCATGTCTCTCCCATCCTAAAAAACCCCTCTCTTGACTCCCAACTCACCTTCTAGATATCGCCCCATCTCCTTCCTACCATTCCTTTCCAAACTCCTTGAACGAGTCGTCTACACGCGCTGCCTCGAATTCCTCAACACCAACTCTCCCCTCGACCCCCTCCAGTCGGGCTTCGTCCCCTACATTCCACGGAAACGTCCCTCTCAAAGGTCATCAATGACCTCCTGCTTGCCAAACCCAACGGCTCATACTCTATCCTAATCCTCCTCGACCTCTCAGCTGCCTTTCACACTGTGGGCCCCTAATACTCCTCGACCTCTCAGCTAACTTTGACACTGTGGACCACCCCCTTCTCCTCAACATGCTATCCAACCTTGGCTTCACAGACTCCGTCCTCTCCTGGTTCTCCTCTTATCTCTCCGGTCGTTCATTCTCAGTCTCTTTGGCAGGCTCCTCCCCCCCACAGCCCCCTCCCATCCCCTTACTGTAGGGTTTCCTCCAGGTTCAGTTCTTGGTCCCCTTCTGTTCGCGATTTACACTCACTCCCTTGGTGACCTCATTCGCTCCCACGGCTTCAACTATCATCTCTACTCTGATGACACCCAAATCTACATCGCTACCCCTACTCCCTCTCCCTCCCTCCAGGCTCGCATCTCCTCCTGCCTTCAGGACATCTCCATCTGGATGTCTGCCCGCCACCTAAACCTCAACATGTCCAAGGCTGAACTCCTTGTCTTCCCTCCCAAACCCTGCCCTCTCCCTGACTTTCCCATCACTGTTGACGGAACTACCATCCTTCCCGTGTCACAAGCCCACAACCGTGGTGTCATCCTCTACTCCGCTCTCTCGTTCACCCCTCACATCCAAGCCGTCACCAATACCTGCCGGTCTCACATCCACAACATTGCCAAGATCCACCTTTTCCTCTCCATTCGAACCGCTACCCTGCTCATTCAAGCTCTCATCCTATCCCGTCTGGATTACTATATCAGTCTCCTCTCCGATCTCCCATCCTCCTGTCTCTCCCCAATTCAGTCCATACCTCACGCCACTGCCCGGATTGTCTTTGTCCAGAAAAGCTTTGGGCATGTTACTCCCCTCCTCAAAAATCTCCAGTGGCTACCAATCAACCTACGCATCAGGCAGAAACTCCTCACCCTTGGCTTCAAGGCTCTCCATCACCTCTCCCCCTCCTACCTCACCTCCCTTCTATTCTTCTACAGCCCAGCCCGCACCCTCCGCTCCTCTGCCGCTAATCTCCTCACCGTGCCTCGTTCTCGCCTGTCCCGCCGTCGACCCCCGGCCCACGTCATCCCCCGGGCCTGGAATGCCCTCCCTCCCCACATCCGCCAAGCTAGCTCTCTTCCTCCCTTCAAGGCGCTACTGAGGGCACACCCCCTCCAGGAGGCCCGCCCAGACGGAGCCCCCTCCTTCCTCTCCCCCTCTCCATCGCCCCCGCCTTACCTCCTTCCCTTCCCCACAGCACCTGTATATAGGTATATATGTTTGTACGTATTTATTACTCTGTGTATTGATTTATTTTACTTGTATATATTCTATTTATTTTATTTTAATATGCTTTGTTTTGTTCTCTGTCTCCCCCTTCTAGACTGTGAGCCCACTGTTGGGTAAGGACCGTCTCTATATGTTGCCAACCTGTACTTCCCAAGCACTTAGTACAATGCTCTGCACACAGTAAGCGCTCAATAAATACGATTGAATGAATGAATGAAGGAGTAGCTTACAGACTGTTTTTTTTCCCTGGTGCTTCCTCTCCCTTTTCCCGCATCTAGTCCTCCTCATAAAAAAAGGAAACAACTGTACAAGGCTTTTAAATAAAACCCCCACAACCTCCCTATTTTAAAAAACGAAAATTACTCTCCCCAGCTTAACCCTGCAAGACCAAACGGTTTGTTGGTTCTCCCGGCAGACCAAATCTGTTTATTTGTGCCCACGATCGCACAACCGATTCTTTGGTGTCTTACAGGGTCCAAACGGGTTTCTGGTGCCCGTGGATACGCTAATGAGTTCTTTGGGCGCCAAGGGGAGGAGGGGGCGTCTGTCGAGGGTATTGTCGATGCCCACACTTGCCCAAAAGGTCTTTTGGGGGCACAGGATCACAAGGAAACCTCACATTACCGTGGGGGTGTCTAAACGGAGCTTCGGTCCCCAGCGGTGCCCAAATTGATTTTTGGCTAGTAATTAGGTTTTCTTGATGGGACGATAAAGGATATCAATGTTCTGGCTGTCCAGAGGCACTTGGATTGCCTTGAAAATCGATGGAAATCCCTCTGGAAAATGGAGCAGACTCGGCTGGGCTGCCCGACTAGGCAGGTGTCCACCCCAGTGCTGGAAGGAAGGTTGATGGGGCATTTAAAAAATCCCCCAAACGCGAAAAAACTTTCGGGCCATCAATTCCCTTTGTCCATCCTCTAAAGGAACCACCTGCCTTCCCGGGACACCATGGATATTAATAGTCAGATGAGGCATCGGCTTTTTGATTTCCTTGAGGAAACCAAAACGCCAATTACTTTTTCATTTCGGTTCCTGTTGTGGTTCTGATGTTTCCAAGGAATGTTGTAAACCCCTCTATACTTCTGGGGGTCATCGTGGATTTTTTTTTCAATGTAACTTCCCTGTGGGATTTAGGGCACTCTTCCCGGGGTCCACGTCTTGGGGTGGACAGTTGAAGATCGGCGGGGTCCCAGTGACAGTCCCGTGGGGTCCTCACTGTCCAAATCGAAAGAAATTTGAATTGATTCCCTCCTCTTGGGGACAGAATGTTGCATCGGGAAACTTTTAGTTTCTGGGTTTTTTTTCCTTCTTTTTCAATAATCAGCTAGGCCGTACCCTAGCTCTCCCATCCCCTGGGTCCCTTGGAGCACCCGAGATTCCTTTTCGGTCCTTCCCCACTGGGGTGTCCATGCCACCGGCTGACGAGGAAGCCCCCCTCCACTTCTCACGGTCTCTGCCAAGCAGGCATGGTGTTTGTTCTGCAAAAGACGAGCGGCTCCCGGGCCTAGTCCCCTCCAATGGTGGCCCACTGCCCAGCTGCTCCCAATCAAGGGATTGCCAGGCAGTTGAGCCGCGCCCCTTCCCTACTGTATGTAAGGCCCCCGGAGTGTGGGCCTTCTCTCAGCTGCTGTCTCCTCAGTACCTTCCCAGTGCCGGCCCTCCTCACTGTGTTCCCGGGTCATGGTTAGTGAGGGTAGGGGGCTTATTTCGACTTTTTCAGTGCTCTCTGGGGGTAGGGGCTTCGGCTCTGTCAGAGCATGTGTTGCGGAGCGTGAGTCGGGTCATGGGCAGATGCTTGTAGGTGTAGTGTCTCTGTGCGGAGGGGGCCGTCTCGGGTTTGGGCCGAGAGGACGGGATGACCCACCTGCCTCAGCTGCGGTATGGCTGCACCAGTTCCAACGCAATAATAATTCCATTTATTATAATAGCATTTATTAAGTACTTACTATGTGCAAAGCACTGTTCTAAGCGCTGCGGAGGTTACCGGTGATCGGGTTGTCCCACGGGGGGCTCACAGCCTTTAATCCCCACTTTTCCGTTGAGGAAACCGAGGCACAGAGAAGCGAAGTGACGTGCCCAAAGTAACCCAGCCGGGAATTGGTGGAGGCAGGATTTGAACCCATGTCCTCTGACGCCAAAGCCCGTGCTCTTTCCACTGAGCCACGCTGCTTCTCTAATGATTATTTTTCTGTCTATCTATTTAGATTAATCACTGACCCAGAGCCTTGGGAGACGTGGCTGTTCCTCAAAAAAAAAAACCCTGCAAGTGAGTAGCTTACAGACTTTTTTGTTCCTGGTGCTCCCCCCCCCCCCCCTTTCCAGCATCTAGTCCTCCTCATTAAAAAAATTGGAAACCACTCTACAGGGCTTTAATAAAAAAAACCCCACAACCTCCCTATTTTAAAAACGAAAATCACTCTCCCCAACTTAACCCTGCAAGAGCATACGGTTTGTTGGTGCTCCCGGCAGCCCGAATCTGTTTTGTGTGTGTGTGTGTGCCTACGATCGCACAACGGATTTTCTGGAGGCCACAGGGTCCAAAAGGATTTCTGGTGCCCGTGGATACCCTAATGAGTGCTTTGGGCACCAAGGAGACGATCGGGTGTCGGTCGAGGGTATTGCCGTTGCCCCACAGTTGTCCAAAAATCCTTTTGGGGGCCACCGGGTCACAAGTAAACCTCGCATAACCGTGGGGGTGCCTAAACCGGTTTACCGTCCACAGCGGTTGCCCAAATTGATTTTTGGCTGGTAATTTGATTTTCCTGAAGGGACGATAATGGATATCAATATTCTGGTTGTCCAGAGGCCCTTTGAGTTCCTTGATAATCGATAGAGATCAGTCTGGAAAATGGAACAGACTCGGTTGGAATGCCCGACAAGCCATGTGTCCACACCAATGCTGGAAGGAAGGTGGATAGGGCATTAAAAAAAATCCCCAAAACGCGAAAACATTTTCGGGCCGGCAATTCCCTCTGTCCATCCTCTAAAGGAACCACCTGCCTTCGCGGGACACCATGGATATTAATAGTCAGATGATTCATTGGCGTTTTGATTTCCTCTTAAATTAAATAATTTAAGAGGAAATCAAAACGTCAATTACTTTTTCATTCGGTTCCAGTGGTGGTTCTGAGGCTTCTAATACATTATTTAAACCCCTCTATACTTTTGGGTGCCATCATGGATTTTTTTCAATTTTATTTCCCTGTGGGATTTAGGGCCCTCTTCCCGGGGTCCACCTCTTGGGGTGGACAGTTGAAGATCGGCAGGGTCCCAGTTCCAGTCCCGTTGGGTCCTCACTGTCCAAATCGAAAGAAATTTGATTTGATTCCCGCCACTTGGGGACAGAATGTTGGATCGGGAAACTTTGTTTGTTTATTTTCTTCTTTTTCAATAATCAGCTAGGCCGTACCCTAGCTCTTCCATCCCCTGGGTCCATTGGAGCACCCGAATTTCCTTTTCGGTCCTTCGCCACTGGGTTTTTCCATGCCACCGGCTCCCGAGGAAGCCCCCCTCCGCCTCCCACGCACTCTGCCAAGCAGGCATGGTGTTTGTTCTGCAAAGGATGAGCGGCTCCCGGGCCCAGTCCCCTCCAGTGGGGCCCACTGCTCAGCTGCTCCCAATCATGGGATTGCCAGGCGGTTGAGCCCCGCCCCTGCCCTACTCTATATGAGGTCCCCGGAGGGCGGGCTTTTCTCAGCTGCTGTCTCTTCAGTACCTTCCCAGTGCCTGCCCTCCTGTCTGTGTTCCCGAGTCATGGTGAGTGAGGGTAGGGGGCTTATTTTGACTTTTCCACTGCTCTCTGGGGGTAGGTGTTTTGGCTCTGTCGGAGTTCGTGTTGATGAGCCTGAGTCGGGTCGTGGGCAGATGCTTTTAGTTGTAGTGTCTTTGTAAGGAGGGGGCCGTCCGTCTCGGGTTTGGGCCGAGAGGACAGGATGACCCACCTGCCTCAGTTACGGTATGGCTGCACCAGTTCCATCGGAATAATAATGCAATCTATTAAAATAGCATTTATTAAGCACTTACTATGTGCAAAGCACTGTTCTAAGCGCTGCGGAGGTTACGAGGTGATGGGGTTGTCCCACGGGGGGCTCACAGCCTTAATCCCCACTTTACCGATGAGGGAACCGAGGCACAGAGAAGTGAAGTGAGGTGCCCAAAGTCACCCAGCCGGCAATTGGCGGAGGCGGGATTTAAACCCATGACCTCTGACGCCAAAGCCCGTGCTCTTTTCACTGAGCCACGCTGCTTCTTTAATCATTATTTTTCCGTCTTTCTTTTTAGATTCATCACTGACCCAGAGCCTTGCGAGACGTGGTTGTCCCTCAACAAAACCCTTGCTCTCAACTCTACCCTTTCTACTCAGCTAGACTCGCTCGCTCCCCTTTCCCTTCACCGCTCTTGTACCACTATCCCACAGCCCTGGATCAATCAATCAATCGTAGTCATTGAGCGCTTATTGTGTGCACAGCACTGTACTAAGCGCTTGGGAAGTACAAGTTGGCAACATATAGGGACAGTCCCTACCCAGGCTCACAGTCTGAAAGGGGGAGACAGAGAACAAAACTAAACATATTAACAAAATAAAATAAATAGAATAGATATGTACAAGTAAAACAAATAAATAGAGTAATAAATATGTACAAACATATATACCTATATACAGGTGCTGTGGGGAAGGGAAGGAGGTACGATGAGGGGGATGGAGAGGGGTACAACGGGGAGAGGAAGGAAGGTGCTCAGTTTGGGAAGGCCTCCTGGAGGATGTGAGCTCTCAGTGGGCCTTGAAGGGAGGAAGAGAGCTAACTTGGCGGATGGGCAGGGGGAGGCATTCCAGGCCCGGGGGATGACGGGGGCCGGGGGTCGACGGCGGGACAGGCAAGAACGAGGCACGGTGAGGAGATTAGCGTCAGAGGAGCGGAGGGTGCGGGGTGGGCTGTAGAAGGAGAGAAGGGAGGTGAGGTATGAGGGGATCATTGCCACTCACTGTCCGCATCCTTCGCTCTTATGCTCGAGCTGCTGAACGCTGCTGGCGAAAGTCTAAGCACCATACCATCCTCGTTCACTTCAGCTTTATCCTTTCCTGCCTTGCCTCAGCCCTATCCTCTGCCAGACAAAACTATTTCTCCTCCATAATTGACACCCATGCCCATCATCCCCGTCAGATCTTCCGTACAGTCAACTCCCTTCCCAGGCCCCCGGTTCCTCCCCGTCCTCCTTCCCTCACCCCCAACGATCTAGCCTCCTACTTCATTAATAAAATTAAATCCATCAGGTCTGACCTCCCCAAAGTCACTCCCCCCCCACCCCCTTCTCCAACCCCCCGGCTCTCAACGCTCTCTGCTATTCTCCCATCCTTCCCAGCAGTATCCTCAGAGGAGCTCTCCTCCCTCTTCTCAAGTGCTATTCCAGCCACCTGTGCTTCTGACCCCATTTCCTCTCATTTCATGAAACCTCTCGCTCTGTCCCCTCTCCCCTCCTTAACTTCCATCTTCAACCGCTCACTCTCCACTGGTTCCTTCGCCTCTGCCTGCAAACATGCCCATGTCTCTCCCATCCTAAAAAAACCCTCACTTGACCCCCACCTCACCTTCTAGTTATCGCCCCATCTCCCTCCTACCATTCCTTTCCAAACTCCTTGAACTAGTCGTCTACACGCGCTGCCTCAAATTCCTCAACACCAACTCTTTTCTCGACCCCCTCCAATCGGGCTTCCGTCCCCTACATTCCACGGAACCTGCCCTCTCAAAGGTCATCAATGACCTCCTGCTTGCCAAATCCAACGGCTCATACTCTATCCTAATCCTCCTTGACCTCTCAGCTGCCTTCGACACTGTGGGCCCCTAATACTCCTCGACCTCTCAACTGCCTTTGACACTGTGGGCCACCCCCTTCTCCTCAACACGCTATCCAACCTTGGCTTCACAGACTCCGTCCTCTCCTGGTTCTCCTTTTATCTCTCCGTTCGTTCATTCTCAGTCTCTTTGGCAGGCTCCTCCCCCCCCCCCACCGCCCACTCCCATCCTCTTACTGTAGGGTTTCCTCAAGGTTTAGTTCTTGGTCCCCTTCTGTTCGCGATCTATACTCATTCCCTTGGTGACCTCATTCGCTCCCCCGGCTTCAACTATCATTTCTACGCTGATGACACCCAGATCTACATCGCTGCCCCTGCTCTCTCTCTCTTTCCAGGCTCGCATCTCCTCCTGCCTTCAGGACATCTCCATCTGGATGTCTGCCCGCCACCTAAACCTCAACATGTCCAAGACTGAAGTCCTTGTCTTCCCTCACAAACTCTGCCATCTCCCTGACTGTTGCCGTCTACCTCCATGCGTCCAGCGAAGGAGGGAGACGGGCATGCGCAATGGAAGAACACAGGCCAGGCGAGTCTCAAGGTGGACAAGGAGACTGTTTATTGGGTTAAGCAGCAAGACTTTTATATCTTTCAGTCACAGTCTGTATGTTTCCATCTTCCTGTGTTTATAACTAACACAGCAATTCTGTAACCTTCAAAACCAGTAACAACCAACACCCGTCTATGCAAGGCTGTAGGGCCGATAACAAGTAACTCTTGCCTGTCCACAGCTCTCCTCTCAGTTCCTTGTAGGTCTTCCTGTGGGCACGGAAGGCCTGGCTTACTACTTAGGCCCAGTAATTGATGGGCCAGTTGTTAGGTCTGCCACAAGTCTCCCTTTCTGTTTTTGAAACAATTGCAAAGCATGGAGTTGAGTAAGAAGCGGGCGAAGGAAGACAGCTAGCCATCGGGCAAGGCAGGGCAGGCAAAACAGGGCCAAGATCAACAAAATAATATATGGGAGACTATGAAGCAGCATTGAAAGCCAATTAAAAGGATTAACCGCCTCAAGGGCAGAAATGATCCGTGAAGCAATATCGGCAGGAATGATCAAGGGAGGGGTATGTTGCATAGCATCGGAGAGTAAGGCAAGGTGCGACAAATCAAGGGAGACATTCGAAGAATGCCAGGCTCCTTGGAGCCGATTTCGGATCGCGTACCACGAAAACCCGGGAAATGTGGCATTATAATAATATGGGGTCACACAGATATGAGGGTAACGATAATCACAACGTTGAAAAGAAAGTTGAGTACACAGAGCATCAACCTCATTTCCTAATTCTATAAGAGAATGCTGTAGAAGAGAGAGGTGAGCCGTAAAGGCTATATCGAATCGTAACTGTGTTTGCAGAGCATCAGCCGATTTCGGATCGCGGACCACGAAAATCCGGGAAATGTGGCATTATAATAATTTGTTGCCGCCTGCCTCCACGCGTCCAGCGCAGTGGGGAGACGGGCACTCGCAATGGAAGAACGCAGGCCAGGCGAGTCTCAAGGTGGACAAGGAGACATTGACAAGTGCCTCTTCCCCTGGTCCTTTGCTGTGGGTGCGGCAGCAGCCGTCGTTGTAAGAGAGACCAAAGGCGGGTATAGATCAGATCCCTCCTTCGGGTCTGCAGTCCCAGAGTCAGAAGGATCGCCAGAGTCATTATGATCCTGGTCCCGTTACAAGTCCTCGGGATCCGGAACAGTAGCGTACACCAGCTCCAATCCCTCTTTTGGAGGCAAAACGTCAAAGGACAGGGAGTCCTCCTGATCACTCCCTGACCCCAAGTCGCGCACCGCCGGCGCTTCCTGTAATACCCATTCAGCTGGATGCAGCGCCCGCAGCGCCGTAAAAACAGTTTTGCATGTAATCAGTACACCTTCGGGTAGGTACTGGGACAAGCTTTCACGAGTCTGTAGCTCCCTGTAAGTCCCTGTAAGCATATCGAAAGTGATTTGAACTGGAGGTCGGGCGCGATCATTGCGACGCGCTTGCTCCGCGCACAAATCAAAATATTCTGCCTTCCAAAGCAAATAGTATCTGCCATCCAGGACAGTCTTGGCTAAGGTTTGCCAATCATACGGGCAAAGGATTGAGGAAGCAATACTTTCTATGAGTGCTAGCACATAAGGAGCCGTGGGCCCATATGTCGCAGCACTCTGTTTCACTTCTTTTAATAGTTTGAAATTCAAGAGTTCGTGGGTACGTATTAACTGACCAGGATTAGCAGGGTCAGGTTGCTCCATTACAGGGAAACCCATCAATAATTCCAAAGGTATCTCCTAACCCCTTCCATAGCAGCCCCCATCGCTCTCTGCAGCTGGTTTCGGGACCCATGGAGGGGGTGGTGGTGCGGAAGGAGCTGGCTCAGTGAAAGGATTCCACTTTCCTTCCTTTGGAAACCAAGGGCAGCATTTTTCCATGCATTCCAAAAATTGTTCAATCTGGGCAGTGGTGATAATCAACCCACGCTCCTTTACAACATCCTTAAGTAATTGGATATAATGATCCCGAGAACGGAATTGAATTTGTCCCATTTTCTTCCCTGCTGTAAGCCTGGTGTTTGAAAATGAAAGTAAACTTAAATGCCCTCACCTTTTCCTTTCGTTGGTGAGTCACTGCGCAGTGATGAGTTGCTTCGTGAGGGTTGTGGTGCTGAGTCTGAGGGTGCAGGGAGTGCAGAGTCCCTGTTCGGGCGCCGTTTGTTGCCGTCGACCTCCACGCGTCCAGCGCAGCGGGTAGACGGGCACGCGCAATGGAAGAACACAGGCCAGGCGAGTCTCAAGGTGGACAAGGAGACTGTTTATTGGGTTAAGCAGCAAGACCTATATATCTTTCAGTCACATTTTGTATGTTTCCATGTTCCTGTGTTTATAACTAACACAGCAATTCTGTAACCTTCAAAACCAGTAACAAGCAACACCCGTCTATGCAAGGCCGTAGGGCTGATAACAAGTAACTCTTGCCTGTCCACAGCTCTCCTCTCAGTTCCTTGTAGGTCTTCCTGTGGGCACGGAAGGCCTGGCTTACTACTTAGGCCCAGTAATTGATGGGCCAGATGTTAGGTCTGCCACACCTGACTTTCACATCACTGTTGACGGCACTACCATCCTTCCCGTCTCACAAGCCCGCAACCTTGGTGTCATCCTCGACTTCGCTCTCTCGTTCACCCCTCACATCCAAGCTGTCACCAATACCTGCCGGTCTCACATCCGCAACGTTGCCGAGATCCGCCCTTTCCTCTCCATCCAAACCGCTACCCGGCTCATTCAAGCTCTCATCCTATCCCGTCCGGATTACTGTATCAGCCTCTTCTCCGATATCCCATCCTCCTGTCTCTCCCCAATTCAATCCATACCTCACGCCGCTGCCCGGATTGTCTTTGTCCAGAAACGCTCTGGGCATGTTACTCCCCTCCTCAAAAATCTCCAGTGGCTACCAATCAACCTACGCATCAGGCAGAAACTCCTCACCCTCGACCTCAAGGCTCTCCATCACCTCTCCCCCTCCTACCTCACCTCCCTTTTCTTCTACAGCCCAGCCCGCGCCCTCCGCTCCTCTGCCGCTAATCGCCTCACCGTGCCTCGTTCTCGCCTGTCCCGCCGTCGACCCCCGGCCCACGTCATCCCCCTGGCCTGGAATGCCCTCCCTCCCCACATCCGCCAAGCTAGCTCTCTTCCTCCCTTCAAGGCCCTACTGAGGGCACACCCCCTCCAGGAGGCCTTCCCAGACTGAGCCCCCTCCTTCCTCTCCCCCACCTCCCCCTCTCCATCGCCCCCGCCTTACCTCCTTCCCTTCCCACAGCACCTGTATATAGGTTTGTATGTATTTATTACTCTGTGTATTGATTTATTTTACTTGTATATATTCTATTTATTTTATTTTGATAATATGTTTTGTTTTGTCCTCTGTCTCCCCCTTCTAGACTGTGAGCCCACTGTTGGGTAAGGACCGTCTCTATATGTTGCCAACCTGTACTTCCCAAGCACTTAGTACAGTGCTCTGCACAGAGTTAGCTCTCAATAAATACGATTGAATGAATGAATGAAGGAGTAGCTTACAGACTTTTTTTCCTTGGTGCTTCCTCTCCCTTTTCACGCATCTAGTCCTCCTCATAAAAAAAGGAAACAACTGTAGAAGGCTTTTAAAGAAAACCCCCACAACCTCCCTATTTTAAAAACGAAAATTACTCTCCCCAACTTAACCCTGCAAGAGCAAACTGTTTGTTGGTGCTCCCGGTAGACCGAATCTGTTGATTTGTGCCCACGATCGCACAACCGATTCTTTGGTGGCTACAGGGTCCAGACGGGTTTCTGGTGCCCGTGGATACCCTAATGAGTTCTTTGGGAACCAAGGGGAGGTGGGGGCGTCGGTCGAGGGTATTGCCGATGCCCACACTTGCCCAAAAGGTCGTTTGCGGGCCACAGCGTCACAAGGAAACCTCACATAACCGTGGGGGTGCCTAACGGGGTTTCGGTCCCCAGCCGTGCCCAAATTGATTTTTGGCTTGTAATTAGGTTTTCTTGACGGGACGATAAAGGATATCAATATTCTGGCTGTCCAGAGGCACTTGGACGTCCTTGAAAATCGATTGAGACCACTCTGGAAAATGGAACAGACTCGGTTGGGCTGCCTGACTAGCCAGGTGTCCACCCCAATGCTGGAAGGAAGGTGGATGGGGCATTAAAAAAATCCCCCAAACATGAAAAAACTTTCGGGCCATCAATTCCCTTTGTCCATCCTCTAAAGGAACCACCTGCTCTTTCCGGGACACGATGGATATTAATATTCAGATGAAGCATTGGCTTTTTGATTTCCTCTTAAATTGAATAAATTTAAGAGGAAATCAAAACGCCAATTACTTTTTCATTTCGGTTCCTGTTGTGGTTCTGAGGTTTCTAAGGCATGTTTTAAACCCCTCTATACTTCTGGGGGCCATCGTGGATTTTTTTTTGAATTTTACTTCCCTGGGGGATTTAGGGCACTCTTCCCGGGCTCCACGTCTTGGGGTGGACAATTGAAGATCAGCGGGGTCCCGGTGAGAGTCCCGTGGGGTCCTCACTGTCCAAATCGAAAGAAATTTGATTTGATTCCCTCCTCTTGGGGACAGAATGTTCGATCGGGAAACTTTTGATTTCTGTCTTTTTCCTTCTTTTTAAATAATCAGCTAGGCCGTGCCCTAGCTCTCCCATCCCCTGGGTCCCTTGGAGCACCCGAGATTCCTTTTCGGTCCTTCCCCACTGGGGTGTCCATGCCACCGGCTACCGAGGAAGCCCCCCTCCGCCTCCCACACACTCTGTCAAGCAGGCATGGTGTTTGTTCTTCAAAGGATGAGCGGCTCCCGGGCCCAGTCCCCTCCAATGGTGGCCCACTGCTCAGCTGCTCCCAATCAAGGGATTGCCAGGCAGTTGAGCCGCGCCCCTTCCCTACTGTATATAAGGCCCCCGGAGTGTGGGCCTTCTCTCAGCTGCTGTCTCCTCAGCACCTTCCCAGTGCCGGCCCTCCTCACTGTGTTCCCGGGTCATGGTTAGTGAGGGTAGGGGGCTTATTTCGACTTTTTCAGTGCTCTCTGGGAGTAGGGGCTTCGGCTCTGTCAGAGCATGTGTTGTGGAGCGTGAGTCGGGTCATGGGCAGATGCTTGTAGGTGTAGTGTCTCTGTGCGGAGGGGGCCGCCTCGGGTTTGGGCCGAGAGGACGGGATGACCCACCTGCCTTAGCTACGGTATGGCTGCACCAGGTCCAACGGAATAATAATTCCATCTATTATAATAGCAATTATTAAGCACTTACTATGTGCAAACCACTGTTCTAAGCGCTGCGGAGTTTACGAGGCGATGGGGTTGTCCCACGGGGGGCTCACAGCCTTTAATCCCCACTTTACCGATGAGGACACCGAGGCACAGAGAAGCAAAGTGACGTGCCCAAAGTCACCCAGCCGGCAATTGGTGGAGGCGGGATTTGAACCCATGACCTCTGACGCCAAAGCCCGTGCTCTTTCCACTGAGCCACGCTGCTTCTTTAATCATTATTTTTCCGTCTTTCTTTTTAGATTCATCACTGACCCAGAGCCTTGGGAGACGTGGCTGTTCCTCAACAAAACCCCTGCAAGTGAGTAGCTTACACACTTTTTTGTTCCTGGTGCTTCCCCCACGCCTTTTCCCGCATCTAGTCCTCCTCTTAAAAAAAAATGGAAACCACTGTACAGGGCTTTAATTAAAAAAACCCCACAACCTTCCTATTTTAAAGACGAAAATCACTCTCCCCAACTTAACCCTGCAAGAGCAAACGGTTTGTTGGTGCTCCCGGCAGCCCGAATCTGTTTTTTTTTTTGTGTGTGTGTGTGTGTGTGCCTATGATCACACAACCTATTTTCTGGTGGCCACAGGGTCCAAAAGGATTTCTGGTGCCCGTGGATACCCTAATGAGTGCCTTGGGCACCAATAGGAGGATCGGGTGTCGGTCGAGGGTATTGCCGACGCCCCACAGTTGCCCAAAAGTCCGTTTGGGGGCCACAGGTCACAAGTAAACCTCGCATAACCGTGGGTGTGCCTAAACCGGTTTACTATCCATAGCGGTTGCCCAAATTGATTTTTGGCTGGTAATTTGATTTTCCTGAAGGGACGATAAAGAATATCAATATTCTGGCTGTCCAGAGGCCCTTTGAGTTCCTTGAAAATCGATGGAGATCAGTCTGGAAAATGGAACAGACTCGGTTGGAATGCCCGACAAGCCATGTGTCCACACCAATGCTTGAAGGAAGGTGGATGGGGCATTAAAAAAAATCCCCAAAACACGAAAAGATTTTCGGGCCGGCAATTCCCTCTGCCCATCCTCTAAAGGAACTACCTGCCTTCGCGGGACACCATGGATATTAATAGTCAGATGATGCATTGGCAATTACTTTTTCATTTAGGTTCCAGTGGTGGTTCTGAGGTTTCGAATACATTATTTAAACCCCTCTATACTTTTGGGTGCCATCGTGGATTTTTCTCAATTTTATTTCCCTGTGGGATTTAGGGCCCTCTTCCCGGGGTCCACCTCTTGGGGTGGACAGTTGAAGATCGGCAGGGTCCCAGTTCCAGTCCCGTTGGGTCCTTACTGTCCAAATCGAAAGAAATTTAATTTGATTCCCTCCTCTTGGGGACAGAATGTTGGATCGGGGAACTTTGTTTGTTTGTTTGTTTTCTTCTTTTTCAATAATCAGCTAGGCCGTACCCTAGCTCTTCCATCCCCTGAGTCCATTAGAGCACCCGAATTTCCTTTTCGGTCCTTCGCCACTGGGTTTTCCATGCCACCGGCTCCCGAGGAAGCCCCCCTCCGCCTCCCACACACTCTGTCAAGCAGGCATGGTGTTTGTTCTTCAAAGGATGAGCGGCTCCCGGGCCCAGTCCCCTCCAATGGGGCCCACTGCTCAGCTGCTCCCAATCATGGGATTGCCAGGAGGTTGAGCCCCGCCCCTGCCCTACTCTATATGAGGCCCCCGGAGGGTGGGCCTTCTCTCAGAGGCTGTCTCTTCAGTACCTTCCCAGTGCCTGCCCTCCTGTCTGTGTTCCCGAGTCATGGTGAGTGAGGGTAGGGGGTTTATTTTGACTTTTCCACTGGTCTCTGGGGGTAGGGGCTTTGGCTCTGTCGGAGTTCGTGTTGTTGAGCTTGAGTCGGGTCGTGGGCAGATGCTTGTAGTTGTAATGTTTTTGTAAGGAGGGGGCCACCCGTTTCGGGTTTGGGCTGAGAGGACAGGATGACCCACCTGCCTCAGTTACGGTACGGCTGCACCAGTTTCATCGCAATCTATTAAAATAGCATTTATTAGGCACTTACTTTGTGCAAAGCACTGTTCTAAGCGCTGCGGAGGTTATGAGGTGAAGGGGTTGTCCCACGGGGGGCTTACAGCCTTAATCCCCACTTTACCGATGAGGGAACCGAGGCACAGAGAAGTGAAGTGAGGTGCCCAAAGTCACACAGCCGGCAACTGGTGGAGGCGGGATTTGAACCCATGACCTCTGACGCCAAAGCTCTTGCTCTTTCCACTGAGCCACGCTGCTTCTTTAATCATTATTTTTCCGTCTTTCTTTTTAGATTCATCACTGACCCAGAGCCTTGCGAGACGTGGCAACAAAACAAACCTCAACAAACCCCCTGCTCTCAACTCTACCCTTTCTACTCAGCTAGAGTCGCTCGCTCCCCTTTCCCTTCTCTGCTCTCGTACCACTATCCCACAGCCCTGGATCACTGCCAATCACTGTCTGCCTCCTTCGCTCTTATGCTCGAGCTGCTGAACGCTGCTGGCGAAAGTCTAAACACCATACCAACCTCGTTCACTTCAGGTTTATCCCTTCCTGCCTTACCTCAGCCCTCTCCTCTGCCAGACAAAACTATTTCTCCTCCCTAATTGACACCCATGCCCATTATCCCCGTCAGATCTTCCGTACAGTCAACTCCCTTTCCAGGCCCCCGGTTCCTCCCCGTCCTCCTTCCCTCACCCCCAACGATCTGGCCTCCTACTTCATTGATAAAATTAAATCCACCAGGTCTGACCTCCCCAAAGTCACTCCCCCGCCCACACCCCCTTCTCCAACCTTCCGGCTCTCAACGCTCTCTGATACACTCCCATTCTTCCCAGCAGTATCGTCAGAGGAGCTCTCCTCCCTCCTCTCAAGTGCTATTCCGGCCACCTGTGCTTCTGACCCCATTCCCTCTCATCTCATGAAATCTCCCGCTCCGTCCCTTTTCCCCTCCTTAACTTCCATCTTCAACCGCTCACTCTCCACTGGTTCCTTCGCCTCTGCCTGAAATCATGCCCATGTCTCTCCCATCCTAAAAAAACCCTCTCTTGACCCCCACCTCACCTTCTAGATATCGCCCCATCTCCCTCCTACCATTCCTTTCCAAACTCCTTGAACTAGTCGTCTACACGCGCTGCCTCGAATCCCTCAACACCAACTCTCTCCTCGACCCCCTTCAATCGGGCTTCCGTCCCCTACATTCCACGGAAACTGCCCTCTCAAAGGTCACCAATGACCTCCTGCTTGCCAAATCCAACGACTCATACTCTATCGTAATCCTCCTTGACCTCTCAGCTGCATTCGACACTGTGGGCCACCCCCTTCTCCTCAACACGCTATCCAACCTTGGCTTCACAGAGTCCGTCCTCTCCTGGTTCTCCTCTTATCTCTCCAGTCGTTCATTCTCAGTCTCTTTGGCAGGCTCCTCCCCCCCGCCACCGCCTCTTCCAATCCCCTTACTGTAGGTTTTCCTCAAGTTTCAGTTCTTGGTCCCCTTCTGTTCGCGATATACTCTCACTCCCTTGGTGACCTCATTCGCTCCCACGGCTTCACCTATCATCTCTACGCTGATGACACCCAAATCTACATCGCTGCCCCTGCTCTCTCTCCCTCCCTGCAGGCTTGCATCTCTTCCTGCCTTCAGGACATCTCCATCTGGATGTCTGCCCGCCACCTAAACCTCAACATGTCCAAGACTGAACTCCTTGTCTTCCCTCCCAAACCCTGCCCTCTCTCAGACATTCCCATTACTGTTGACGGCACTACCATCCTTCCCGTGTCACCAGCCCACAACCTTGGTGTCATCCTCGACTTCGCTCTCTCGTTCACCCCTCACATCCAAGCCATCACCAATACCTGCCGGTCTCACATCCGCAACATTGCCAAGATCCGCCTTTTCCTCTCCATCCAAACCGCTACCCGGCTCATTCAAGCTCTCATCCTATCCCGTCCGGATTACTGTATCAGCATCGTCTCCGATCTCCCATCCTCCTGTCTCTCCCCACTTCAATCCATACCTCACGCCGCTGCCCGGATTGTCTTTGTCCAGAAACGCTCTGGGCATGTTACTCCCCTCCTCAAAAATCTCCAGTGGCTACCAATCAACCTACGCATCAGGCAGAAACTCCTCACCCTCGACCTCAAGGCTCTCCATCACCTCTCCCCCTCCTACCTCACCTCCCTTTTCTTCTACAGCCCAGCCCGCGCCCTCCGCTCCTCTGCCGCTAATCGCCTCACCGTGCCTCGTTCTCGCCTGTCCCGCCGTCGACCCCCGACCCACGTCATCCCCCTGGCCTGGAATGCCCTCCCTCCCCACATCCGCCAAGCTAGCTCTCTTCCTTCCTTCAAGGCCCTACTGAGGGCACACCCCCTCCAGGAGGCCTTCCCAGACTGAGCCCCCTCCTTCCTCTCCCCCACCTCCCCCTCTCCATCGCCCCCGCCGTACCTCCTTCCCTTACCCACAGCACCTGAATATAGGTATATATGTTTGTACGTATTTATTACTCTGTGTATTGAGTTATTTTACTTGTATACATTCTATTAATTTTATTTTGTTAATATGTTTTGTTTTCTTCTCTGTCTCCCCCTTCTAGACTGTGAGTCCACTGTTGGGTAAGGACCGTCTCTATATGTTGCCAACCTGTACTTCCGAAGTGCTTAGTACAGTGCTGTGCACACAGTAAGCGCTCAATAAATACGATTGAAGGAAGGAAGGAGTAGCTTACAGACTTTTTTCCCCTGGTGCTTCCTCTCCCTTTTCCCGCATCTAGTCCTCCTCGTAAAAAAAGGAAACAATTGTACAAGGCTATTAAAGAAAACCCCCACAACCTCCCTATTTTAAAAACGAAAATTACTCTCCCCAACTTAACCCTGCAAGACCAAACGGTTTGTTGGTGCTCCCGGCCGACCAAATCTGTTGATTTGTTCCCACGATCGCACAACCGATTCTTTGGTGGCTACAGGGTCCAAACGAGTTTCTGGTGCCAGTGGATATGCTAATGAGTACTTTGGGCACCAAGGGGAGGAGGGGGAGTCGGTCGAGGGTATTGTCGATGCCCACACATGCCCAAAAGTGCGAATGGGGTCCACATGGTCACAGGTTAACCTTAAATAACCATGCGGGGCCCCAAACCGGTTTTCAGTCACCATCCGTGCCCAAACTGAATTTTAGCTGATATTTAGGTTTTTCCAATGGGAGGATAAAGGATATCAATATTATGGATGTCTAGAGGTACTTTGGTTTTCTTGAAAATCGATGGAGATCACTCTGGAAAATGGAACAGACTGGGTTGGGCTGCCCGGCTAGCCATGTGTCCACCCCAGTGCTGGAAGGAAATCCCCAAAGCACGAAAAATTTTTTGGGCCGGCCATTCCCATTGTCCATCCTCTAAAGGAACCACCTCCCTTCCCGGGACAGCATGGATATTAGTAGTCAGATGATGCATTGGCGTTTCGATTTCCTCTTAAATAAATTTAAGAGGAAATCGAAACGCCAATTACTTTTTCATTTCGGTTCCTGTTGTGGTCCTCAGGTTTCTAAGGCATGATTTAAACCCCTTTATTCTTTTGGGGGCCATCGTGATTTTTTTTTCAATTTTATTTCCCTGTGGGATTTAGGGCACACTTCCCGGGGTCCACCTCTTGGGGTGGACAGTTTACGTTCGGCAGGGTCCCAGTTCCAGTCCCGCTGGGTCCTAACTGTCCAAATCGAAAGAAATTTAATTTAATTCCCGCCTCTTGGGGACAGAATGTTGGATCGGGAAACTTTTAGTTCATTTTGTTTTTCCTTCTTTTTAAATAATCGGCTAGGCCGTACCCTAGCTCTCTCATCCCCTGGGTCCCTTGGAGTACCCGAGATACTTTTTCGGTTCTTCCCCACTGGGTTTTCCATGCCACAGGCTGCCGAGGAAGCCCCCTCCGCCTCACACACACTCTGTCAAACAGGCAAGGTGTTTGTTCTGGAAAGGATGAGCGGCTCCCGGGCACAGTCCCCACCAATAATGGCCCAATGCACAGCTGCTCCCAATCAAGGGATTGTCAGGCGGTTGAGCAAGCGCCCCGCCCCTTCTCTACTCTATATAAGGCTCCCGGAGCTTGGGCTTTCTCTAAGGTGCTGCCTTTTCTGTACCTTTCCAGTGCCTGCCCTCCTCTCTGTGTTCCCGCGTCATGGTGAGTGAGGGTAGGGGTCTCATTTTGATATTTCACTGCTCTCTGTGGTTTGGGGCTTTGGCTCTGTCGGAGTTTGTGTTGTTGAGCCTGAGTCGGGCCGTGGGCAGTTGCTTGTAGGGATAGCGTCTCTGTGCGCAGGGGGCCGTCTCGGGTTTGGGCCCAGAGGACAGGATTACCCACCTACCCAGGTATGCTATGGCTGCACCTGTTCCATCGGAATAATAATTTCATCTATTATAATAGCATTTCTTAAGCACTTACTACGTGCAAAGCACTGTTCTAAGCGCTGCAGAGGTTACAAGGTAATCGGCTTGTCCCTCGGGGGGGTCACAGCCTTAATCCCCACTTTACCGACTAGGGAACCGAGGCACAGGTAAGTGAAGTGACGTGCCCAAAGTCACACGGCCGGAAATTGGTGAAGGCGGGATTTGAACGCAGGACCTCTTACTCCAAACCCTGTGTTCTTTCCACTGAGCCACGCTGCTTCTCTAATTCTTATTTTTCTGTCTTTCTTTTTAGATTCATCACTGACCCAGAGCCTTGGGAGAC
This sequence comes from Tachyglossus aculeatus, assembly GCF_015852505.1. Lineage (NCBI taxonomy): Eukaryota > Metazoa > Chordata > Mammalia > Monotremata > Tachyglossidae > Tachyglossus > Tachyglossus aculeatus. The sequence goes on from NC_052071.1 coordinate 9,943,121, forward strand.
ATGGCTCTTCGTCAACAAAATCTCTGCAAGTGAGTAGCTTACAGAATTATTTTTTCCTGGTGCTTTCTCTCCCTTTTCCCGCATCGAGTCCTCCTCATATAAAAAGGAACAACTGTGCAAGGCTTTTAAACAAATACCCCACAACCTCCCTATTTTTAAAACATAAATCAATCTCCCCAAATTAACCCTGAAAGAGCAAACGGTTTGTTAGTGCTCCCGACAGACCAAATCTGTTTCTCCTGGGCACTACAGATTTTCTGGTGGGCACAGGGTCCAAACGGATTTCTGGTGCTTGTGGATACCCTAATGAGTGCTTTGGGCACCAAGGGGAGGAGTGGGCGTCGGTTGAGGGTATTGTCGATGCCCACACGTGCCCAAAAGTACGTTTATGGGCCACAGGTTCAAAGGCAAACCTCACATAACCGTGGGGGTGCCTAAACAGGCTTTCGGTCCCCAGCGGTGCCCAAATAGATTTTTGGCTGGTAAGGTGGTTTTCTTGACGGGACGATAAAGGATATCAATATCCTGGCTGTCCAGAGGCACTTTGATGTCGTTGAAAATCGATCGAGATCACTCTGGAAAATGGAAGAGACTCGGTTGCTCATCCCGACTAGCCATGTGTCCACCACAATGCTGGAAGGAAAGTGGATGGGGCATTAAAAAATCCCTAAAACACGAAAAAATTCTCGGGCCGACAATTCCCTTTGTCCATCCTCTAAAGGAAGCCCCTGCCTTCCCGAGTCACCATGGATATTAATAGTCAGATGATGCATTGGCTTTTTGAATTCCTCTTAAATTAATTAATTAAATTAATTAATTGAAATTAATTAAATTAATTTAATTATATTTAAGAGGAAATCAAAAAGCCAATAACTTTTCCATTTCGGGTGCTGTTGTGGTTCTGAGATTGCTAAGGCATGTTTTAAATCCCTCTATACTTTTGGGGGCCATGGTGGATTTTTTTCAATTTTATTTGCCTGTGGCATTTAGGGCACACTTCCCGGGGTCCACTTCTTTGGGTGGACAGTTGAAGATCGTCAGGGTCTCAGTTCCAGACCCGTTGGGTCCTCCTTGTCCAAATCGAAAGAAATTTGACTTGATTCCCGCCTCTTGGGGACAGAATGTTGGATCGGGAAACTTTCAGTTTGTTTTTTTTCCTTCCTTTCAAATAATCAGCCAGGCTGTACCCTATCTCTCCCGTCCCTTGGGGCGCCCGAGATTCCTTTTCTGTCCTTCGCTACTGGGTTTTCCATGCCATCGGATGCCGAGGAAGCCCCCCTCCGCCTCCTCCGCACTCTGCCAAGCAGGCATGATGTTTGTTCTGCAAAGGATGAGCGGCTCCCGGGAACAGTCCCCTCCAGTGGTCGCCCACTGCTCAGTTGCTCTCAATCAAGTGATTTCCAGGCGGTTGAGCAAGGGCCCCGCCCCTTTCCTACTCTATATAAGGCCCCCGAAAGGTGGGCCTTTTCTCAGCTGCTGCCTCTTCAGTACCTTCCCAGCGTCTGCCCTCCTGTCTGTGTTCCTGGGTCATGGTGAGTGAGGGTAGGGGGCTAATATTGACTTCTGCACTGCTCTCTGGGGGTAGGGGCATCGGCTCTGTCGGAGTTTGTGTTGTTGAGCCTGAGTCGGGTCTTGGGTAGATACTTGTTGGTGTAGCTTCTCTGTGCGGAAGGGGCCATCTCGGGTTTGGGCCCAGAGGACAGGATGACCCACCTGCCTCAGGTACGGTATGGCTGTACTAGCTCCTTCGGAATAATAATTCTATCCATTATAATAACATTTCCTAAGCACATACTACATGCAAAGCACTGTTCTAAGCGCTGCAGAGGTTACAAGGTAATCGGGTTGTCCCACGGGGGGCTCAAAGCCTTAATCCCCACTTTACCGATGAGGGAACCAAGGCACAGAGAAGTGAAGTGACGTGCCCAAAGTCACACAGCCGGTAATTGGTGGAGGTGGGATTTGAACCCAGCACCTCTGACTCCATAGCCTGTGCTATTTCCACTGAGCCACGCTGCTTCTCTAATTCTTATTTTTCTGTCTTTCTTTTTAGATTCATCACTGACGCAGAGCCTTGGGAGACGTGGCTGTTCCTCAACACAACCTCTGCAAGTGAGTAGCTTACAGACTCTTTTTTTTTTCCTGGTGCTTCCTCTCCCTTTCCCCGCATCTAGTCCTCGTCATATAAAAAGGAATAACCATACAAGGCTTTTAAACAAAACCCCCACAACCTCCCTATTTTTAAAACATGCATAAATCTCCCCAAATTAACCCTGCAAGAGTAAACGGTTTTTGGTACTCCCGGCAGAACAAATCTGTTTTTTTTTTGTCCCCACGATGGCACAACCGATTTTTTGGTGGCCACAGTGTTGAAACAGATTTCCTGTCCCCGTGGATACCCTAATGAGTGGCTTGGACACCAACAGCAGGAGGGGGCGTCGATCAAGGGTATTGTCGATGCCCACACTTGCCCAAAAGTACATTTGGGGGCCACAGGGTCACAAGTAAACCTCACTTAACCGTGGTACCCAACGGTGCCGAAATTGATTTTTGACTTGTATTTTGTGTTTTTTTTGAGGGTACGATGAAGGATATCAATATTCTGGCTGACCGGAGACACTTTGATTTCCTTGAAAACCTATCGAGATCACTCTGGAAAATGGAACAGACTCGGTTGGGCTGCCGGACTTGCCGTGTGTCAACCCCAATGCTGGAAAGAAGGTGGATGAGGCATTCAAAAAAATCCCCAAAACACGAAAAAATTTTCGGGCCGGCAATTCCCTTTGTCCATCCTCTAAAGGAACAACCCGCCTTCCGGGAACACCATGGATACTAATAGTCAGATGATTTTTGATTTCCTCTTCAATGAATTTAATTTAAAATAATTTCCAATAAGTTTCTCATTTCGGTTCCTGTTGTGGTTCTGAGGTTTCTAAGGCATGTTTTAAACCCCTCTATTCTTTTGGGGGCCATAGTGGATTTTTTTCGATTTTATTTCCCTGTGGGATTTAGGGTACTCTTCCCGGGGTCCGCCTCTTGGGTTGGACAGATGAAGATAGGCAGGGTCCCAGTTCCAGTCTCGTTGGGTACTCACTGTACAAATCGAAAGAAATTTTATTTGATTCCCGTCTCTTGGGAACAGAATGTTGACGGGAAACTTTTTATTCCTTTTTTTTCTCTTTATATAATCAGCTAGGCCGTACCCTAGTTCTCCGATCCCCTGGGTCACTTGGAGTACCAGAGATTCCTTTTCGTTCCTTCCCCACTAGGTTTACCATGCCACCGGCTGCCGGGGAAGCCCCCCCGCCCCCCCCTGCATCCCACGCACTCTGCCAAGAAGGTACGGTGTTTGTTCTGCAAAAGATGAGCCGCTCACGGGCACAGTCCCCTCCAATGGTGGCCCACTGCTCCCAATCAAGGGATTGCCAGGCGGTTGAGTCCCGCCCATTCCCTACTCTATAAACGGTCCCCGGAGGGTGGGCCTTCTCCCAGCTTCAGCCGTTGCTGTACCTTCCCAGTGCCTGCCCTCCTCTCTGTATTCCCGGATCATGGGGAGTGAGGATAGGGGGCTTATTTTGACGTTTTCACTGCTCTCTGCGGGTAGGGGCTTTGGCTCTGTCGGAGTTTGTGTTGTTGATCCTGAGTCGGGTCGTGGGCAGATGCTTTTAGGTGTAGTGTCTCTGTGCAGAGGGGGCCTTCTCGAGTTGGGTCTGAGAGGTCAGAGTGACCCACCTGCCCCACTTACGGTATGGCTTCACGAGTTCCATTGGAATAATAATTCCATCTATTATAGTAGCATTTATTCAGGATTTATTATATGCAAAGCACTGTTCTAAGCGCGGCAGATGTCACAAGGTACTCGGGTTATTCAAGATGGGGCTCACAGCCTTAATCCTCACTTTACCGATGAGGGAACCGAGGCACAGAGAAGTTAAGTCACTTGTCCAAATTCACACAGCTGGTAATTTGTGGAAATGGGATTTGAACCCATGACCTCTGACTCCCACCCCCGCGCTCTTTACACTGAGCCACGCTGCTTCTCTATTTTTTTTGTATTTCTATTTAGAATAATCACAGACCCAGAGCCTTGGGAGACGTGGTTGTTCCTCCATAAAACCCTTGCAAGTGAGTAGCTTACAGACGTTTTTTTTCCTGATGCTTCCTTTCCCTTTTTCCGCATCTAGTCCTCCTCATAAAGAAAGGAACAACTGTAGAAGGCTGGTAAACCAAAACCACACAGGCTCCCTATTTTAAAAACGAAATTCCCACTCCCAAAGTGAAGCCTGCAAGAACAAACGCTTGATTGTTGCTCATGGCAGAACAAGTCTATTGATTTGTGCCCACGATCACAAAACCGATTTTTAGGTGGCTACAGGGTCCAAAAGGATTTCTGGTGCCCGTAGATAACCTAATGAGTGCTTTGAAAACCAAGCGGAGGAGTGGGCGTTGGTCGAGGGCAATATCGATGCCCACACGTGCCCAAAAGTGCGGTTGGGGGAGACAGGGTCACAGGTAAACCTTAAATAACCGTGGGGTGGGGGTGTGTGTTCTAAACTGATTTTAGGTCCCGCGGTGCCCCAATGGCTTTTTGGCTGGTAATTTGGTTTTCCTGATGTGAGGATAAAGGATATCAATATTCTGAATGTCCAGAGATACTTTGATTTCCTTGAAAATGGATGGAGAGCACTCTGGAAAATGGAAAAGATTCGGTTGGGCTGCCCGGATAGCCATGTGTTCACCCCAATGCTGGAAGGGAGGAGGATGGGCCATTAAAAAAAATCCCCAAAACACGAATATTTTTCGGGCCAGCAATTACCTTTGTCCGTCCTATAAAGGAACTACCTCCCTTCCCGGGACACCATGGATATTAATAGTCAGATGATGCATTGACTTTTTGATTTCCTCTTAAATTGATTTAATAAATTTAATTTAATTTAATAAATGTAATAAATTTAAGAGGAAATCAAAACGCCAATTACTTTTTCATTTCGGTTCCTGTTCTGGTTCTTAGGTTTCTAAGGCATGCATCAGACCCCTCTATTTTGGGGGGCCCATCGTGGTTTTTCTTCAATTTCATTTCCCCGTGGGATTTAGGGCACACTTCCAGGGGTCCACCTCTTGGGGTGGACAGTTGAAGATGTGAAGGGTCCCAGTTCCAGTCTCGGTGGGTCCTCACTGTCCAAACCGAAAGATATTTGATTTGATTCCCGCCTCTTGGGGAGAGAATGTTGGATCGGGAAACTTTTAGTTAGTTTTTTTTTTTCCTTTTCAAATAATCAGCCAGGCCGTACCCTAGCCCTCCCATTCCCTGGGTCCCTTGGAGTATCCGAGATAACTTTTCGGTCCTTCCCCAGTGGGTTTCTCATGCCACCCCTGCCGAGGAAGCCCGCCTCCAAATCCCACGCACTCTGCCAAGTGGGTACGGTGTTTGTTCTGCAAAGAATGAGCTTCTCACCGGCACAGTCCCCTCCAATGGTGGCCCACTACTCAGCTGCTCTCAATGAAGGGATTGCCAGGCGATAGAGTCCCGACCTTTCCCTACTCTATATAAGGCCCCCGGACATTTGGCCTTCTCCCGGTTGCTGCCGTTTCAGTAACTTACCAGTGCCTGCCCTCTTCTCTGTATTGCCGGATCATGATGAGTGAGGTTAGGGGGCTAATTTTGACCTTTTCACTGCTCTCTGGGGTTAGTGGTTTTGGCTCTGTCTGAGTTTGTGTTGTTGATCCTGAGTCGGGTCGTGGGCAGATGCCTGTAGGTGTAGTTTCTCTGTGCGGAGGGGGCCGTCTCGAGTTTGGTCCGAGTGGTCAGAATGACCTAACTGCCCCATTTACGGTATGGCTGCACGAATTCCATTGGAATAATAATTCCATGTAATGTAGTATTATTTATTAAGGACTTCTTATATGCAAAGCACTGTTCTGAGCGCGGCAGAGGTTACAAGGTAATCGGATTGTCCAACGCGGGGCTCACAGCCTTAATCCCCACTTTACCGATGAGGGAACCGAGGCACAGAGAAGTGAAGTGACATGTCCAAAGTCACACAGCCGGTAATTGGTGGAGGCGGCATTTGAACCCATGACCTGTGACTCCAAAGCCCGCGCACCGTGACAAGCTGCTTCTCTAATTATTTTTGTCTTTGTATTTAGATTAATCCCTGACCCAAAGCCTTGGGAGACGTGGCTGTTCCTCCACAATACCCCTGCAAGTGAGTAGTTTACTGACTTTTTTTCCTTGTGCTTCCTTTCCCTGTTTCTCTATCTAGTCCTCCTCATAAAAAAGGAACAACTGTAGAAGCCTTTAAATCCAAAACCCCAAAGCCTCCCAATTTTTAAAGCGACAATCACTCTCCCCAAGTTTAGCCAGCAAGAGCAAGCGCTTTGTTGGTGCTCATGGCAGAACAAATCTGTTGATTTTTGCCCGCGATCGCAAAACCGATTTTTAGGTGGCTTCACATATCTGGTGCCCATAGATAAGCTAATAACGTGCTTTGGGCACCAAGGGGAGAGGTGGCCGTCGGTCGAGGGTATTCCCGATGCCCACACATGCCCGAAAGTGGGCCTGGGAGCCACAGGGTCATAGGTCAACCTTAAATAACCGGTTTTCGGTCCCCAGCGGTGCCCAAATTGATTTTTGGCTGGTAATTTGGATTTCCAGATGGGAGGATAAAGGATATCAATATTCTGGATGTCCAGAGTTATTTTTCTTTCCGAGAAAATCGGTGGAGATCACTCTGGAAAGTGGAACAGACTCGGTTGGTTTGCCCGGTTAGCCCTGTGTCCACCCCAGTGCTGCAAGGAAGGAGGATGGGTCATGCCAAAAAATCCCCAAATCACGAAAAATCGTTCGGGAGGGCAATTCCCTTTGTCTTTCCTCTAAAGGAACCACCTCCCTTCCCGGGACAGCATGGATATTAATCGTCAGATGATGCATTGGCGTTTTGATTTCGTCTAAAATTTATTGTTTACTTTTTCATATCGGTTCCTTTTGTGGTTCTGAGATTTCTAAGGCATGTTTTAAAGCCCTGTATTCTTTTGCGGGCCATCGCAGTTTTTTTTTCAATTTTATTTCCCTAGGGGATTTACAGCACTCTTCCCGGGTCCACCACTTGGGGTGGACAGTTCAAAATCGGCAGGGTCCCAGTTCCAGTCTCGTACTGCCCTCACTGTCCAAACCGAAAGAAATTTGATTTAATTCCCGCCTCATGGAGACAGAATCTTGGATCGGGAAACTTATAGTTCCGTTTATTTTTCCTTCTTTCTAAATAATCAGCTAGGCCGTACCCTAGCTCTCCCATTCCCTGGGTAACTTGGAGTACCCGAGATTCCTTTTCGGTCCTTCCCCACTGGGTTTCTCATGCCGCCACATGCCGAGGAAGCACTCTTCCACATCATGCCAAGGGGGTACGGTGTTTGTTCTGCAAAGTATGTGCCGCTCACCGGCACAGTCCCCTCCAATGGTGGCCCACTACTAAGCTGCTCCCAATGAAGGGATTGCCAGGCAATTGAGTCCCGACCTTTCCCTACTCTATATAAGGCCCCCGGAGGTTTGGCCTTCTCCCGATTGCTGACGTTTCAGTATCTTACCAGTGCCTGCCCTCTTCTCTATATTGCCGGGTCATGGTGAGTGAGGTTAGGGGGCTAATCTTGACCTTTTCACTGCTCTCTGGGGTTAGGGGCTTTGGCTCTGTCTGAGTTTGTGTTGTTGATCCTGAGTCGGGTCGTGGGTAGATGCTTGTCGGTGTAGTTTCTCTGTGCGGAAGGGTCCGACTCGAGTTTGGTCCGAGAAGTCAGAATAAACCACCTACCCCATTTACGGTATGGCTGCACGAGTTCCATTGGAATAATAATTCCACGTAATGTGGTATTATTAAGGACTTCTTATGTGCAAAGCACTATTCTGAGCGCGGCAGAGGTTACAAGGTAACCGGATTGTCCAACCCGGGGCTCACAGCCTTAATCCCCACTTTACCTTGGAACGTGTGACTCCAAAGCTCACGCTCTTTACACTGTGACAAGGAGCTTCTCTAATTATTTTTGTCTTTCTATTTAGATTAATCCCTGACCCAAAGCCTTGGGAGACGTGGCTGTTCCTCCACAAAACCCCTGCAAGTGAGTAGTTTACAGACTTTTTTCCTGGTGCTTCCTTTCCCTTTTTCTCTATCTAGTCCTCCTCATAAAAAAGGAACAACTGCAGAAGGCTTTTAATCCCAAACTCCAAAACCTCCCTATTTTTAAAACGAAAATCACTCTCCCCATGTGAAGCCAGCAAGAGCAAGCGCTTTCTTGGTTCTCATGCCAGAACAAATCTGTTGATTTGTGCCCACGATCGCAAAACCGATTTTTAGGTGGCTTCATATATCTGGTGCCCGTAGATAACCTGATGAGTGCTTTGGGCTCCAAGGGGAGGGGTGGCCATCGGTCGAGGGTATTCCCGATGCCCACACATGCCCGAGAGTGCGATTGGGGGCCACAGGGTCATAGGGTAACCTTAAATAACCGTGTGGGGGCCTAAACCGGGTTTCGGACCCCAGCGGTGCCCAAATTGATTTTTGGCTGGTACTTTGGATTTCCCGATGGGAGGATAAAGGATATCAATATTCTCGATGTCCAGAGGTACTATGCTTTCCTAGAAAATCGATGGAGATCACTCTGGAAAATGGAACAGACTCGGTTGGGTTGCCCGAATAGCCCTGTGTTCACCCCAGTGCTGCAAGGAAGGAGGATGGGTCATGCCAAAAAATCCCCAAATCACGAAAAATCTTTCGGGCGGGCAATTCCCTTTGTCCTTCCTCTAAAGGAACCACCTCCCTTCCCGGGATACCATGGATATTAATAGTCAGATGATGCATTGGCTTAGGAAATCAAAACGCCAATTACTTTTTCATATCGGTTCCTTTTGTGGTTCTGAGGTTTCTAAGGCATGTTTTAAAGCCCTGTAGTTTTTTGGGGGGCCACCGTGGTTTTTTTCAATTTTATTTCCCTGGGGGATTTAGGGCACTCTTCCCAGGGTCCACCTCTTGGGGTAGACAGTTCAAAATCGGCAGGGTCCCAGTTCAAGTCTCATAGGGTCCTCATTGTCCAAACCGAAAGAAATTTGATTTAATTCATGCCGCATGGTGACAGAATGTTGGATCGGGAAACTTTTAGTTCGGTTTATTTTTCCTTCTTTCTAAATAATCCGCTAGGCCGTACCCTAGCTCTCCCATTCCCTGGGTCCCTTGGAGTACCCGAGATTCCTTGTCGGTCCTTCCCCACTGGGTTTTTCAAGCCACCCCCCTGCCGAGGAAGCCCCCATCCACATCCCACGCACTCTGCCAAGCGGGTACGGTGTTTGTTCTGCAAAGAATGAGCCACTCACCAGCACATTCCCCTCCAATGGTGGCCCACTAGTCAGCTGCTCCCAATGAAGGGATTGCCAGGCGACTGAGTCCCGACCTTTCCCCACTCTATATAAGGCCCCTTGAGGTTTGGCCTTCTCCCGGTTGCTGCCGTTTCAGTATCCTACCAGTGCCTGCCCTCTTCTCTATATTCCCGCGGCATGGCGAGTGACGTTAGAGGGCTAATTTTGACCTTTTCACAGTTCTCTGGGGGTAGGGGCTTTGGCTCTGCCTGAGTTTGTGTTGTTGATCCTGAGTCGGGTCGTGGGCAGATGCCTGTAGGTGTAGTTTCTCTGTGCGGAGGGGGCCGTCTCGAGTTTGGTCCGAGAGGTCTGAATGACCCACCTGCCCCATTTACGGTATGGCTGCACGCGTTCCATTAGAATAATAATTCCATGTAATGTAGTATTATTTATTAAGGACTTCTTATGTGCAAAGTACTGTTCTGAACGTAGTAGAGGTTACAAGGTAATCGGATTGTCCAACGCGGGGCTCACAGCCTTAATACTCACTTTTCCGATGAGGGAACCGAGGCACAGAGAAGTGCCTTTACGTGTCCAAAGTCACAAAGCCGATAACTGGTGGGGACGGGATTTGAACTCATGACCAGTGACTCCAAAGCCCGCGCTCTTAACACTGTGACAAGCTGCTTCTCTATTTTTGTCTTTCTGTTTAGATTAATCCTTGACCCAAAGCCTTGTGAGACGTGGCTGTTCCTCCACAAAACCCCTGCAAGTGAGTAGTTTACAGACCTTTTTTTTCCTGGTGCTTCCTTTCCTTTTTACTCTAGCCTCGTCATAAAAAAAGGAACAAATGTAGAAGGCTTTTAATCCAAAACCCCACAACCTCCCTATTTTTAAAACGAAAATCACTCTCCCCATGTGAAGCCAGCAAGAGCAAGCGCTTTGTTGGTGCTCATGGCTGAACAAATCTGTTGATTTGTGCCCACGATTGGAAAAACGATTTTTAGGTGGCTACATAGATATCTGGTGCCCGTATATAATCTAATGAGTGCTTTGGGCTCAATGGGAGGAGTGGCCGACGTTCGTGGGTATTGTCGATGCCCACACATGCCCGAAATTGCGTTTGGGGGCCACAGGTTAACCTTAAATAACCGTGTGGTGGCCTAAACCGGTTTTCGATTACAAAAGCATTTCTTAAGCACTTACTACGTGCAAAGCACTGTTCTAAACGCTGCAGAGTTTACAAAGTAATCGGCTTGTCTCTCGGGGGGCTCACAGCCTTAATCCCCACTTTACCTACGAGGGAACCGAGGCACAGAGTAGTCAAGTGATGTGCCCAAAGTCACACGGCCGGTAATTGAAGGCGGGATTGGAACCCAGGACCTCTGACTCCAAACCCTGTGTTCTTTCCACTTAGCCAGGCTGCTACTCTAATTCTTATTTTTCTGTCTTTCTTTTGAGATTGATCACTGACGTAGAGCCTTGGGAGACATGGCTGTTCCTCAACAAAACCTCTGCAAGTGAGTAGGTTACAGAATATTTTTTTCCTGGTGCTTTCTCTCCCTTTTCCCGCATCTTGTACTCCTCATATAAAACGGAACAACTGTGCAAGGCTTTTAAACAAATACCCCACAACCTCCCTATTTTTAAAACGTAAATCAATCTCCCCAAATTAACCCTGCAAGAGGAAATGGTTTGTTAGTACTCCCGACAGACCAAATCTGTTTATTTTATGCCTAGGAAGGCACTACAGATTTTCTGGTGGGCACAGGGTCCAAACGGATTTCTGGTGCACGTAGATACCCTACTGAGTGCTTTGGGCACCACGGGGAGGAGGGGGCGTCTGTCGAGGGTATTTTCGATGCCCACACTTGCCCAAAAGTACGTCTATGCGCCACAGGTTCAAAGGTAAACCTCACATAACCGTGGGGGGTGCCTAAACAGGCTTTCGGTCCCCAGCGGTGCCCAAATTGATTTTTGGCTGGTAAGGTGGAATTCAGTACGGGACGATAAAGGAGATCAATATCCTAGCTGTCCAGTGGCACTCTTGATGTGGTTGAAAATCGACGGACATCACTCTGGAAAATGGAAGAAACTCGGTTGGGCTGCCCGACTAGCCATGTGTCCACCACAACGCCGGAAGGAAAGTTGATGGGGCATTAAAAAAATCCCTAAAACACGAAAAAATTTTCGGGCCGCCAATTCCCTTTGTCCATCCTCTAAAGTAATCCCTTGCCTTCCCGGGTGACCATGGATATTAATAGTCAGATGATGCATTGGCTTTTTAAAATTACTCTTCAATTGATTGATTAATTTTAATTAATAAAATGAAGTAATTTAATGAATTAAATTATTTATATTTGAGGAATATTTGAGAAATTTGTTTTTTCCTGGTGCTTTCTCTCCCTTTTCCCGCATCTAGTCATCCTCATAAAAAAGGAACAACTGAACAAGGCTTTTAAACAAATATCCCACAACCTCCCTATTTTTAAAACATAAATCAATCTCCCCAAATTAACCCTGCAAGAGCATACGGTTTGTTAGTGCTCCTGGCAGACCAAATCTGTTTGTTTTGTGCCCAGGATGGCACTACAGATTTGTTGGTGGGCAGAGGGTCCAAACAGATTTCTGGTGCTCGTGGATACCCTAATGAGTGTTTTAGGGAACCAAGGGGAGGAGGGGGAGGGGGTCGAGGGTGTTATCGATGTCCACACATGGCCAAAAGTGCGATTGGGGGCCACAGGGTCCCAAGTAAACCTTAAATAACCATGCAGGGGCCTAAAGAGTTTTCCAGTACCCAGCGGTGCCCAAATTGATTTTTGGCTGGTAATTTCGATTTCCTGATGGGAGGATAAAGGATATCAATATTCTGGATGTCCAGAGGTACTTTGATTTCCTTGAAAATCGATGGAGATCACTCTGGAAAATGGAACAGACTCGGTTGGGCTGCCCTGATAGCCATATGTCCACCTCAATGCTGGAAGGAAGGCGGATGGGCCATTAAATTCCTCGAAACACGAAACTTTTTCGGGCCGGCAATTCCCTTTGGATATCGTATAAAGGAACCATCTCCCTTACCGGGACAACATGCATATTAATATTCAGATGATGCATTGGCTTTTTGATTCCTCTCAAAACGCCAATTACTTTTTCATTTCGGTTCCTGTTGTGGTCCTCAGGTTTCTAAGGCATGTTTAAAACCCCTCTATCATTTTGGGGGCCATCGTTATTTTTTTTTTCAATTTTGTTTCCCTGTGGAATTTAGGGCACACTCCTCGGGGTCCACCTCTTGGTTTGGAGAGTTTACGTTCGGCAGGGTCCCAGTTCCAGTCCCGTTGGGTCCTCACAGTACAAATCGAAAGAAATTTGATTTAATACTCGCCTCTTGGGGAACGAATGTTGGATCGGGAAACTTCTAGGTCGTTTTATTATTCCTACTATTTAAATAATCAGGCTGTACCCTAGCTCTATCATCCCCTGGGTCCCTTGGAGTACACGAGATGCTTTTTCGGTCCTTCCCCACTGGGTTTTTAATGTCACCCCCTACCGAGTAAGCCCCCCTCCACACCCCACGCAGTCTGCCAAGTGGGTACGGTGTTTGTTCTGCAAAGGGTGAGCCGCTCACGAGCACAGTCCCCTCGAATGTTCACCCACTACTCAGCTGCTCCCAATGAAGGGATTGCCAGGCGATTGAGTCCCACCCATTCCCTACTCTATATAAGGCCCCTGGAGGTTCGGCTCTCTCCTGGTTGCTAACGTTTCAGTATCTTAACAGTGCCTGCCCTCTTCTCTATATTGCTGGGTCATGGTGAGTGAGGTTAGGGTGCTAATTTTGACCTTTTCACTGCTCTCTGGGGGTAGGGGCTTTGGCTCTGTTTTAGATTGTGTTGTTGATCCTGTGTCACGACGTGGGCAGATGCCTGTAGGTATATTTTCTCTGTGCGGAGGGGGCCGTCTCGAGTTTGGTCCGAGAGGTCAGAATGACCCACCTGCCCCATTTACGGTATGGCTGCACGAGTTCCATTGGAATAATAATTCCGTCTAATATAGTATTATTTATTAAGGACTCATGGGTAAATCACTGTTCTGAGCGCGGCAGAGGTTAGAAGGTAATTGTGCTGTCCAACGCGGGGCTCACAGTCTTAATCCCCACTTTACGGATGAGGGAACCGAGGCACAGATAAGTGAAATGACGTGTCCAAAGTCACACAGCCGGTAATTGGTGGAGGCGGCATTTGAACCCATGACCTGTGACTCCAAAGCACGTGCTCTATACAGTGTGACAAGCTGCTTCTCTAATTATTTTTGTCTTTCTATTTAGATTAATCCACGATCCAGAGCCTTGGGAGACGTGGCTGTTCCTCCACAAAATCCCAGTAAGTGAGTAGTTTACAGACCTTTTTTTTCCGGGTGCTTCCTTTCGCTTTTTCTCTATCTAGTCCTCCTCATAAAAAAAGGAACAACTGTAGAAGGCTTTTAATCCAAAACCCCAAACCCTCCCTATTTTTAATGCGACAATCACTCTCCCCAAGTTTAGCCAGCAAGAGCAAGCGCTTTCTTGGTTCTCATGCCAGAACGAATCTGTTGATTTGCGCCCGCGATCGCAAAACCGATTTTTAGGTTGCTTCAGATGTCTGCTGCACGTAGATAACCTAATGAGTGCTTTGGGCTCCTAGGGGAGGAGTGGTCGTCTGTCGAGGGTATTGCCGATGCCCACACATGTCTGAAAATGCGATTGGGGGCCACAGGGTCAAAGGTTAACCTTAAATTACCGTGTGGGGGCCTAAACCGGTTTTCGGTCCCCAGCAGTGCCCAAATTGATTTTTGGCTAGTGATTTGGATTTCCTGATGGGAGGATAAAGGATATCAATATTCTGGATGTCCAGAGGTACTTTACTTTCCTAGAAAATCGATGGAGATCACTCTGGAAAATGGAACAGACTAGGTTGGGTTGCCGGGCTAGCCCTGTGTCCACCCCAATGCTGCAAGGAAGGAGGATGGGTCATTCCAAAAAATCCCCAAATCACGAAAAATCTTTCGGGCGGGCAATTCCCTTTGTCCTTCCTCAAAAGGAACCACCTCCCTTCGCGAGACACCATGGATATTAATAGTCAGATGATGTATTGGCTTTTTGATTTCCTCTTAAATTAAATAAATTTAAGAGGAAATCAAAACGCCAATTACTTTTTCCTATCGGTTCCTTTTCTGGTTCTGAGGTTTCTAAGGCAGGTTTTAAAGCCCTGTATTCTTTTGGGGGCCATCGTGGTTTTTTTCCATTTTATTTATCTGGGGGATTTAGGGCACACTTCCCAGGGTCCACCTCTTGGGGTAGACAGTTCAAAGTCGGCAGGGTCCCAGTTCCAGTCTCGTACTGTCCTCACTGTCCAAACCGAAAGAAATTGGATTTAATTCCCGTCTCATGGAGACAAAATGTTGGATTAGGAAACTTTTTGTTCGGTTTCTTATTTAATAATCAGCTAGGCCGTACCCTAGCTCACCCATTCCCTGGGGCCCTTGGAGTACCGGAGATTCCTTTTAGGTCCTTCCCCACTGGGTTTTTCATGCCACCCCCTGCCGAGAAAGCCCCCCTCCATATCCCACACACTCTGCCAAGCGGGTACGGTGTTATTTCTGCAAAGAATGAGCCGCTCACCGGCACACTTCCCTCCAATGGTTGCCCACTACTCAGCTGCTCCTAATAAAGAAATTGCCAGGCGATTGAGTCCCGACATTTCCCTACTCTATATAAGGCCCCCGGAGGTTTGGCCTTCTCCCGGTTGCTGCCGTTTCCGTGTCTTACCAGTGCCTGCCCTCTTCTCTATATTGCCGGGTCATGGTGAGTGAGCTTAGGGGGCTAATTTTGACCTTTTTGCTGCATTCTGGGGTAGGGGCTTTATCTCTGTCTGAGTTTGTGTTGTTGTTCCTGAGTCGCGTCGTGGGCAGATGCCTGTAGATGTAGTTTCTCTGTGCGGAGGGGTCCCTCTCGAGTTTGGTCCGAGAGGTCAGAATGACCCACCTGCCACATTTACGGTATGGCTGCACGAGTTCCATTGGAATAATAAATCCATATAATGTAGTATTCTTTATTAAGGACTTCTTATGTGCAAAGCACTGTTCTGAGCGCGGCAGAGGTTACAAGGTAATCGGATTATCCAACGCGGGGCTCACAGCCTTAATCCCCTCTTTACCGATGAGGGAACCGAGGTACAGAGAAGTGAAGTGACGTGTCCAAAGTCACAAAGCAGGTAATTGGTGGAGGCGGGATTTGATCTCATGACCTGTGACTCCAAAGCCCGCGCTCTTTACACTGGGACAAGCTGCTTCACTAATTATTTTGTCTTTCTATTTAGAGTAATCCCTGACACAAAACTTTGGGAGACGTGGCTGTTACTCCACGAAACCCCTGCAAGTGAGTAGTTTACAGACATTTTTTTCCTGGTGCTTCCTTTCCCTTTTTCTCTATCTAGTCGTCCTCATAAAAAAAGGTACAACTGCAGAAGGCTTTTAATGCAAAACCCCAAAACTTCCCTATTTTTAAATCCCTCTCCCCATGTGAAGCCAGCAAGAGCAAGCGCTTTTTTGGTGCTCATGCCAGAACAAATCTGTTGATTTGTGCCCACGATCGCAAAACCGATTTTTAGGTGGCTTCACATATCTGGTGCCCGTAGATAACCTAATGAGTGCTTTGGGCTCCAAGGGGAGGAGTGGCCGTCGGTCGAGGGTATTCCCGATGCCCACACATGCCCGAGAGTGCGATTGGGGGCCACAGGGTCATAGGTTAACCTTAAATAAACCTGTGGGGGCCTAAACCGGTTTTCGGACCCCAGCGGTGCCCAAAGTGATTTTTGGCTGGTACTTTGGATTTCCCGATGGGAGGATAAAGGATATCAATATTCTGGATGTCCAGAGGTACTATGGTTTCCTAGAAGATCGATGGAGATCACTCTGGAAAATGGAATAGACTCGGTTCGGTTGCCCGGCTAGCCCTGTGTTCACCCAAATGCTGCAAGGAAGGAGGATGGGTCATGCAAAAAAATTCCCAAATCACGAAAGATTTTTCGGGCGGACAATTCCCCTTGTCCTTCCTCTAAAGGAATTCTCCCTTCCCGGGACACCATGGATACTAATAGTCAAATGATGCATTGGCTTTTTGATTTCCTCTTAAATTAAGTAAATTTAAGAGGAAATCAAAACGCCAATTACTTTTTCATATCGGTTTCTTTCGTGGTTCTGAGGTTTCTAAGGCATGTTTTAAAGCCCTGTATTCTTTTGGAGGCCATCGTGGTTTTTTTCCATTTTATTTCCCTGGGGGATTTAGGGCACACTTCCCAGGGTCCACCTCAGGTAGACAGTTTAAAATCGGCAGGGTCCCAGTTCCAGTCTCGTGCTGTCCTTACTGTCCAAACCGAAAGAAATTTGATTTAATTCCCGCCTCATGGAGACAAAATGTTGGATCGGGAAACTTTTTGTTATGTTAATTTTTCCTTCTTTTTAGAGAATCAGCTAGGCCGTACCCTAGCTCTCCCATTCCCTGGGGCCCTTGGAGTACCCGAGAATCCTTTTCGGTCCTTCCCCACTGGGTTTTTCATGCCACCTCTTGCCGAGGAAGCCCTCCTCCACATCATGCCAAGAGGGTACGGTGTTTGTTCTGCAGAGAATGAGCTGCTCACCGGCACAGTCCTCTCCAAAGGTGGCCCACTACTCAGTTGCTCCCAATGAAGGGATTCCCAGGCGATTGATTCCCGACCTTTCCCTACTTTATATAAGGCCCCCGGAGGTTTGGCCTTCCCCCAGTTGCTGCCGTTTCAGTATCTTACCAATGCCTGCCCTCTTCTCTATATTGCCGGGTCATGGTGAGTGTGGTTAGGGGGCTACTTTTGACCTTTTCACTACTCACTGTGGGGTAGGGGATTTGGCTCTGTCTGAATTTGTGTTGTTCATCCTGATTCGGGTCCTGGGCACATGCCTGTAGGTATAGTTTCTCTAATTAGTTTTGTCTTTCTATTTAGATTAATCCCTGACCCAAAGCCTTGGGAGACGTGACTGTTCCTCCAGAAAACCCCTGCAAGTGAGTAGTTTACAGACTTTTTTTTCCTGGTGCTTCTTTCCCTTTTTCCCTATCTAGTCCTCCTCATAAAAAAGGAGCAACTGCAGAAGGCTTTTTATCGAAAACCCCAAACCCTCCCTATTTTTAAAACCAAAATCACTCTCCCAATGTGAAGCCAGCAAGAGCAAGCGCTTTTTTGGTGCTCATGCCAGAACAAATCTGTTGATTTGTGCCCACGATGGCAAAACCAATATTTAGGTGACTTCACATAACTGGTGCCCGTAGATAACCTAAAGAGTGCTTTGGGGTCCAAGGGGAGGAGTGGCCTTCGGTCGAGGGTATTCCCGATGCCCACACAAGCCCGAGAGTGCAATTGGGGGCCACAGGGTCATAGGGCAACCTTAAATAACCGTGTGGGGGACTAAACCTGTTTTCGGACCCCACAGGTGCCAAATTGATTTTTGGCTTTTACTTTGGTTTTCCCGATGGGAGGATAAAGGATATGAATCTTCTGGATGTCCAGAGGTACTTTGGTTTACTAGAAAATCTATGGAGATCACTCTGGAGAATGGAACAGACCCGGTTGGGTTGCCCGGCTAGCCCTGTGTCCACCCCAATGCTGCAAGGAAAGAAGATGTGTCATGCAAAAATATCCCCAAATCACGAAAAATCTTTCGGGCGGGCAATTCCCTTTGTCCTTCCGCTAAAGGAACCACCTCACTTTCCGGGAAACCACGAATATAAATAGTCAGATGATGCATTGGCTTTTTGATTTCCTCTTAAATTAAATAAATTTAAGAGGAAATCAAAAGGCCAATTACTTTTTCCTATCGGTACCTTTTGTGGTTCTGAGGTTTCTAAGGCATGTTTTAAAGCCCTGTATTCTTTTGGGGGCCATCGTGGTTTTTTTCCATTTTATTTCCCTGGGGGATTTAGGGCACTCTTCCCAGGGTCCACCTTTTGGCGTAGACAGTTCAAAATCGGCAGGGTCCCAGTTCCAGTCTCGTACTGTCCTCACTGTCCAAACCGAAAGAAATTGGATTTGATTCCAACCTCATGGAGACAAAATGTTGGATCGGGATCCTTTTTTCGGTTTATTTTTCCTTCTTTTTCAATAATCAGCTAGGCCGCACCCTAGATCTCCCATTCCCTGGGGCCCTGGGAGTACCCGAGATTCCTTTTCGGTCCTTCCCCACTGGGTTTTTCATGTCACCCCTTGCCGAGGAAGCACTCCTCCACAACATGCCATGAGGGTACGGTGTTTGTCCTACAGAGAATGAGCCGCTCACCGGCACAGTCCCCTCCAATGGAGGCCCACTACTCAGCTGCTCCCAATGAAAGGATTGCCAGGCGATTGATTCCCGATCTTTCCGTACTCTATATAAGGCCCCCGGAGGTTTGACCTTCCCCCAGTTGCTGCCGTTTCAGTATCTTACCAATGCCTGCCCTCTTCTCTATATTGCCGGGTCATGGTGAGTGTGGTTAGGGGGCTAATTTTGACCTTTTCACTGCTCACTGGGGGATAGGGGATTTGGCTCTGTCTGCGTTTGTTTTGTTGATCCTGAGTCGGGTCCTGGGCAGATGACTGTAGGTATAGTTTCTCTGTGCGGAGGGGGCCGTCTCGAGTTTGCCCCGAGAGTTCAGAATGAACCACCTGCCCCATTTCCGGTATGGCTGCACGAGTTCCTTTCGGAATAATAATTCCATGTAATGCAATATTATTTATTAAGGACTTCTTCTGTGCAAAGCACTGTTCTGAGCGCAGCAGAGGTGAAAAAGTAATCGGATTGTGCAACGCGGGGCTCACAGCCTTAATCCCCACTTTACCGATGAGGGAACCGAGGCACAGAGAAGTGAAGTGACGTGACCAAAGTCACAAAGCCGGTAATTGGTGGAGGCGGGATTTGAACTCATGACCTGTGACTCCAAAGCCCGCGCTCTTTACAATGTGACCACCTGCTTCTCTAATTATTTTTGTCTTTGTATTTACATTAATCCGTGACCCAAAACCTTGGGAGACGTGGCTGTTCCTCCAGGAAACCCCTGCAAGTGAGTAGTTTACAGACTATTTTTTTCCTGCTGCTTCTTTCCCTTTTTCTCTATCTAGTCCTCCTCATAAAAAAGGAGCAACTGCAGAAGGCTTTTGATCCAAAACCCCAAAACCTCCCTATTTTTGAAAGGAAAATCCCTCTCCCCATGTGAAGCCAGCAAGACCAAGCGCTTTTTTGGTGCTCATGCCAGTACAAATCTGTTGATTTGTGCCCACGATCGCAAAACCGATTTTTAGGTGGCTTCACATATCTGGTACCCGTAGATAATCTGAGTGCTTTGGGCTCCAAGGGGAGGAGTGGCCGTCGGTCGAGCGTATTCCCGATGCCCACACATGCCCGAGAGTGCGATTGGGGGCCACAGAGTCATAGGGTAACCTTAAATAACCGTGTGGGGGCCTAAACCTGCTTTCGGAGTCCAGAGGTGCCCAGATTGATTTTTGGCTGGTCCTATGCATTTCCCCATGGGAGGATAAAGGATATTAATATTCTGGATGTCCAGAGGTACTTTGCTTTCCTAGAAAATCCAGGGAGATCACTCTGGAAAATGGAACAGACTCAGTCGGGTCGCCCGGCTAGCCCTGTTTCCAGCCCACTGCTACATGGAAGGAGGATGGGTCATGCCCAAAAAATCCCCAAATCACGAAAAATCTTTCGGGAGGGCAATTCCCTTTGTCCTTCCTCTAAAGGAACCAGCTCCCTTCCCGGGACCCCATGGATATTAATAGTCAGATGATGCATTGGCTTTTTGATTTCCTCTTAAATTAAATAAATTTAAGAGGAAATCAAAAAGCCAATTACTTTTTCCTATCGGTTCCTTTTGTGGTTCTGAGGTTTCTAAGGCATGTTTTAAAGCCCTGTATTCTTTTGGGGGCCATCGTGGTTTTTTTCCATTTTATTTCCCTGGGGGATTTAGGGCACACTTCCCAGGGTCCACCTCTTGGGGTAGACAGTTCAAAGTCGGCAGGGTCCCAGTTCCGGTCTCGTACTGTCCTCACTGTCCAAACCGAAAGAAATTGGATTTAATTCCCGTCTCATGGAGACAAAATGTTGGATTGGGAACCTTTTTGTTCGGTTTCTTTTTCAATAATCCGCTAGGCCGTCCAATAGCTCTCCCTATTCCCTGGGGCCCTTGGAGTACCCGAGATTGCTTTTCGGTCCTTTCCCACTGGGTTTTTCATGCCACCCCTTGCCGAGGAAGCACTCCTCCACATCCCACGCATTATGCCAAGAGGGTACGGTGTTTGTTCTGCAAAGAATGAGCCGCTCACCGGCACAGTCCCCTCCAATGGAGGCCCACTACTCAGCTGCTCCCAATGAAGGCATTACCAGGCGATTGATTCCCGACCTTTCCCTACTCTATATAAGGCCCCCGGAGGTTTGGCCTTCCCCCAGTTGCTGCCGTTTCAGTATCTTACCAATGCCTGCCCTCTTCTCTATATTGCCGGGTCATGGTGAGTGTGGTTAGGGGGCTAATTTTGACCTTTTCACTACTCACTGTGGGGTAGGGGATTTGGCTCTGTCTGAATTTGTTTTGTTCATCCTGATTCGGGTCCTGGGCACATGCCTGTAGGTATAGTTTCTCTAATTATTTTTGTCTTTCTATTTAGATTAATCCCTGACCCAAAGCCTTGGGAGACGTGACTGTTCCTCCAGAAAACCCCTGCAAGTGAGTAGTTTACAGACTTTTTTTTCCTGGTGCTTCTTTCCCTTTTTTCCCTATCTAGTCCTCCTCATAAAAAAGGAGCAACTGCAGAAGGCTTTGTATCGAAAACCCCAAACCCTCCCTATTTTTAAAACCAAAATCACTCTCCCAATGTGAAGCCAGCAAGAGCAAGCGCTTTTTTGGTGCTCATGCCAGAACAAATCTGTTGATTTGTGCCCACGATCGCAAAACCAATATTTAGGTGACTTCACATAACTGGTGCCCGTAGATAACCTAAAGAGCGCTTTGGGGTCCAAGGGGAGGAGTGGCCTTCGGTCGAGGGTATTCCCGATGCCCACACAAGCCCGAGAGTGCAATTGGGGGGCTACAGGGTCATTGGTTAACCTTAAATAACCGTGTGGGGGCCTAAACCTGTTTTCGGACCCCACAGGTGCCAAATTGATTTTTGGCTTTTACTTTGGTTTTCCCGATGGGAGGATAAAGGATATCAATATTCTGGATGTCCAGAGGTACTTTGGTTTACTAGAAAATCTATGGAGATCACTCTGGAGAATGGAACAGACCCGGTTGGGTTGCCCGGCTAGCCCTGTGTCCACCCCAATGCTGGAAGGAAAGAGGATGTGTCATGCAAAAAAATCCCCAAATCACGAAAAATCTTTCGGGCGGGCAGTTCCCTTTGTCCTTCCGCTAAAGGAACCACCTCACTTTCCGGGAAACCACGAATATTAGTAGTCAGATGATGCATTGGCTTTTTGATTTCCTCTTAAATTAAATAAATTTAAGAGGAAATCAAAAGGCCAATTACTTTTTCCTATCGGTACCTTTTGTGGTTCTGAGGTTTCTAAGGCATGTTTTAAAGCCCTGTATTCTTTTGGGGGCCATCGTGGTTGTTTTCCATTTTATTTCCCTGGGGGATTTAGGGCACTCTTCCCAGGGTCCACCTTTTGGCGTAGACAGTTCAAAATCGGCAGGGTCCCAGTTCCAGTCTCGTACTGTCCTCACTGTCCAAACCGAAAGAAATTGGATTTCATTCCCACCTCATGGAGACAAAATGTTGGATTGGGAAACTTTTGGTTCGGTTTCTTTTTCCTTCTTTTTCAATAATCAGCTAGGCCGCACCCTAGATCTCCCATTCCCTGGGGCCCTTGGAGTACCCGAGATTCCTTTTCGGTCCTTCCCCACTGGGTTTTTCCTGTCACCCCTTGCCGAGGAAGCACTCCTCCACAACATGCAATGAGGGTACGGTGTTTGTTCTACAGAGAATGAGCCGCTCACCGGCACAGTCCCCTCCAATGGAGGCCCACTACTCAGCTGCTCCCAATGAAAGGATTGCCAGGCGATTGATTCCCGACCTTTCCCTACTCTATATAAGGCCAACGGAGGTTTGGCCTTCCCCCAGTTGCTGCCGTTTCAGTATCTTACCAATGCCTGCCCTCTTCTCTATATTGCCGGGTCATGGTGAGTGTGGTTAGGGGGCTAATTTTGACCTTTTCACTGCTCACTGGGGGTACGGGCTTTGGCTCTGTCTGAGTTGGTTTTGTTGATCCTGAGTCGGGTCCTGGGCAGATGACAGTTGGTATAGTTTCTCTGTGCGGAGGGGGCCGTCTTGAGTTTGGTCCGAGAGGTCAGAATGACCCACCTGCCCCATTTACTGTATTTCTGCACGAGTTCCATTGGAATAATTATTCCATGTAATGTAGTATTATTCATTAAGGACTACTTCTGTGCAAAGCACTGTTCTGAGCGCGGCAGAGGTGACAAGGTAATCGGATTGTGCAACGCGGCGCTCACATCCTTAATCCCCACTTTACCGATGAGGGAACCGAGGCACAGAGAAGTGAAGTGACGTGTCCAAAGTCACAAAGCCGGTAATTGGTGGAGGCGGGATTTGAACTCATGACCTGTGACTCCAAAGCCCGCGCTCTTTACGATGTGACAACCTGCTTCTCTAATTATTTTTGTCTTTCTATTTAGATTAACCCGTGACCCAAAGCCTTGGGAGACGTGGCTGTTCCTCCAGAAAAACCCTGCGAGTACTTTACAGACTTTTTTTTCCTGCTGCTTCTTTCCCTTTTTCTCTATCTAGTCCTCCTCATAAAAAAGGAGCAACTGCAGAAGACCTTTCATCCAAAACCCCAAAACCTCCCTATTTTGGAAACGAAAATCCCTCTCCGCATGTGAAGCCAGCAAGAGCAAGCGCTTTTTTGGTGCTCATGCCAGAACAAATCTGTTGATTTGTGCCCACGATCGCAAAACCGCTTTTTAGGTGGCTTCACATATCTGGTGCCCGTAGTTAACCTAATGAGTGCTTTGGGCTCCAAGGGGAGGAGTGGCCGTCGGTCGAGGGTATTCCCGATGCCCACACATGCCCGAGAGTGCGATTGGGGGCCACAGGGTAACCTTAAATAACCGTGTGGGGGCCTAAACCTGTTTTCGGACCCCCGAGGTGCCCAGATTGATTTTTGGCTGGTACTTTGGATTTCCCGATGGGAGGATAAAGGATATCAATATTCTGGATGTCCAGAGGTACTTTACTTTCCTAGAAAATCGATGGAGATCACTCTGGAAAATGGAACAGACTCGGTTGGGTTGCCCGGCTAGCCCTCTGTCCACCCCACTGCTACATGGATGGAGGAAGGGTCATGCAAAAAAATCTCCAAATCACGAAAAATCTTTCGGGCGGGCAATTCCCTTTGTCCTTCCTCTAAAGAAACCAGCTCCCTTCCCGGGACCCCATGAATATTAATAGTCAGATGATGCATTGGCTTTTTGATTTCCTCTTAAATAAATTTAAGAGGAAATCAAAACGCCAATTACTTTTTCCTATCGGTTCCTTTTGTGGTTCTGAGGTTTCTAAGGCATGTTTTAAAGCCCTGTATTCTTTTGGGGGCCATCGTGGTTTTTTTCCATTTTATTTCCCTGGGGGATTTAGGGCACACTTCCCAGGGTCCACCTCTTGGGGTAGACAGTTCAAGGTCTGCAGGGTCCCAGTTCCAGACTCGTACTGTCCTCACTGTCCAAACCGAAAGAAATTGGATTTAATTCCCGTCTCATGGAGACAAAATGTTGGATTGGGAAACTTTTTGTTCGGTTTCTTTTTTAATAATCAGCTAGGCCGTACCCTAGCTCTCCCATTCCCTGGGGCCCTTGGAGTACCCGAGATTGCTTTTCGGTCCTTTCCCACTGGGTTTTTCATGCCACCCCTTGCCGAGGAAGCACTCCTCCACATCCCACGCATTATGCCAAGAGGGTACGGTGTTTATCCTGCAAAGAATGAGCCGCTCACCGGCCCAGTGCCCTCCAATGGAGGCCCACTACTCAGCTGCTCCCAATGAAGGGATTGCCAGGCGATTGATTCCCGACCTTTCCCTACTCTATATAAGGCCCCCGGAGGTATGGCCTTCCCCCAGTTGCCTGCCGTTTCAGTATCTTACCAATGCCTGCCCTCTTCTCTATATTGCCGGGTCATGGTGAGTGTGGTTAGGGGGCTAATTTTGACCTTTTCACTGCTCACTGGGGGGTAGGGGATTTGGCTCTGTCTGAGTTTTTTTTTTGTTGATCCTGATTCGGGTCCTGGGCAGATGACTGTAGGTATAGTTTCTCTGTGCGGAGGGGGACCGTCTCGAGTTTGCCCCGAGAGTTCAGAATGACCCACCTGCCCCATTTCCGGTATGGCTGCACGAGTTCCTTTGGAATAATAATTCCATGTAATGTAATATTATTTATTAAGGACTTCTTCTGTGCAAAGCACTGTTCTGAGCGCGGCAGAGGTGAAAAGGTAATCGGATTGTGCAACGCGGGGCTCACAGCCTTAATCCCCACTTTACCGATGAGGGAACCGAGGCACAGAGAAGTGAAGTGACGTGACCAAAGTCACAAAGCCGGTAATTGGTGGAGGCGGGATTTGAACTCATGACCTGTGACTCCAAAGCCCGCGCTCTTTACAATGTGACCACCTGCTTCTCTAATTACTTTTGTCTTTGTATGTAGATTAATCCGCGACCCAAAACCTTGGGAGACGTGGCTGTTCCTCCAGGAAACCCCTGCAAGTGAGTAGTTTACAGACTATTTTTTTCCTGCTGCTTCTTTCCCTTTTTCTCTATCTAGTCCTCCTCATAAAAAAGGAGCAACTGTAGAAGGCTTTTGATCCAAAACCCCAAAACCTCCCTATTTTTGAAAGGAAAATCCCTCTCCCCATATGAAGCCAGCAAGACCAAGCGCTTTTTTGGTGCTCATGCCAGAACAAATCTGTTGATTTGTGCCCACGATCGCAAAACCGATTTTTAGGTGGCTTCACATATCTGGTGCCCGTAGATCAACTAATGTGTGCTTTGGGCTCCAAGGGGAGGAGTGGCCGTCGGTCGAGGGTATTCCCGATGCCCACACATGCCCGAGAGTGCGATTGGGGGCCACATGGTCATAGGGTAACCTGAAAAATCCGTGTGGGGGCCTAAAGCTGTTTTCGGACCCCAGCGGTGCCCAGATTGATTTTTGGCTGGTACTTTGGATTTCCCGATGGGAGGATAAAGGATATCAATATTCTGGATGTCCAGAGGTACTTTGCTTTCCTAGAAAATCGAGGGAGATCACTCTGGAAAATGGAACAGACTCAGTCGGGTTACCCGGCTAGCCCTGTTTCCACCCCACTGCTACATGGAAGGAGGATGGGTCATGCAAAAAAATCCCCAAATCACGAAAAATCTTTCGGGCGGGCAATTCCCTTTGTCCTTCCTCTAAAGAAACCAGCCCCCTTCCCGGGACCCCATGGATATTAATAGTCACATGATGCATTGGCTTTTTGATTTCCTCTTAAATAAATTTAAGAGGAAATCAAAACGCCAATTCCTTTTTCCTATCGGTTCCTTTTGTGGTTCTGAGGTTTCTAAGGCAGGTTTTAAAGCCCTGTATTCTTTTGGGGGCCATCGTGGTTTTTTTCCATTTTATTTCCCTGGGGGATTTAGGGCACACTACCCAGGGTCCACCTCTTGGGGTAGACAGTTGAAAATCGGCAGGGTCCCAGTTCCAGTCTCGTACTGTCCTCTCTGTCCAAACCGAAAGAAATTGGATTTAATTCCCGTCTTATGGAGACAAAATGTTGGATCGGGAAACTTTTTGTTCGGTTTCTTTTTCCTTCTTTTTCAATAATCAGCTAGGCCGTACCCAGCTCTCCCATTCCCTAGGGCCCTTGGAGTACCCGAGTTTCCTTTTCGGTCGTTTCCCTCTGGGTTTTTCATGCCACCCCTTGCCGAGGAAGCACTCCTTCACATCCCACGCATTATGTCAAGAGGATACGGTGTGTGTTCTGCAAAGAATGAGCCGCTCAAAGTCACAAAGCCGGTAATTGTTGGAGGCGGGATTTGAACTCATGACCTGTGACTCCAAAGCCCGCGCTCTTTACAGTGTGACAACCTGCTTCTCTAATCATTTTTGTCTTTCTATTTAGATTAATCCCTGACCCAAAACCTTGGGAGACGTGGCTGTTCCTCCAGGAAAGCCCTGCAAGTGAGTAGTTTACAGACTATTTTTTTCCTGGTGCTTCTGTCCCTTTTTCTCTATCT
This sequence comes from Tachyglossus aculeatus, assembly GCF_015852505.1. NCBI lineage: Eukaryota > Metazoa > Chordata > Mammalia > Monotremata > Tachyglossidae > Tachyglossus > Tachyglossus aculeatus. Next base: position 9,969,780 of record NC_052071.1, read on the forward strand.
AGTCTTCCTCATAAAAAAGGAGCAACTGCAGAAGGCTTTTGATCCAAAACCCCAAAACCTCCCTATTTTTGAAAGGAAAATCCCTCTCCCCATGTGAAGCCAGCAAGACCAAGCGCTTTTTTGGTGCTCATGCCAGAAGAAATCTGTTGATTTGTGCCCACGATCGCAAAACCGGTTTTTAGGTGGCTTCACATATCTGGTGCCCGTAGATAAACTAATGTGTGCTTTGGGCTCCAAGGGGAGGAGTGGCCGTCGGTCGAGGGTATTCCCGATGCCCACACATGCCCGAGAGTGCGATTGGGGGCCACAGGGTCATAGGTTAACCTGAAATATCCGTGTGGGGGCCTAAACCTGCTTTTCGGACCCCAGAGGTGCCCAGATTGATTTTTGGCTGGTCCTTTGGATTTCCCGATGGGAGGATAAAGGATATGAATATTCTGGATGTCCAGAGGTACTTTGCTTTCCTAGAAAATCGAGGGAGATCACTCTGGAAAATGGAAGAAACTCGGTTGGGTCGCCCGGCTAGCCCTCTTTTCACCCCACTGCTACATGGAAGGAGGATGGGTCATGCAAAAAAATCCCCAAATCACGAAAAATCTTTCGGGCGGGCAATTCCCTTTGTCCTTCCTCTAAAGGAACCAGCTCCCTTCCCGGGACCCCATGGATATTAATAGTCAGATGATGCATTGGCTTTTTGATTTCCTCTTAAATTAAATAAATTTAAGAGGAAATCAAAACGCCAATTCCTTTTTCCTATCGGTTCCTTTTGTGGTTCTGAGGTTTCTAAGGCATGTTTTAAAGCCCTGTATTCTTTTGGGGGCCATCGTGGTTTTTTTCCATTTTATTTCCTTGGGGGATTTAGGGCACACTTCCCAGGGTCCACCTCTTGGGGTAGACAGTTCAAAGTCGGCAGGGTCCCAGTTCCAGTCTCGTACTGTCCTCACTGTCCAAACCGAAAGAAATTGGATTTAATTCCCGTCTCATGGAGACAAAATGTTGGATTGGGAAACTTTTTGTTCGGTTTCTTTTTTAATAATCAGCTAGGCCGTACCCTAGCTCTCCCATTCCCTGGGGCCCTTGGGGTACCCGAGATTGCTTTTCGGTCCTTTCCCACTGGGTTTTTCATGCCACCCCTTGCCGAGGAAGCACTCCTCCACAACCCACGCATTATGCCAAGAGGGTACGGTGTTTATCCTGCAAAGAATGAGCCGCTCACCGGCCCAGTGCCCTCCAATGGAGGCCCACTACTCAGCTGCTCCCAATGAAGGGATTGCCAGGTGATTGATTCCCGACCTTTCCCTACTCTATATAAGGCCCCCGGAGGTTTGGCCTTCCCCCAGTTGCTGCCGTTTCAGTATCTTACAAATGCTTCTCTTCTCTATATTGCCGGGTCATGGTGAGTGTGGTTAGGGGGCTAATTTTGACCTTTTCACTGCTCACTGGGGGGTAGGGGATTTGGCTCTGTCTGCGTTTGTTTTGTTGATCCTGAGTCGGGTCCTGGGCAGATGACTGTAGGTATAGTTTCTCTGTGCGGAGGGGGCCGTCTCGAGTTTGCCCCGAGAGTTCAGAATGAACCACCTGCCCCATTTCCGGTATGGCTGCACGAGTTCCTTCGGAATAATAATTCCATGTAATGCAATATTATTTATTAAGGACTTCTTCTGTGCAAAGCACTGTTCTGAGCGCAGCAGAGGTGAAAAAGTAATCGGATTGTGCAACGCGGGGCTCACAGCCTGAATCCCCACTTTACCGATGAGGGAACCGAGGCACAGAGAAGTGAAGTGACGTGACCAAAGTCACAAAGCCGGTAATTGGTGGAGGCGGGATTTGAACTCATGACCTGTGACTCCAAAGCCCGCGCTCTTTACAATGTGACCACCTGCTTCTCTAATTATTTTTGTCTTTGTATTTACATTAATCCGTGACCCAAAACCTTGGGAGACGTGGCTGTTCCTCCAGGAAACCCCTGCAAGTGAGTAGTTTACAGACTATTTTTTTCCTGCTGCTTCTTTCCCTTTTTCTCTATCTAGTCCTCCTCATAAAAAAGGAGCAACTGCAGAAGGCTTTTGATCCAAAACCCCAAAACCTCCCTATTTTTGAAAGGAAAATCCCTCTCCCCATGTGAAGCCAGCAAGACCAAGCGCTTTTTTGGTGCTCATGCCAGTACAAATCTGTTGATTTGTGCCCACGATCGCAAAACCGATTTTTAGGTGGCTTCACATATCTGGTGCCCGTAGATAATCTGAGTGCTTTGGGCTCCAAGGGGAGGAGTGGCCGTCGGTCGAGCGTATTCCCGATGCCCACACATGCCCGAGAGTGCGATTGGGGGCCACAGAGTCATAGGGTAACCTTAAATAACCGTGTGGGGGCCTAAACCTGCTTTCGGAGTCCAGAGGTGCCCAGATTGATTTTTGGCTGGTCCTATGGATTTCCCGATGGGAGGATAAAGGATATTAATATTCTGGATGTCCAGAGGTACTTTGCTTTCCTAGAAAATCGAGGGAGATCACTCTGGAAAATGGAACAGACTCAGTCGGGTTGCCCGGCTAGCCCTGTTTCTACCCCACTGCTACATGGAAGGAGGATGGGTCATGCCAAAAAATCCCCAAATCACGAAAAATCTTTCGGGAGGGCAATTCCCTTTGTCCTTCCTCTAAAGGAACCAGCTCCCTTCCCGGGACCCCATGGATATTAATAGTCAGATGATGCATTGGCTTTTTGATTTCCTCTTAAATTAAATAAATTTAAGAGGAAATCAAAACGCCAATTCCTTTTTCCTATCGGTTCCTTTTGTGGTTCTGAGGTTTCTAAGGCATGTTTTAAAGCCCTGTATTCTTTTGGGGGCCATCGTGGTTTTTTTCCATTTTATTTCCCTTAGGGATTTAGGGCACACTTCCCAGGGTCCACCTCTTGGGGTAGACAGTTCAAAGTCGGCAGGGTCCCAGTTCCAGTCTCGTACTGTCCTCACTGTCCAAACCGAAAGAAATTGGATTTAATTCCCGTCTCATGGAGACAAAATGTTGGATTGGGAAACTTTCTGTTCGGTTTCTTTTTTAATAATCAGCTAGGCCGTACCCTAGCTCTCCCATTCCCTGGGGCCCTTGGGGTACCCGAGATTGCTTTTCGGTCCTTTCCCACTGGGTTTTTCATGCCACCCCTTGCCGAGGAAGCACTCCTCCACAACCCACGCATTATGCCAAGAGGGTACGGTGTTTATCCTGCAAAGAATGAGCCGCTCACCGGCCCAGTGCCCTCCAATGGAGGCCCACTACTCAGCTGCTCCCAATGAAGGGATTGCCAGGTGATTGATTCCCGACCTTTCCGCTACTCTATATAAGGCCCCCGGAGGTTTGGCCTTCCCCCAGTTGCTGCCGTTTCAGTATCTTACAAATGCTTCTCTTCTCTATATTGCCGGGTCATGGTGAGTGTGGTTAGGGGGCTAATTTTGACCTTTTCACTGCTCACTGGGGGGTAGGGGATTTGGCTCTGTCTGCGTTTGTTTTGTTGATCCTGAGTCGGGTCCTGGGCAGATGACTGTAGGTATAGTTTCTCTGTGCGGAGGGGGCCGTCTCGAGTTTGCCCCGAGAGTTCAGAATGAACCACCTGCCCCATTTCCGGTATGGCTGCACGAGTTCCTTCGGAATAATAATTCCATGTAATGCAATATTATTTATTAAGGACTTCTTCTGTGCAAAGCACTGTTCTGAGCGCAGCAGAGGTGAAAAAGTAATCGGATTGTGCAACGCGGGGCTCACAGCCTTAATCCCCACTTTACCGATGAGGGAACCGAGGCACAGAGAAGTGAAGTGACGTGACCAAAGTCACAAAGCCGGTAATTGGTGGAGGCGGGATTTGAACTCATGACCTGTGACTCCAAAGCCCGCGCTCTTTACAATGTGACCACCTGCTTCTCTAATTATTTTTGTCTTTGTATTTACATTAATCCGTGACCCAAAACCTTGGGAGACGTGGCTGTTCCTCCAGGAAACCCCTGCAAGTGAGTAGTTTACAGACTATTTTTTTCCTGCTGCTTCTTTCCCTTTTTCTCTATCTAGTCCTCCTCATAAAAAAGGAGCAACTGCAGAAGGCTTTTGATCCAAAACCCCAAAACCTCCCTATTTTTGAAAGGAAAATCCCTCTCCCCATGTGAAGCCAGCAAGACCAAGCGCTTTTTTGGTGCTCATGCCAGTACAAATCTGTTGATTTGTGCCCACGATCGCAAAACCGATTTTTAGGTGGCTTCACATATCTGGTGCCCGTAGATAATCTGAGTGCTTTGGGCTCCAAGGGGAGGAGTGGCCGTCGGTCGAGGGTATTCCCGATGCCCACACATGCCCGAGAGTGCGATTGGGGGCCACAGAGTCATAGGGTAACCTTAAATAACCGTGTGGGGGCCTAAACCTGCTTTCGGAGTCCAGAGGTGCCCAGATTGATTTTTGGCTGGTCCTATGGATTTCCCGATGGGAGGATAAAGGATATTAATATTCTGGATGTCCAGAGGTACTTTGCTTTCCTAGAAAATCGAGGGAGATCACTCTGGAAAATGGAACAGACTCAGTCGGGTTGCCCGGCTAGCCCTGTTTCCACCCCACTGCTACATGGAAGGAGGATGGGTCATGCAAAAAAATCCCCAAATCACGAAAAATCTTTCGGGCGGGCAATTCCCTTTGTCCTTCCTCTAAAGAAACCAGCTCCCTTCCCGGGACCCCATGGATATTAATAGTCAGATGATGCATTGGCTTTTTGATTTCCTCTTAAATAAATTTAAGAGGAAATCAAAACGCCAATTCCTTTTTCCTATCGGTTCCTTTTGTGGTTCTGAGGTTTCTAAGGCATGTTTTAAAGCCCTGTATTCTTTTGGGGGCCATCGTGGTTTTTTTTCCATTTTATTTCCCTGGGGGATTTAGGGCACACTTCCCAGGGTCCACCTCTTGGGGTAGACAGTTGAAAATCGGCAGGGTCCCAGTTCCAGTCTCGTACTGTCCTCTCTGTCCAAACCGAAAGAAATTGGATTTAATTCCCGTCTTATGGAGACAAAATGTTGGATCGGGAAACTTTTTGTTCGGTTTCTTTTTCCTTCTTTTTCAATAATCAGCTAGGCCGTACCCAGCTCTCCCATTCCCTAGGGCCCTTGGAGTACCCGAGTTTCCTTTTCGGTCGTTTCCCTCTGGGTTTTTCATGCCACCCCTTGCCGAGGAAGCACTCCTTCACATCCCACGCATTATGTCAAGAGGATACGGTGTGTGTTCTGCAAAGAATGAGCCGCTCAAAGTCACAAAGCCGGTAATTGTTGGAGGCGGGATTTGAACTCATGACCTGTGACTCCAAAGCCCGCGCTCTTTACAGTGTGACAACCTGCTTCTCTAATCATTTTTGTCTTTCTATTTAGATTAATCCCTGACCCAAAACCTTGGGAGACGTGGCTGTTCCTCCAGGAAAGCCCTGCAAGTGAGTAGTTTACAGACTATTTTTTTCCTGCTGCTTCTGTCCCTTTTTCTCTATCTAGTCTTCCTCATAAAAAAGGAGCAACTGCAGAAGGCTTTTGATCCAAAACCCCAAAACCTCCCTATTTTTGAAAGGAAAATCCCTCTCCCCATGTGAAGCCAGCAAGACCAAGCGCTTTTTTGGTGCTCATGCCAGAAGAAATCTGTTGATTTGTGCCCACGATCGCAAAACCGGTTTTTAGGTGGCTTCACATATCTGGTGCCCGTAGATAAACTAATGTGTGCTTTGGGCTCCAAGGGGAGGAGTGGCCGTCGGTCGAGGGTATTCCCGATGCCCACACATGCCCGAGAGTGCGATTGGGGGCCACAGGGTCATAGGTTAACCTGAAATATCCGTGTGGGGGCCTAAACCTGTTTTCGGACCCCAGCGGTGCCCAGATTGATTTTTGGCTGCTACTTTGGATTTCCCGATGGGAGGATAAAGGATATGAATATTCTGGATGTCCAGAGGTACTTTGCTTTCCTAGAACATCGAGGGAGATCACTCTGGAAAATGGAAGAAACTCGGTTGGGTCGCCCGGCTAGCCCTCTTTTCACCCCACTGCTACATGGAAGGAGGATGGGTCATGCAAAAAAATCCCCAAATCACGAAAAATCTTTCGGGCGGGCAATTCCCTTTGTCCTTCCTCTAAAGGAACCAGCTCCCTTCCCGGGACCCCATGGATATTAATAGTCAGATGATGCATTGGCTTTTTGATTTCCTCTTAAATTTATTTAATTTAAGAGGAAATCAAAAAGCCAATTACTTTTTCCTATCGGTTCCTTTTGTGGTTCTGAGGTTTCTAAGGCATGTTTTAAAGCCCTGTATTCTTTTGGGGGCCATCGTGGTTTTTTTTCCATTTTATTTCCCTGGGGGATTTAGGGCACACTTCCCAGGGTCCACCTCTTGGGGTAGACAGTTCAAAGTCGGCAGGGTCCCAGTTCCGGTCTCGTACTGTCCTCACTGTCCAAACCGAAAGAAATTGGATTTAATTCCCGTCTCATGGAGACAAAATGTTGGATTGGGAAACTTTTTGTTCGGTTTCTTTTTCAATAATCCGCTAGGCCGTCCAATAGCTCTCCTATTCCCTGGGGCCCTTGGAGTACCCGAGATTGCTTTTCGATTCCTTTCCCACTGGGTTTTTCATGCCACCCCTTGCCGAGGAAGCACTCCTCCACATCCCACGCATTATGCCAAGAGGGTACGGTGTTTGTTCTGCAAAGAATGAGCCGCTCACCGGCACAGTCCCCTCCAATGGAGGCCCACTACTCAGCTGCTCCCAATGAAGGGATTACCAGGCGATTGATTCCCGACCTTTCCCTACTCTATATAAGGCCCCCGGAGGTTTGGCCTTCCCCCAGTTGCTGCCGTTTCAGTATCTTACCAATGCCTGCCCTCTTCTCTATATTGCCGGGTCATGGTGAGTGTGGTTAGGGGGCTAATTTTGACCTTTTCACTACTCACTGTGGGGTAGGGGATTTGGCTCTGTCTGAATTGGTTTTGTTCATCCTGATTCGGGTCCTGGGCACATGCCTGTAGGTATAGTTTCTCTAATTATTTTTGTCTTTCTATTTAGATTAATCCCTGACCCAAAGCCTTGGGAGACGTGACTGTTCCTCCAGAAAACCCCTGCAAGTGAGTAGTTTACAGACTTTTTTTTCCTGGTGCTTCTTTCCCTTTTTCCCTATCTAGTCCTCCTCATAAAAAAGGAGCAACTGCAGAAGGCTTTGTATCGAAAACCCCAAACCCTCCCTATTTTTAAAACCAAAATCACTCTCCCAATGTGAAGCCAGCAAGAGCAAGCGCTTTTTTGGTGCTCATGCCAGAACAAATCTGTTGATTTGTGCCCACGATCGCAAAACCAATATTTAGGTGACTTCACATAACTGGTGCCCGTAGATAACCTAAAGAGCGCTTTGGGGTCCAAGGGGAGGAGTGGCCTTCGGTCGAGGGTATTCCCGATGCCCACACAAGCCCGAGAGTGCAATTGGGGGCCACAGGGTCATTGGTTAAACCTTAAATAACCGTGTGGGGGCCTAAACCTGTTTTCGGACCCCACAGGTGCCAAATTGATTTTTGGCTTTTACTTTGGTTTTCCCGATGGGAGGATAAAGGATATCAATATTCTGGATGTCCAGAGGTACTTTGGTTTACTAGAAAATCTATGGAGATCACTCTGGAGAATGGAACAGACCCGGTTGGGTTGCCCGGCTAGCCCTGTGTCCACCCCAATGCTGGAAGGAAAGAGGATGTGTCATGCAAAAAAATCCCCAAATCACGAAAAATCTTTCGGGCGGGCAGTTCCCTTTGTCCTTCCGCTAAAGGAACCACCTCACTTTCCGGGAAACCACGAATATTAGTAGTCAGATGATGCATTGGCTTTTTGATTTCCTCTTAAATTAAATAAATTTAAGAGGAAATCAAAAGGCCAATTACTTTTTCCTATCGGTACCTTTTGTGGTTCTGAGGTTTCTAAGGCATGTTTTAAAGCCCTGTATTCTTTTGGGGGCCATCGTGGTTTTTTTCCATTTTATTTCCCTGGGGGATTTAGGGCACTCTTCCCAGGGTCCACCTTTTGGCGTAGACAGTTCAAAATCGGCAGGGTCCCAGTTCCAGTCTCGTACTGTCCTCACTGTCCAAACCGAAAGAAATTGGATTTCATTCCCACCTCATGGAGACAAAATGTTGGATTGGGAAACTTTTGGTTCGGTTTCTTTTTCCTTCTTTTTCAATAATCAGCTAGGCCGCACCCTAGATCTCCCATTCCCTGGGGCCCTTGGAGTACCCGAGATTCCTTTTCGGTCCTTCCCCACTGGGTTTTTCCTGTCACCCCTTGCCGAGGAAGCACTCCTCCACAACATGCCATGAGGGTACGGTGTTTGTTCTACAGAGAATGAGCCGCTCACCGGCACAGTCCCCTCCAATGGAGGCCCACTACTCAGCTGCTCCCAATGAAAGGATTGCCAGGCGATTGATTCCCGACCTTTCCCTACTCTATATAAGGCCAACGGAGGTTTGGCCTTCCCCCAGTTGCTGCCGTTTCAGTATCTTACCAATGCCTGCCCTCTTCTCTATATTGCCGGGTCATGGTGAGTGTGGTTAGGGGGCTAATTTTGACCTTTTCACTGCTCACTGGGGGGTACGGGCTTTGGCTCTGTCTGAGTTGGTTTTGTTGATCCTGAGTCGGGTCCTGGGCAGATGACAGTTGGTATAGTTTCTCTGTGCGGAGGGGGCCGTCTTGAGTTTGGTCCGAGAGGTCAGAATGACCCACCTGCCCCATTTACTGTATTTCTGCACGAGTTCCATTGGAATAATTATTCCATGTAATGTAGTATTATTCATTAAGGACTACTTCTGTGCAAAGCACTGTTCTGAGCGCGGCAGAGGTGACAAGGTAATCGGATTGTGCAACGCGGCGCTCACATCCTTAATCCCCACTTTACCGATGAGGGAACCGAGGCACAGAGAAGTGAAGTGACGTGTCCAAAGTCACAAAGCCGGTAATTGGTGGAGGCGGGATTTGAACTCATGACCTGTGACTCCAAAGCCCGCGCTCTTTACGATGTGACAACCTGCTTCTCTAATTATTTTTGTCTTTCTATTTAGATTAACCCGTGACCCAAAGCCTTGGGAGACGTGGCTGTTCCTCCAGAAAAACCCTGCGAGTAGTTTACAGACTTTTTCTTCCTGCTGCTTCTTTCCCTTTTTCTCTATCTAGTCCTCCTCATAAAAAAGGAGCAACTGCAGAAGACCTTTCATCCAAAACCCCAAAACCTCCCTATTTTGGAAACGAAAATCCCTCTCCGCATGTGAAGCCAGCAAGAGCAAGCGCTTTTTTGGTGCTCATGCCAGAACAAATCTGTTGATTTGTGCCCACGATCGCCAAACTGCTTTTTAGGTGGCTTCACATATCTGGTGCCCGTAGTTAACCTAATGAGTGCTTTGGGCTCCAATGGGAGGAGTGGCCGTCGGTCGAGGGTATTCCCGATGCCCACACATGCCCGAGAGTGCGATTGGGGGCCACAGGGTAACCTTAAATAACCGTGTGGGGGCCTAAACCTGTTTTCGGACCCCCGAGGTGCCCAGATTGATTTTTGGCTGGTACTTTGGATTTCCCGATGGGAGGATAAAGGATATCAATATTCTGGATGTCCAGAGGTACTTTACTTTCCTAGAAAATCGATGGAGATCACTCTGGAAAATGGAACAGACTCGGTTGGGTTGCCCGGCTAGCCCTCTGTCCACCCCACTGCTACATGGATGGAGGAAGGGTCATGCAAAAAAATCTCCAAATCACGAAAAATCTTTCGGGCGGGCAATTCCCTTTGTCCTTCCTCTAAAGAAACCAGCTCCCTTCCCGGGACCCCATGAATATTAATAGTCAGATGATGCATTGGCTTTTTGATTTCCTCTTAAATAAATTTAAGAGGAAATCAAAACGCCAATTACTTTTTCCTATCGGTTCCTTTTGTGGTTCTGAGGTTTCTAAGGCATGTTTTAAAGCCCTGTATTCTTTTGGGGGCCATCGTGGTTTTTTTCCATTTTATTTCCCTGGGGCATTTAGGGCACACTTCCCAGGGTCCACCTCTTGGGGTAGACAGTTCAAAGTCGGCAGGGTCCCAGTTCCAGTCTCGTACTGTCCTCACTGTCCAAACCGAAAGAAATTGGATTTAATTCCCGTCTCATGGAGACAAAATGTTGGATTGGGAAACTTTTTGTTCGGTTTCTTTTTTAATAATCAGCTAGGCCGTACCCTAGCTCTCCCATTCCCTGGGGCCCTTGGAGTACCCGAGATTGCTTTTCGGTCCTTTCCCACTGGGTTTTTCATGCCACCCCTTGCCGAGGAAGCACTCCTCCACATCCCACGCATTATGCCAAGAGGGTACGGTGTTTGTTCTGCAAAGAATGAGCCGCTCACCGGCACAGTCCCCTCCAATGGAGGCCCACTACTCAGCTGCTCCCAATGAAGGGATTACCAGGCGATTGATTCCCGACCTTTCCCTACTCTATATAAGGCCCCCGGAGGTTTGGCCTTCCCCCAGTTGCTGCCGTTTCAGTATCTTACCAATGCCTGCCCTCTTCTCTATATTGCCGGGTCATGGTGAGTGTGGTTAGGGGGCTGATTTTGACCTTTTCACTACTCACTGTGGGGTAGGGGATTTGGCTCTGTCTGAATTTGTTTTGTTCATCCTGATTCGGGTCCTGGGCACATGCCTGTAGGTATAGTTTCTCTAATTATTTTTGTCTTTCTATTTAGATTAATCCCTGACCCAAAGCCTTGGGAGACGTGACTGTTCCTCCAGAAAACCCCTGCAAGTGAGTAGTTTACAGACTTTTTTTTCCTGGTGCTTCTTTCCCTTTTTCCCTATCTAGTCCTCCTCATAAAAAAGGAGCAACTGCAGAAGGCTTTTTATCGAAAACCCCAAACCCTCCCTATTTTTAAAAGGAAAATCCCTCTCCCCATGTGAAGCCAGCAAGACCAAGCGCTTTTTTGGTGCTCATGCCAGAAGAAATCTGTTGATTTGTGCCCACGATCGCAAAACCGGTTTTTAGGTGGCTTCACATATCTGGTGCCCGTAGATAAACTAATGTGTGCTTTGGGCTCCAAGGGGAGGAGTGGCCGTCGGTCGAGGGTATTCCCGATGCCCACACATGCCCGAGAGTGCGATTGGGGGCCACAGGGTCATAGGTTAACCTGAAATATCCGTGTGGGGGCCTAAACCTGTTTTCGGACCCCAGCGGTGCCCAGATTGATTTTTGGCTGCTGCTTTGGATTTCCCGATGGGAGGATAAAGGATATTAATATTCTGGATGTCCAGAGGTACTTTGCTTTCCTAGAAAATCCGAGGGAGATCACTCTGGAAAATGGAACAGACTCAGGTCGGGTTGCCCGGCTAGCCCTCTTTTCCACCCCACTGCTACATGGAAGGAGGATGGGTCATGCAAAAAAATCCCCAAATCACGAAAAATCTTTCGGGAGGGCAATTCCCTTTGTCCTTCCTCTAAAGGAACCAGCTCCCTTCCCGGGACCCCATGGATATTAATAGTCAGATGATGCATTGGCTTTTTGATTTCCTCTTAAATTAAATAAATTTAAGAGGAAATCAAAACGCCAATTCCTTTTTCCTATCGGTTCCTTTTGTGGTTCTGAGGTTTCTAAGGCATGTTTTAAAGCCCTGTATTCTTTTGGGGGCCATCGTGGTTTTTTTCCATTTTATTTCCTTGGGGGATTTAGGGCACACTTCCCAGGGTCCACCTCTTGGGGTAGACAGTTCAAAGTCGGCAGGGTCCCAGTTCCAGTCTCGTACTGTCCTCACTGTCCAAACCGAAAGAAATTGGATTTAATTCCCGTCTCATAGAGACAAAATGTTGGATTGGGAAACTTTTTGTTCGGTTTCTTTTTTAATAATCAGCTAGGCCGTACCCTAGCTCTCCCATTCCCTGGGGCCCTTGGAGTACCCGAGATTGCTTTTCGGTCCTTTCCCACTGGGTTTTTCATGCCACCCCTTGCCGAGGAAGCACTCCTCCACATCCCACGCATTATGCCAAGAGGGTACGGTGTTTGTTCTGCAAAGAATGAGCCGCTCACCGGCACAGTCCCCTCCAATGGAGGCCCACTACTCAGCTGCTCCCAATGAAGGGATTACCAGGCGATTGATTCCCGACCTTTCCCTACTCTATATAAGGCCCCCGGAGGTTTGGCCTTCCCCCAGTTGCTGCCGTTTCAGTATCTTACCAATGCCTGCCCTCTTCTCTATATTGCCGGGTCATGGTGAGTGTGGTTAGGGGGCTAATTTTGACCTTTTCACTACTCACTGTGGGGTAGGGGATTTGGCTCTGTCTGAATTTGTTTTGTTCATCCTGATTCGGGTCCTGGGCACATGCCTGTAGGTATAGTTTCTCTAATTATTTTTGTCTTTCTATTTAGATTAATCCCTGACCCAAAGCCTTGGGAGACGGGACTGTTCCTCCAGAAAACCCCTGCAAGTGAGTAGTTTACAGACTTTTTTTTCCTGGTGCTTCTTTCCCTTTTTCTCTATCTAGTCCTCCTCATAAAAAAGGAGCAACTGCAGAAGGCTTTTGATCCAAAACCCCAAAACCTCCCTATTTTTGAAAGGAAAATCCCTCTCCCCATGTGAAGCCAGCAAGAGCAAGCGCTTTTTTGGTGCTCATGCCAGAACAAATCTGTTGATTTGTGCCCACGATCGCAAAACCGATTTTTAGGTGGCTTCACATATCTGGTGCCCGTAGATAACCTAATGAGTGCTTTGGGCTCCAAGGGGAGGAGTGGCCGTCGGTCGAGGGTATTCCCGATGCCCACACATGCCCGAGAGTGCGATTGGGGGCCACAGGGTCATAGGTTAACCTTAAATAACCGTGTGGGGGCCTAAACCTGTTTTCGGACCCCAGAGGTGCCCAGATTGATTTTTGGCTGGTACTTTGGATTTCCCGATGGGAGGATAAAGGATATCAATATTCTGGATGTCCAGAGGTACTTTGCTTTCCTAGAAAATCGATGGAGATCACTCTGGAAAATGGAACAGACTCGGTTGGGTTGCCCGGCTAGCCCTCTGTCCACCCCTCTGCTACATGGAAGGAGGATGGGTCATGCAAAAAAATCCCCAAATCACGAAAAATCTTTCGGGCGGGCAATTCCCTTTGTCCTTCCTCTAAAGGAACCAGCTCCCTTCCCGGGACCCCATGAATATTAATAGTCAGATGATGCATTGGCTTTTTGATTTCCTCTTAAATTTATTTAATTTAAGAGGAAATCAAAACGCCAATTCCTTTTTCCTATCGGTTCCTTTTGTGGTTCTGAGGTTTCTAAGGCATGTTTTAAAGCCCTGTATTCTTTTGGGGGCCATCGTGGTTTTTTTTCCATTTTATTTCCCTGGGGGATTTAGGGCACACTTCCCAGGGTCCACCTCTTGGGGTAGACAGTTCAAAGTCGGCAGGGTCCCAGTTCCAGTCTCGTACTGTCCTCACTGTCCAAACCGAAAGAAATTGGATTTAATTCCCGTCTCATGGAGACAAAATGTTGGATTGGGAAACTTTTTGTTCGGTTTCTTTTTCCTTCTTTTTCAATAATCAGCTAGGCCGTACCCTAGCTCTCCCATTCCCTGGGGCCCTTGGGGGTACCCGAGATTGCTTTTCGGTCCTTTCCCACTGGGTTTTTCATGCCACCCCTTGCCGAGGAAGCACTCCTCCACAACCCACGCATTATGCCAAGAGGGTACGGTGTTTATCCTGCAAAGAATGAGCCGCTCACCGGCCCAGTGCCCTCCAATGGAGGCCCACTACTCAGCTGCTCCCAATGAAGGGATTGCCAGGTGATTGATTCCCGACCTTTCCCTACTCTATATAAGGCCCCCGGAGGTTTGGCCTTCCCCCAGTTGCTGCCGTTTCAGTATCTTACCAATGCCTGCCCTCTTCTCTATATTGCCGGGTCATGGTGAGTGTGGTTAGGGGGCTAATTTTGACCTTTTCACTGCTCACTGGGGGGTAGGGGATTTGGCTCTGTCTGCGTTTGTTTTGTTGATCCTGAGTCGGGTCCTGGGCAGATGACTGTAGGTATAGTTTCTCTGTGCGGAGGGGGCCGTCTCGAGTTTGCCCCGAGAGTTCAGAATGAACCACCTGCCCCATTTCCGGTATGGCTGCACGAGTTCCTTCGGAATAATAATTCCATGTAATGCAATATTATTTATTAAGGACTTCTTCTGTGCAAAGCACTGTTCTGAGCGCAGCAGAGGTGAAAAAGTAATCGGATTGTGCAACGCGGGGCTCACAGCCTTAATCCCCACTTTACCGATGAGGGAACCGAGGCACAGAGAAGTGAAGTGACGTGACCAAAGTCACAAAGCCGGTAATTGGTGGAGGCGGGATTTGAACTCATGACCTGTGACTCCAAAGCCCGCGCTCTTTACAATGTGACCACCTGCTTCTCTAATTATTTTTGTCTTTGTATTTACATTAATCCGTGACCCAAAACCTTGGGAGACGTGGCTGTTCCTCCAGGAAACCCCTGCAAGTGAGTAGTTTACAGACTATTTTTTTCCTGCTGCTTCTTTCCCTTTTTCTCTATCTAGTCCTCCTCATAAAAAAGGAGCAACTGCAGAAGGCTTTTGATCCAAAACCCCAAAACCTCCCTATTTTTGAAAGGAAAATCCCTCTCCCCATGTGAAGCCAGCAAGACCAAGCGCTTTTTTGGTGCTCATGCCAGTACAAATCTGTTGATTTGTGCCCACGATCGCAAAACCGATTTTTAGGTGGCTTCACATATCTGGTGCCCGTAGATAATCTGAGTGCTTTGGGCTCCAAGGGGAGGAGTGGCCGTCGGTCGAGCGTATTCCCGATGCCCACACATGCCCGAGAGTGCGATTGGGGGCCACAGAGTCATAGGGTAACCTTAAATAACCGTGTGGGGGCCTAAACCTGTTTTCGGATCCCAGAGGTGCCCAGATTGATTTTTGGCTGGTCCTATGGATTTCCCGATGGGAGGATAAAGGATATTAATATTCTGGATGTCCAGAGGTACTTTGCTTTCCTAGAAAATCCAGGGAGATCACTCTGGAAAATGGAACAGACTCAGTCGGGTTGCCCGGCTAGCCCTGTTTCCAGCCCACTGCTACATGGAAGGAGGATGGGTCATGCCAAAAAATCCCCAAATCACGAAAAATCTTTCGGGAGGGCAATTCCCTTTGTCCTTCCTCTAAAGGAACCAGCTCCCTTCCCGGGACCCCATGGATATTAATAGTCAGATGATGCATTGGCTTTTTGATTTCCTCTTAAATTTATTTAATTTAAGAGGAAATCAAAACGCCAATTCCTTTTTCCTATCGGTTCCTTTTGTGGTTCTGAGGTTTCTAAGGCATGTTTTAAAGCCCTGTATTCTTTTGGGGGCCATCGTGGTTTTTTTCCATTTTATTTCCTTGGGGGATTTAGGGCACACTTCCCAGGGTCCACCTCTTGGGGTAGACAGTTCAAAGTCGGCAGGGTCCCAGTTCCAGTCTCGTACTGTCCTCACTGTCCAAACCGAAAGAAATTGGATTTAATTCCCGTCTCATGGAGACAAAATGTTGGATTGGGAAACTTTTTGTTCGGTTTCTTTTTTAATAATCAGCTAGGCCGTACCCTAGCTCTCCCATTCCCTGGGGCCCTTGGGGTACCCGAGATTGCTTTTCGGTCCTTTCCCACTGGGTTTTTCATGCCACCCCTTGCCGAGGAAGCACTCCTCCACAACCCACGCATTATGCCAAGAGGGTACGGTGTTTATCCTGCAAAGAATGAGCCGCTCACCGGCCCAGTGCCCTCCAATGGAGGCCCACTACTCAGCTGCTCCCAATGAAGGGATTGCCAGGTGATTGATTCCCGACCTTTCCCTACTCTATATAAGGCCCCCGGAGGTTTGGCCTTCCCCCAGTTGCTGCCGTTTCAGTATCTTACAAATGCTTCTCTTCTCTATATTGCCGGGTCATGGTGAGTGTGGTTAGGGGGCTAATTTTGACCTTTTCACTGCTCACTGGGGGATAGGGGATTTGGCTCTGTCTGCGTTTGTTTTGTTGATCCTGAGTCGGGTCCTGGGCAGATGACTGTAGGTATAGTTTCTCTGTGCGGAGGGGGCCGTCTCGAGTTTGCCCCGAGAGTTCAGAATGAACCACCTGCCCCATTTCCGGTATGGCTGCACGAGTTCCTTCGGAATAATAATTCCATGTAATGCAATATTATTTATTAAGGACTTCTTCTGTGCAAAGCACTGTTCTGAGCGCAGCAGAGGTGAAAAAGTAATCGGATTGTGCAACGCGGGGCTCACAGCCTTAATCCCCACTTTACCGATGAGGGAACCGAGGCACAGAGAAGTGAAGTGACGTGACCAAAGTCACAAAGCCGGTAATTGGTGGAGGTGGGATTTGAACTCATGACCTGTGACTCCAAAGCCCGCGCTCTTTACAATGTGACCACCTGCTTCTCTAATTATTTTTGTCTTTGTATTTACATTAATCCGTGACCCAAAACCTTGGGAGACGTGGCTGTTCCTCCAGGAAACCCCTGCAAGTGAGTAGTTTACAGACTATTTTTTTCCTGCTGCTTCTTTCCCTTTTTCTCTATCTAGTCCTCCTCATAAAAAAGGAGCAACTGCAGAAGGCTTTTGATCCAAAACCCCAAAACCTCCCTATTTTTGAAAGGAAAATCCCTCTCCCCATGTGAAGCCAGCAAGACCAAGCGCTTTTTTGGTGCTCATGCCAGTACAAATCTGTTGATTTGTGCCCACGATCGCAAAACCGATTTTTAGGTGGCTTCACATATCTGGTGCCCGTAGATAATCTGAGTGCTTTGGGCTCCAAGGGGAGGAGTGGCCGTCGGTCGAGCGTATTCCCGATGCCCACACATGCCCGAGAGTGCGATTGGGGGCCACAGAGTCATAGGGTAACCTTAAATAACCGTGTGGGGGCCTAAACCTGTTTTCGGACCCCAGCGGTGCCCAGATTGATTTTTGGCTGGTCCTATGGATTTCCCGATGGGAGGATAAAGGATATTAATATTCTGGATGTCCAGAGGTACTTTGCTTTCCTAGAAAATCCAGGGAGATCACTCTGGAAAATGGAACAGACTCAGTCGGGTCGCCCGGCTAGCCCTGTTTCCAGCCCACTGCTACATGGAAGGAGGATGGGTCATGCAAAAAAAATCCCCAAATCACGAAAAATCTTTCGGGAGGGCAATTCCCTTTGTCCTTCCTCTAAAGGAACCAGCTCCCTTCCCGGGACCCCATGGATATTAATAGTCAGATGATGCATTGGCTTTTTGATTTCCTCTTAAATTAAATAAATTTAAGAGGAAATCAAAACGCCAATTCCTTTTTCCTATCGGTTCCTTTTGTGGTTCTGAGGTTTCTAAGGCATGTTTTAAAGCCCTGTATTCTTTTGGGGGCCATCGTGGTTTTTTTCCATTTTATTTCCTTGGGGGATTTAGGGCACACTTCCCAGGGTCCACCTCTTGGGGTAGACAGTTCAAAGTCGGCAGGGTCCCAGTTCCAGTCTCGTACTGTCCTCACTGTCCAAACCGAAAGAAATTGGATTTAATTCCCGTCTCATGGAGACAAAATGTTGGATTGGGAAACTTTTTGTTCGGTTTCTTTTTTAATAATCAGCTAGGCCGTACCCTAGCTCTCCCATTCCCTGGGGCCCTTGGGGTACCCGAGATTGCTTTTCGGTCCTTTCCCACTGGGTTTTTCATGCCACCCCTTGCCGAGGAAGCACTCCTCCACAACCCACGCATTATGCCAAGAGGGTACGGTGTTTATCCTGCAAAGAATGAGCCGCTCACCGGCCCAGTGCCCTCCAATGGAGGCCCACTGCTCAGCTGCTCCCAATGAAGGGATTGCCAGGTGATTGATTCCCGACCTTTCCGTACTCTATATAAGGCCCCCGGAGGTTTGGCCTTCTCCCAGTTGCTGCCGTTTCAGTATCTTACAAATGCTTCTCTTCTCTATATTGCCGGGTCATGGTGAGTGTGGTTAGGGGGCTAATTTTGACCTTTTCACTGCTCACTGGGGGATAGGGGATTTGGCTCTGTCTGCGTTTGTTTTGTTGATCCTGATTCGGGTTCTGGGCAGATGACTGTAGGTATAGTTTCTCTGTGCGGAGGGGGCCGTCTCGAGTTTGCCCCGAGAGTTCAGAATGAACCACCTGCCCCATTTCCGGTATGGCTGCACGAGTTCCTTCGGAATAATAATTCCATGTAATGCAATATTATTTATTAAGGACTTCTTCTGTGCAAAGCACTGTTCTGAGCGCAGCAGAGGTGAAAAAGTAATCGGATTGTGCAACGCGGGGCTCACAGCCTTAATCCCCACTTTACCGATGAGGGAACCGAGGCACAGAGAAGTGAAGTGATGTGACCAAAGTCACAAAGCCGGTAATTGGTGGAGGCGGGATTTGAACTCATGACCTGTGACTCCAAAGCCCGCGCTCTTTACAATGTGACCACCTGCTTCTCTAATTATTTTTGTCTTTGTATTTACATTAATCCGTGACCCAAAACCTTGGGAGACGTGGCTGTTCCTCCAGGAAACCCCTGCAAGTGAGTAGTTTACAGACTATTTTTTTCCTGCTGCTTCTTTCCCTTTTTCTCTATCTAGTCCTCCTCATAAAAAAGGAGCAACTGCAGAAGGCTTTTGATCCAAAACCCCAAAACCTCCCTATTTTTGAAAGGAAAATCCCTCTCCCCATGTGAAGCCAGCAAGACCAAGCGCTTTTTTGGTGCTCATGCCAGAACAAATCTGTTGATTTGTGCCCACGATCGCAAAACCGATTTTTAGGTGGCTTCACATATCTGGTGCCCGTAGATAATCTGAGTGCTTTGGGCTCCAAGGGGAGGAGTGGCCGTCGGTCGAGCGTATTCCCGATGCCCACACATGCCCGAGAGTGCGATTGGGGGCCACAGAGTCATAGGGTAACCTTAAATAACCGTGTGGGGGCCTAAACCTGCTTTCGGAGTCCCGAGGTGCCCAGATTGATTTTTGGCTGGTCCTATGGATTTCCCGATGGGAGGATAAAGGATATTAATATTCTGGATGTCCAGAGGTACTTTGCTTTCCTAGAAAATCGAGGGAGATCACTCTGGAAAATGGAACAGACTCAGTCGGGTTACCCGGCTAGCCCTGTTTCCACCCCACTGCTACATGGAAGGAGGATGGGTCATGCAAAAAAATCCCCAAATCACGAAAAATCTTTCGGGAGGGCAATTCCCTTTGTCCTTCCTC
Source organism: Tachyglossus aculeatus (assembly GCF_015852505.1). Classification (NCBI taxonomy): domain Eukaryota; kingdom Metazoa; phylum Chordata; class Mammalia; order Monotremata; family Tachyglossidae; genus Tachyglossus; species Tachyglossus aculeatus. Next base: position 9,989,023 of record NC_052071.1, read on the forward strand.
TAAAGGAACCAGCTCCCTTCCCGGGACCCCATGGATATTAATAGTCAGATGATGCATTGGCTTTTTGATTTCCTCTTAAATTAAATAAATTTAAGAGGAAATCAAAACGCCAATTCCTTTTTCCTATCGGTTCCTTTTGTGGTTCTGAGGTTTCTAAGGCATGTTTTAAAGCCCTGTATTCTTTTGGGGGCCATCGTGGTTTTTTTCCATTTTATTTCCTTGGGGGATTTAGGGCACACTTCCCAGGGTCCACCTCTTGGGGTAGACAGTTCAAAGTCGGCAGGGTCCCAGTTCCAGTCTCGTACTGTCCTCACTGTCCAAACCGAAAGAAATTGGATTTAATTCCCGTCTCATGGAGACAAAATGTTGGATTGGGAAACTTTTTGTTCGGTTTCTTTTTTAATAATCAGCTAGGCCGTACCTTAGCTCTCCCATTCCCTGGGGCCCTTGGGGTACCCGAGATTGCTTTTCGGTCCTTTCCCACTGGGTTTTTCATGCCACCCCTTGCCGAGGAAGCACTCCTCCACAACCCACGCATTATGCCAAGAGGGTACGGTGTTTATCCTGCAAAGAATGAGCCGCTCACCGGCCCAGTGCCCTCCAATGGAGGCCCACTACTCAGCTGCTCCCAATGAAGGGATTGCCAGGTGATTGATTCCCGACCTTTCCCTACTCTATATAAGGCCCCCGGAGGTTTGGCCTTCCCCCAGTTGCTGCCGTTTCAGTATCTTACAAATGCTTCTCTTCTCTATATTGCCGGGTCATGGTGAGTGTGGTTAGGGGGCTAATTTTGACCTTTTCACTGCTCACTGGGGGGTAGGGGATTTGGCTCTGTCTGCGTTTGTTTTGTTGATCCTGAGTCGGGTCCTGGGCAGATGACTGTAGGTATAGTTTCTCTGTGCGGAGGGGGCCGTCTCGAGTTTGCCCCGAGAGTTCAGAATGAACCACCTGCCCCATTTCCGGTATGGCTGCACGAGTTCTTTCGGAATAATAATTCCATGTAATGCAATATTATTTATTAAGGACTTCTTCTGTGCAAAGCACTGTTCTGAGCGCAGCAGAGGTGAAAAAGTAATCGGATTGTGCAACGCGGGGCTCACAGCCTTAATCCCCACTTTACCGATGAGGGAACCGAGGCACAGAGAAGTGAAGTGACGTGACCAAAGTCACAAAGCCGGTAATTGGTGGAGGTGGGATTTGAACTCATGACCTGTGACTCCAAAGCCCGCGCTCTTTACAATGTGACCACCTGCTTCTCTAATTATTTTTGTCTTTGTATTTACATTAATCCGTGACCCAAAACCTTGGGAGACGTGGCTGTTCCTCCAGGAAACCCCTGCAAGTGAGTAGTTTACAGACTATTTTTTTCCTGCTGCTTCTTTCCCTTTTTCTCTATCTAGTCCTCCTCATAAAAAAGGAGCAACTGCAGAAGGCTTTTGATCCAAAACCCCAAAATCTCCCTATTTTTGAAAGGAAAATCCCTCTCCCCATGTGAAGCCAGCAAGACCAAGCGCTTTTTTGGTGCTCATGCCAGTACAAATCTGTTGATTTGTGCCCACGATCGCAAAACCGATTTTTAGGTGGCTTCACATATCTGGTGCCCGTAGATAATCTGAGTGCTTTGGGCTCCAAGGGGAGGAGTGGCCGTCGGTCGAGCGTATTCCCGATGCCCACACATGCCCGAGAGTGCGATTGGGGGCCACAGAGTCATAGGGTAACCTTAAATAACCGTGTGGGGGCCTAAACCTGCTTTCGGAGTCCAGAGGTGCCCAGATTGATTTTTGGCTGGTCCTATGGATTTCCCGATGGGAGGATAAAGGATATTAATATTCTGGATGTCCAGAGGTACTTTGCTTTCCTAGAAAATCCAGGGAGATCACTCTGGAAAATGGAACAGACTCAGTCGGGTTGCCCGGCTAGCCCTCTTTTCACCCCACTGCTACATGGAAGGAGGATGGGTCATGCAAAAAAATCCCCAAATCACGAAAAATCTTTCGGGAGGGCAATTCCCTTTGTCCTTCCTCTAAAGGAACCAGCTCCCTTCCCGGGACCCCATGGATATTAATAGTCAGATGATGCATTGGCTTTTTGATTTCCTCTTAAATTAAATAAATTTAAGAGGAAATCAAAACGCCAATTCCTTTTTCCTATCGGTTCCTTTTGTGGTTCTGAGGTTTCTAAGGCATGTTTTAAAGCCCTGTATTCTTTTGGGGGCCATCGTGGTTTTTTTCCATTTTATTTCCTTGGGGGATTTAGGGCCCACTTCCCAGGGTCCACCTCTTGGGGTAGACAGTTCAAAGTCGGCAGGGTCCCAGTTCCAGTCTCGTACTGTCCTCACTGTCCAAACCGAAAGAAATTGGATTTAATTCCCGTCTCATGGAGACAAAATGTTGGATTGGGAAACTTTTTGTTCGGTTTCTTTTTTAATAATCAGCTAGGCCGTACCCTAGCTCTCCCATTCCCTGGGGCCCTTGGGGTACCCGAGATTGCTTTTCGGTCCTTTCCCACTGGGTTTTTCATGCCACCCCTTGCCGAGGAAGCACTCCTCCACAACCCACGCATTATGCCAAGAGGGTACGGTGTTTATCCTGCAAAGAATGAGCCGCTCACCGGCCCAGTGCCCTCCAATGGAGGCCCACTACTCAGCTGCTCCCAATGAAGGGATTGCCAGGTGATTTATTCCCGACCTTTCCCGTACTCTATATAAGGCCCCCGGAGGTTTGGCCTTCCCCCAGTTGCTGCCGTTTCAGTATCTTACAAATGCTTCTCTTCTCTATATTGCCGGGTCATGGTGAGTGTGGTTAGGGGGCTAATTTTGACCTTTTCACTGCTCACTGGGGGGGGAGGGGATTTGGCTCTGTCTGCGTTTGTTTTGTTGATCCTGAGTCGGGTCCTGGGCAGATGACTGTAGGTATAGTTTCTCTGTGCGGAGGGGGCCGTCTCGAGTTTGCCCCGAGAGTTCAGAATGAACCACCTGCCCCATTTCCGGTATGGCTGCACGAGTTCTTTCGGAATAATAATTCCATGTAATGCAATATTATTTATTAAGGACTTCTTCTGTGCAAAGCACTGTTCTGAGCGCAGCAGAGGTGAAAAAGTAATCGGATTGTGCAACGCGGGGCTCACAGCCTTAATCCCCACTTTACCGATGAGGGAACCGAGGCACAGAGAAGTGAAGTGACGTGACCAAAGTCACAAAGCCGGTAATTGGTGGAGGCGGGATTTGAACTCATGACCTGTGACTCCAAAGCCCGCGCTCTTTACAATGTGACCACCTGCTTCTCTAATTATTTTTGTCTTTGTATTTACATTAATCCGTGACCCAAAACCTTGGGAGAAGTGGCTGTTCCTCCAGGAAACCCCTGCAAGTGAGTAGTTTACAGACTATTTTTTTCCTGCTGCTTCTTTCCCTTTTTCTCTATCTAGTCCTCCTCATAAAAAAGGAGCAACTGCAGAAGGCTTTTGATCCAAAACCCCAAAACCTCCCTATTTTTGAAAGGAAAATCCCTCTCCCCATGTGAAGCCAGCAAGACCAAGCGCTTTTTTGGTGCTCATGCCAGTACAAATCTGTTGATTTGTGCCCACGATCGCAAAACCGATTTTTAGGTGGCTTCACATATCTGGTGCCCGTAGATAATCTGAGTGCTTTGGGCTCCAAGGGGAGGAGTGGCCGTCGGTCGAGCGTATTCCCGATGCCCACACATGCCCGAGAGTGCGATTGGGGGCCACAGAGTCATAGGGTAACCTTAAATAACCGTGTGGGGGCCTAAACCTGCTTTCGGAGTCCAGAGGTGCCCAGATTGATTTTTGGCTGGTCCTATGGATTTCCCGATGGGAGGATAAAGGATATTAATATTCTGGATGTCCAGAGGTACTTTGCTTTCCTAGAAAATCCAGGGAGATCACTCTGGAAAATGGAACAGACTCAGTCGGGTTGCCCGGCTAGCCCTGTTTCCAGCCCACTGCTACATGGAAGGAGGATGGGTCATGCAAAAAAATCCCCAAATCACGAAAAATCTTTCGGGAGGGCAATTCCCTTTGTCCTTCCTCTAAAGGAACCAGCTCCCTTCCCGGGACCCCATGGATATTAATAGTCAGATGATGCATTGGCTTTTTGATTTCCTCTTAAATTAAATAAATTTAAGAGGAAATCAAAACGCCAATTCCTTTTTCCTATCGGTTCCTTTTGTGGTTCTGAGGTTTCTAAGGCATGTTTTAAAGCCCTGTATTCTTTTGGGGGCCATCGTGGTTTTTTTCCATTTTATTTCCTTGGGGGATTTAGGGCACACTTCCCAGGGTCCACCTCTTGGGGTAGACAGTTCAAAGTCGGCAGGGTCCCAGTTCCAGTCTCGTACTGTCCTCACTGTCCAAACCGAAAGAAATTGGATTTAATTCCCGTCTCATGGAGACAAAATGTTGGATTGGGAAACTTTTTGTTCGGTTTCTTTTTCAATAATCAGCTAGGCCGTACCATAGCTCTCCCATTCCCTGGGGCCCTTGGAGTACCCGAGATTGCTTTTCGGTCCTTTCCCACTGGGTTTTTCATGCCACCCCTTGCCGAGGAAGCACTCCTCCACATCCCACGCATTATGCCAAGAGGGTACGGTGTTTGTTCTGCAAAGAATGAGCCGCTCACCGGCCCAGTGCCCTCCAATGGAGGCCCACTACTCAGCTGCTCCCAATGAAGGGATTACCAGGCGATTGATTCCCGACCTTTCCCTACTCTATATAAGGCCCCCGGAGGTTTGGCCTTCCCCCAGTTGCTGCCGTTTCAGTATCTTACCAATGCCTGCCCTCTTCTCTATATTGCCGGGTCATGGTGAGTGTGGTTAGGGGGCTAATTTTGACCTTTTCACTACTCACTGTGGGGTAGGGGATTTGGCTCTGTCTGAATTGGTTTTGTTCATCCTGATTCGGGTCCTGGGCACATGCCTGTAGGTATAGTTTCTCTAATTATTTTTGTCTTTCTATTTCGATTAATCCCTGACCCAAAGCCTTGGGAGACGTGACTGTTCCTCCAGAAAACCCCTGCAAGTGAGTAGTTTACAGACTTTTTTTTCCTGGTGCTTCTTTCCCTTTTTCCCTATCTAGTCCTCCTCATAAAAAAGGAGCAACTGCAGAAGGCTTTGTATCGAAAACCCCAAACCCTCCCTATTTTTAAAACCAAAATCACTCTCCCAATGTGAAGCCAGCAAGACCAAGCGCTTTTTTGGTGCTCATGCCAGAACAAATCTGTTGATTTGTGCCCACGATCGCAAAACCGATTTTTAGGTGGCTTCACATATCTGGTGCCCGTAGGTAATTTGAGTGCTTTGGGCTCCAAGGGGAGGAGTGGCCGTCGGTCGAGGGTATTCCCGATGCCCACACATGCCCGAGAGTGCGATTGGGGGCCACAGGGTCATAGGGTAACCTTAAATAACCGTGTGGGGGCCTAAACCTGCTTTCGGACCCCAGAGGTGCCCAGATTGATTTTTGGCTGGTACTTTGGATTTCCCGATGGGAGGATAAAGGATATCAATATTCTGGATGTCCAGAGGTACTTTGCTTTCCTAGAAAATCGAGGGAGATCACTCTGGAAAATGGAACAGACTCAGTCGGGTTACCCGGCTAGCCCTGTTTCCACCCCACTGCTACATGGAAGGAGGATGGGTCATGCAAAAAAATCCCCAAATCACGAAAAATCTTTCGGGCGGGCAATTCCCTTTGTCCTTCCTCTAAAGAAACCAGCTCCCTTCCCGGGACCCCATGGATATTAATAGTCAGATGATGCATTGGCTTTTTGATTTCCTCTTAAATAAATTTAAGAGGAAATCAAAACGCCAATTCCTTTTTCCTATCGGTTCCTTTTGTGGTTCTGAGGTTTCTAAGGCATGTTTTAAAGCCCTGTATTCTTTTGGGGGCCATCGTGGTTTTTTTCCATTTTATTTCCCTGGGGGATTTAGGGCACACTTCCCAGGGTCCACCTCTTGGGGTAGACAGTTCAAAGTCGGCAGGGTCCCAGTTCCAGTCTCGTACTGTCCTCTCTGTCCAAACCGAAAGAAATTGGATTTAATTCCCGTCTTATGGAGACAAAATGTTGGATCGGGAAACTTTTTGTTCGGTTTCTTTTTCCTTCTTTTTCAATAATCAGCTAGGCCGTACCCAGCTCTCCCATTCCCTAGGGCCCTTGGAGTACCCGAGTTTCCTTTTCGGTCGTTTCCCTCTGGGTTTTTCATGCCACCCCTTGCCGAGGAAGCACTCCTTCACATCCCACGCATTATGTCAAGAGGATACGGTGTGTGTTCTGCAAAGAATGAGCCGCTCAAAGTCACAAAGCCGGTAATTGGTGGAGGCGGGATTTGAACTCATGACCTGTGACTCCAAAGCCCGCGCTCTTTACAGTGTGACAACCTGCTTCTCTAATCATTTTTGTCTTTCTATTTAGATTAATCCCTGACCCAAAACCTTGGGAGACGTGGCTGTTCCTCCAGGAAACCCCTGCAAGTGAGTAGTTTACAGACTATTTTTTTCCTGCTGCTTCTGTCCCTTTTTCTCTATCTAGTCTTCCTCATAAAAAAGGAGCAACTGCAGAAGGCTTTTGATCCAAAACCCCAAAACCTCCCTATTTTTGAAAGGAAAATCCCTCTCCCCATGTGAAGCCAGCAAGACCAAGCGCTTTTTTGGTGCTCATGCCAGAAGAAATCTGTTGATTTGTGCCCACGATCGCAAAACCGGTTTTTAGGTGGCTTCACATAACTGGTGCCCGTAGATAAACTAATGTGTGCTTTGGGCTCCAAGGGGAGGAGTGGCCGTCGGTCGAGGGTATTCCCGATGCCCACACATGCCCGAGAGTGCGATTGGGGGCCACAGGGTCATAGGTTAACCTGAAATATCCGTGTGGGGGCCTAAACCTGTTTTCGGACCCCAGCGGTGCCCAGATTGATTTTTGGCTGCTGCTTTGGATTTCCCGATGGGAGGATAAAGGATATGAATATTCTGGATGTCCAGAGGTACTTTGCTTTCCTAGAACATCGAGGGAGATCACTCTGGAAAATGGAAGAAACTCGGTTGGGTCGCCCGGCTAGCCCTCTTTTCACCCCACTGCTACATGGAAGGAGGATGGGTCATGCAAAAAAATCCCCAAATCACGAAAAATCTTTCGGGCGGGCAATTCCCTTTGTCCTTCCTCTAAAGGAACCAGCTCCCTTCCCGGGACCCCATGGATATTAATAGTCAGATGATGCATTGGCTTTTTGATTTCCTCTTAAATTTATTTAATTTAAGAGGAAATCAAAAAGCCAATTACTTTTTCCTATCGGTTCCTTTTGTGGTTCTGAGGTTTCTAAGGCATGTTTTAAAGCCCTGTATTCTTTTGGGGGCCATCGTGGTTTTTTTTCATTTTATTTCCCTGGGGGATTTAGGGCACACTTCCCAGGGTCCACCTCTTGGGGTAGACAGTTCAAAGTCGGCAGGGTCCCAGTTCCGGTCTCGTACTGTCCTCACTGTCCAAACCGAAAGAAATTGGATTTAATTCCCGTCTCATGGAGACAAAATGTTGGATTGGGAAACTTTTTGTTCGGTTTCTTTTTCAATAATCCGCTAGGCCGTCCAATAGCTCTCCTATTCCCTGGGGCCCTTGGAGTACCCGAGATTGCTTTTCGATTCTTTCCCACTGGGTTTTTCATGCCACCCCTTGCCGAGGAAGCACTCCTCCACATCCCACGCATTATGCCAAGAGGGTACGGTGTTTGTTCTGCAAAGAATGAGCCGCTCACCGGCACAGTCCCCTCCAATGGAGGCCCACTACTCAGCTGCTCCCAATGAAGGGATTACCAGGCGATTGATTCCCGACCTTTCCCTACTCTATATAAGGCCCCCGGAGGTTTGGACTTCCCCCAGTTGCTGCCGTTTCAGTATCTTACCAATGCCTGCCCTCTTCTCTATATTGCCGGGTCATGGTGAGTGTGGTTAGGGGGCTGATTTTGACCTTTCCACTACTCACTGTGGGGTAGGGGATTTGGCTCTGTCTGAATTTGTTTTGTTCATCCTGATTCGGGTCCTGGGCACATGCCTGTAGGTATAGTTTCTCTAATTATTTTTGTCTTTCCTATTTAGATTAATCCCTGACCTAAAGCCTTGGGAGACGTGACTGTTCCTCCAGAAAACCCCTGCAAGTGAGTAGTTTACAGACTTTTTTTTCCTGGTGCTTCTTTCCCTTTTTCCCTATCTAGTCCTCCTCATAAAAAAGGAGCAACTGCAGAAGGCTTTGTATCGAAAACCCCAAACCCTCCCTATTTTTAAAACCAAAATCACTCTCCCAATGTGAAGCCAGCAAGAGCAAGCGCTTTTTTGGTGCTCATGCCAGAACAAATCTGTTGATTTGTGCCCACGATCGCAAAACCAATATTTAGGTGACTTCACATAACTGGTGCCCGTAGATAACCTAAAGAGCGCTTTGGGGTCCAAGGGGAGGAGTGGCCTTCGGTCGAGGGTATTCCCGGTGCCCACACAAGCCCGCGAGTGCAATTGGGGGCCACAGGGTCATTGGCTAAGCTTAAATAACCGTGTGGGGGCCTAAACCTGTTTTCGGACCCCACAGGTGCCAAATTGATTTTTGGCTTTTACTTTGGTTTTCCCGATGGGAGGATAAAGGATATCAATATTCTGGATGTCCAGAGGTACTTTGGTTTACTAGAAAATCTATGGAGATCACTCTGGAGAATGGAACAGACCCGGTTGGGTTGCTCGGCTAGCCCTGTGTCCACCCCAATGCTGGAAGGAAAGAGGATGTGTCATGCAAAAAAATCCCCAAATCACGAAAAATCTTTCGGGCGGGCAGTTCCCTTTGTCCTTCCGCTAAAGGAACCACCTCACTTTCCGGGAAACCACGAATATTAGTAGTCAGATGATGCATTGGCTTTTTGATTTCCTCTTAAATTAAATAAATTTAAGAGGAAATCAAAAGGCCAATTACTTTTTCCTATCGGTACCTTTTGTGGTTCTGAGGTTTCTAAGGCATGTTTTAAAACCCTGTATTCTTTTGGGGGCCATCGTGGTTTTTTCCATTTTATTTCCCTGGGGGATTTAGGGCACTCTTCCCAGGGTCCACCTTTTGGCGTAGACAGTTCAAAATCGGCAGGGTCCCAGTTCCAGTCTCGTACTGTCCTCACTGTCCAAACCGAAAGAAATTGGATTTCATTCCCACCTCATGGAGACAAAATGTTGGATTGGGAAACTTTTGGTTCGGTTTCTTTTTCCTTCTTTTTCAATAATCAGCTAGGCCGCACCCTAGATCTCCCATTCCCTGGGGCCCTTGGAGTACCCGAGATTCCTTTTCGGTCCTTCCCCACTGGGTTTTTCCTGTCACCCCTTGCCGAGGAAGCACTCCTCCACAACATGCAATGAGGGTACGGTGTTTGTTCTACAGAGAATGAGCCGCTCACCGGCACAGTCCCCTCCAATGGAGGCCCACTACTCAGCTGCTCCCAATGAAAGGATTGCCAGGCGATTGATTCCCGACCTTTCCCTACTCTATATAAGGCCAACGGAGGTTTGGCCTTCCCCCAGTTGCTGCCGTTTCAGTATCTTACCAATGCCTGCCCTCTTCTCTATATTGCCGGGTCATGGTGAGTGTGGTTAGGGGGCTAATTTTGACCTTTTCACTGCTCACTGGGGGTACGGGCTTTGGCTCTGTCTGAGTTGGTTTTGTTGATCCTGAGTCGGGTCCTGGGCAGATGACAGTTGGTATAGTTTCTCTGTGCGGAGGGGGCCGTCTTGAGTTTGGTCCGAGAGGTCAGAATGACCCACCTGCCCCATTTACTGTATTCCTGCACGAGTTCCATTGGAATAATTATTCCATGTAATGTAGTATTATTCATTAAGGACTACTTCTGTGCAAAGCACTGTTCTGAGCGCGGCAGAGGTGACAAGGTAATCGGATTGTGCAACGCGGCGCTCACATCCTTAATCCCCACTTTACCGATGAGGGAACCGAGGCACAGAGAAGTGAAGTGACGTGTCCAAAGTCACAAAGCCGGTAATTGGTGGAGGCGGGATTTGAACTCATGACCTGTGACTCCAAAGCCCGCGCTCTTTACGATGTGACAACCTGCTTCTCTAATTATTTTTGTCTTTCTATTTAGATTAACCCGTGACCCAAAGCCTTGGGAGACGTGGCTGTTCCTCCAGAAAAACCCTGCGAGTAGTTTACAGACTTTTTCTTCCTGCTGCTTCTTTCCCTTTTTCTCTATCTAGTCCTCCTCATAAAAAAGGAGCAACTGCAGAAGACCTTTCATCCAAAACCCCAAAACCTCCCTATTTTGGAAACGAAAATCCCTCTCCGCATGTGAAGCCAGCAAGAGCAAGCGCTTTTTTGGTGCTCATGCCAGAACAAATCTGTTGATTTGTGCCCACGATCGCCAAACTGCTTTTTAGGTGGCTTCACATATCTGGTGCCCGTAGTTAACCTAATGAGTGCTTTGGGCTCCAATGGGAGGAGTGGCCGTCGGTCGAGGGTATTCCCGATGCCCACACATGCCCGAGAGTGCGATTGGGGGCCACAGGGTAACCTTAAATAACCGTGTGGGGGCCTAAACCTGTTTTCGGACCCCCGAGGTGCCCAGATTGATTTTTGGCTGGTACTTTGGATTTCCCGATGGGAGGATAAAGGATATCAATATTCTGGATGTCCAGAGGTACTTTACTTTCCTAGAAAATCGATGGAGATCACTCTGGAAAATGGAACAGACTCGGTTGGGTTGCCCGGCTAGCCCTCTGTCCACCCCACTGCTACATGGATGGAGGAAGGGTCATGCAAAAAAATCTCCAAATCACGAAAAATCTTTCGGGCGGGCAATTCCCTTTGTCCTTCCTCTAAAGAAACCAGCTCCCTTGCCCGGGACCCCATGAATATTAATAGTCAGATGATGCATTGGCTTTTTGATTTCCTCTTAAATAAATTTAAGAGGAAATCAAAACGCCAATTACTTTTTCCTATCGGTTCCTTTTGTGGTTCTGAGGTTTCTAAGGCATGTTTTAAAGCCCTGTATTCTTTTGGGGGCCATCGTGGTTTTTTTCCATTTTATTTCCCTGGGGGCATTTAGGGCACACTTCCCAGGGTCCACCTCTTGGGGTAGACAGTTCAAAGTCGGCAGGGTCCCAGTTCCAGTCTCGTACTGTCCTCACTGTCCAAACCGAAAGAAATTGGATTTAATTCCCGTCTCATGGAGACAAAATGTTGGATCGGGAAACTTTTTGTTCGGTTTCTTTTTCAATAATCAGCTAGGCCGTACCCTAGCTCTCCCATTCCCTGGGGCCCTTGGAGTACCCGAGATTGCTTTTCGGTCCTTTCCCACTGGGTTTTTCATGCCACCCCTTGCCGAGGAAGCACTCCTCCACATCCCACGCATTATGCCAAGAGGGTACGGTGTTTGTTCTGCAAAGAATGAGCCGCTCACCGGCACAGTCCCCTCCAATGGAGGCCCACTACTCAGCTGCTCCCAATGAAGGGATTACCAGGCGATTGATTCCCGACCTTTCCCTACTCTATATAAGGCCCCCGGAGGTTTGGCCTTCCCCCAGTTGCTGCCGTTTCAGTATCTTACCAATGCCTGCCCTCTTCTCTATATTGCCGGGTCATGGTGAGTGTGGTTAGGGGGCTAATTTTGACCTTTTCACTACTCACTGTGGGGTAGGGGATTTGGCTCTGTCTGAATTTGTTTTGTTCATCCTGATTCGGGTCCTGGGCACATGCCTGTAGGTATAGTTTCTCTAATTATTTTTGTCTTTCTATTTAGATTAATCCCTGACCCAAAGCCTTGGGAGACGTGACTGTTCCTCCAGAAAACCCCTGCAAGTGAGTAGTTTACAGACTTTTTTTTCCTGGTGCTTCTTTCCCTTTTTCCCTATCTAGTCCTCCTCATAAAAAAGGAGCAACTGCAGAAGGCTTTGATCCAAAACCCCAAAACCTCCCTATTTTTGAAAGGAAAATCCCTCTCCCCATGTGAAGCCAGCAAGAGCAAGCGCTTTTTTGGTGCTCATGCCAGAAGAAATCTGTTGATTTGTGCCCACGATCGCAAAACCGGTTTTTAGGTGGCTTCACATATCTGGTGCCCGTAGATAAACTAATGTGTGCTTTGGGCTCCAAAGGGAGGAGTGGCCGTCGGTCGAGGGTATTCCCGATGCCCACACATGCCCGAGAGTGCGATTGGGGGCCACAGGGTCATAGGTTAACCTGAAATATCCGTGTGGGGGCCTAAACCTGTTTTCGGACCCCAGCGGTGCCCAGATTGATTTTTGGCTGGTACTTTGGATTTCCCGATGGGAGGATAAAGGATATCAATATTCTGGATGTCCAGAGGTACTTTGCTTTCCTAGAAAATCGAGGGAGATCACTCTGGAAAATGGAACAGACTCAGTCGGGTTGCCCGGCTAGCCCTCTTTCCACCCCACTGCTACATGGAAGGAGGATGGGTCATGCAAAAAAATCCCCAAATCACGAAAAATCTTTCGGGCGGGCAATTCCCTTTGTCCTTCCTCTAAAGGAACCAGCTCCCTTCCCGGGACCCCATGGATATTAATAGTCAGATGATGCATTGGCTTTTTGATTTCCTCTTAAATTAAATAATTTAAGAGGAAATCAAAACGCCAATTCCTTTTTCCTATCGGTTCCTTTTGTGGTTCTGAGGTTTCTAAGGCATGTTTTAAAGCCCTGTATTCTTTTGGGGGCCATCGTGGTTTTTTTCCATTTTATTTCCCTGGGGGATTTAGGGCACACTTCCCAGGGTCCACCTCTTGGGGTAGACAGTTGAAAATCGGCAGGGTCCCAGTTCCAGTCTCGTACTGTCCTCTCTGTCCAAACCGAAAGAAATTGGATTTAATTCCCGTCTTATGGAGACAAAATGTTGGATCGGGAAACTTTTTGTTCGGTTTCTTTTTCCTTCTTTTTCAATAATCAGCTAGGCCGTACCCAGCTCTCCCATTCCCTAGGGCCCTTGGAGTACCCGAGTTTCCTTTTCGGTCGTTTCCCTCTGGGTTTTTCATGCCACCCCTTGCCGAGGAAGCACTCCTTCACATCCCACGCATTATGTCAAGAGGATACGGTGTGTGTTCTGCAAAGAATGAGCCGCTCAAAGTCACAAAGCCGGTAATTGGTGGAGGCGGGATTTGAACTCATGACCTGTGACTCCAAAGCCCGCGCTCTTTACAGTGTGACAACCTGCTTCTCTAATTATTTTTGTCTTTCTATTTAGATTAATCCCTGACCCAAAACCTTGGGAGACGTGGCTGTTCCTCCAGGAAACCCCTGCAAGTGAGTAGTTTACAGACTATTTTTTTCCTGCTGCTTCTGTCCCTTTTTCTCTATCTAGTCCTCCTCATAAAAAAGGAGCAACTGCAGAAGGCTTTTGATCCAAAACCCCAAAACCTCCCTATTTTTGAAAGGAAAATCCCTCTCCCCATGTGAAGCCAGCAAGACCAAGCGCTTTTTTGGTGCTCATGCCAGAACAAATCTGTTGATTTGTGCCCACGATCGCAAAACCGATTTTTAGGTGGCTTCACATATCTGGTGCCCGTAGATAATCTGAGTGCTTTGGGCTCCAAGGGGAGGAGTGGCCGTCGGTCGAGGGTATTCCCGATGCCCACACATGCCCGAGAGTGCGATTGGGGGCCACAGAGTCATAGGTTAACCTGAAATATCCGTGTGGGGGCCTAAACCTGTTTTCGGAGTCCCAGAGGTGCCCAGATTGATTTTTGGCTGGTACTTTGGATTTCCCGATGGGAGGATAAAGGATATTAATATTCTGGATGTCCAGAGGTACTTTGCTTTCCTAGAAAATCGAGGGAGATCACTCTGGAAAATGGAACAGAACTCAGGTCGGGTCGCCCGGCTAGCCCTCTTTTCCAGCCCACTGCTACATGGAAGGAGGATGGGTCATGCCAAAAAAATCCCCAAATCACGAAAAATCTTTCGGGAGGGCAATTCCCTTTGTCCTTCCTCTAAAGGAACCAGCTCCCTTCCCGGGACCCCATGGATATTAATAGTCAGATGATGCATTGGCTTTTTGATTTCCTCTTAAATTAAATAAATTTAAGAGGAAATCAAAACGCCAATTCCTTTTTCCTATCGGTTCCTTTTGTGGTTCTGAGGTTTCTAAGGCATGTTTTAAAGCCCTGTATTCTTTTGGGGGCCATCGTGGTTTTTTTCCATTTTATTTCCTTGGGGGATTTAGGGCACACTTCCCAGGGTCCACCTCTTGGGGTAGACAGTTCAAAGTCGGCAGGGTCCCAGTTCCAGTCTCGTACTGTCCTCACTGTCCAAACCGAAAGAAATTGGATTTAATTCCCGTCTCATGGAGACAAAATGTTGGATTGGGAAACTTTCTGTTCGGTTTCTTTTTTAATAATCAGCTAGGCCGTACCCTAGCTCTCCCATTCCCTGGGGCCCTTGGGGTACCCGAGATTGCTTTTCGGTCCTTTCCCACTGGGTTTTTCATGCCACCCCTTGCCGAGGAAGCACTCCTCCACAACCCACGCATTATGCCAAGAGGGTACGGTGTTTATCCTGCAAAGAATGAGCCGCTCACCGGCCCAGTGCCCTCCAATGGAGGCCCACTACTCAGCTGCTCCCAATGAAGGGATTGCCAGGTGATTGATTCCCGACCTTTCCCTACTCTATATAAGGCCCCCGGAGGTTTGGCCTTCCCCCAGTTGCTGCCGTTTCAGTATCTTACAAATGCTTCTCTTCTCTATATTGCCGGGTCATGGTGAGTGTGGTTAGGGGGCTAATTTTGACCTTTTCACTGCTCACTGGGGGGTAGGGGATTTGGCTCTGTCTGCGTTTGTTTTGTTGATCCTGAGTCGGGTCCTGGGCAGATGACTGTAGGTATAGTTTCTCTGTGCGGAGGGGGCCGTCTCGAGTTTGCCCCGAGAGTTCAGAATGAACCACCTGCCCCATTTCCGGTATGGCTGCACGAGTTCCTTCGGAATAATAATTCCATGTAATGCAATATTATTTATTAAGGACTTCTTCTGTGCAAAGCACTGTTCTGAGCGCAGCAGAGGTGAAAAAGTAATCGGATTGTGCAACGCGGGGCTCACAGCCTTAATCCCCACTTTACCGATGAGGGAACCGAGGCACAGAGAAGTGAAGTGACGTGACCAAAGTCACAAAGCCGGTAATTGGTGGAGGCGGGATTTGAACTCATGACCTGTGACTCCAAAGCCCGCGCTCTTTACAATGTGACCACCTGCTTCTCTAATTATTTTTGTCTTTGTATTTACATTAATCCGTGACCCAAAACCTTGGGAGACGTGGCTGTTCCTCCAGGAAACCCCTGCAAGTGAGTAGTTTACAGACTATTTTTTTCCTGCTGCTTCTTTCCCTTTTTCTCTATCTAGTCCTCCTCATAAAAAAGGAGCAACTGCAGAAGGCTTTTGATCCAAAACCCCAAAACCTCCCTATTTTTGAAAGGAAAATCCCTCTCCCCATGTGAAGCCAGCAAGACCAAGCGCTTTTTTGGTGCTCATGCCAGTACAAATCTGTTGATTTGTGCCCACGATCGCAAAACCGATTTTTAGGTGGCTTCACATATCTGGTGCCCGTAGATAATCTGAGTGCTTTGGGCTCCAAGGGGAGGAGTGGCCGTCGGTCGAGCGTATTCCCGATGCCCACACATGCCCGAGAGTGCGATTGGGGGCCACAGAGTCATAGGGTAACCTTAAATAACCGTGTGGGGGCCTAAACCTGCTTTCGGAGTCCAGAGGTGCCCAGATTGATTTTTGGCTGGTCCTATGGATTTCCCGATGGGAGGATAAAGGATATTAATATTCTGGATGTCCAGAGGTACTTTGCTTTCCTAGAAAATCCAGGGAGATCACTCTGGAAAATGGAACAGACTCAGTCGGGTTGCCCGGCTAGCCCTGTTTCCAGCCCACTGCTACATGGAAGGAGGATGGGTCATGCCAAAAAATCCCCAAATCACGAAAAATCTTTCGGGAGGGCAATTCCCTTTGTCCTTCCTCTAAAGGAACCAGCTCCCTTCCCGGGACCCCATGGATATTAATAGTCAGATGATGCATTGGCTTTTTGATTTCCTCTTAAATTAAATAAATTTAAGAGGAAATCAAAACGCCAATTCCTTTTTCCTATCGGTTCCTTTTGTGGTTCTGAGGTTTCTAAGGCATGTTTTAAAGCCCTGTATTCTTTTGGGGGCCATCGTGGTTTTTTTCCATTTTATTTCCTTGGGGGATTTAGGGCACACTTCCCAGGGTCCACCTCTTGGGGTAGACAGTTCAAAGTCGGCAGGGTCCCAGTTCCAGTCTCGTACTGTCCTCACTGTCCAAACCGAAAGAAATTGGATTTAATTCCCGTCTCATGGAGACAAAATGTTGGATTGGGAAACTTTTTGTTCGGTTTCTTTTTTAATAATCAGCTAGGCCGTACCCTAGCTCTCCCATTCCCTGGGGCCCTTGGGGTACCCGAGATTGCTTTTCGGTCCTTTCCCACTGGGTTTTTCATGCCACCCCTTGCCGAGGAAGCACTCCTCCACAACCCACGCATTATGCCAAGAGGGTACGGTGTTTATCCTGCAAAGAATGAGCCGCTCACCGGCCCAGTGCCCTCCAATGGAGGCCCACTACTCAGCTGCTCCCAATGAAGGCATTGCCAGGTGATTGATTCCCGACCTTTCCGTACTCTATATAAGGCCCCCGGAGGTTTGGCCTTCCCCCAGTTGCTGCCGTTTCAGTATCTTACAAATGCTTCTCTTCTCTATATTGCCGGGTCATGGTGAGTGTGGTTAGGGGGGTTAATTTTGACCTTTTCACTGCTCACTGGGGGGTAGGGGATTTGGCTCTGTCTGCGTTTGTTTTGTTGATCCTGAGTCGGGTCCTGGGCAGATGACTGTAGGTATAGTTTCTCTGTGCGGAGGGGGCCGTCTCGAGTTTGCCCCGAGAGTTCAGAATGAACCACCTGCCCCATTTCCGGTATGGCTGCACGAGTTCCTTCGGAATAATAATTCCATGTAATGCAATATTATTTATTAAGGACTTCTTCTGTGCAAAGCACTGTTCTGAGCGCAGCAGAGGTGAAAAAGTAATCGGATTGTGCAACGCGGGGCTCACAGCCTTAATCCCCACTTTACCGATGAGGGAACCGAGGCACAGAGAAGTGAAGTGACGTGACCAAAGTCACAAAGCCGGTAATTGGTGGAGGCGGGATTTGAACTCATGACCTGTGACTCCAAAGCCCGCGCTCTTTACAATGTGACCACCTGCTTCTCTAATTATTTTTGTCTTTGTATTTACATTAATCCGTGACCCAAAACCTTGGGAGACGTGGCTGTTCCTCCAGGAAACCCCTGCAAGTGAGTAGTTTACAGACTATTTTTTTCCTGCTGCTTCTTTCCCTTTTTCTCTATCTAGTCCTCCTCATAAAAAAGGAGCAACTGCAGAAGGCTTTTGATCCAAAACCCCAAAACCTCCCTATTTTTGAAAGGAAAATCCCTCTCCCCATGTGAAGCCAGCAAGACCAAGCGCTTTTTTGGTGCTCATGCCAGTACAAATCTGTTGATTTGTGCCCACGATCGCAAAACCGATTTTTAGGTGGCTTCACATATCTGGTGCCCGTAGATAATCTGAGTGCTTTGGGCTCCAAGGGGAGGAGTGGCCGTCGGTCGAGCGTATTCCCGATGCCCACACATGCCCGAGAGTGCGATTGGGGGCCACAGAGTCATAGGGTAACCTTAAATAACCGTGTGGGGGCCTAAACCTGCTTTCGGAGTCCAGAGGTGCCCAGATTGATTTTTGGCTGGTCCTATGGATTTCCCGATGGGAGGATAAAGGATATTAATATTCTGGATGTCCAGAGGTACTTTGCTTTCCTAGAAAATCCAGGGAGATCACTCTGGAAAATGGAACAGACTCAGTCGGGTTGCCCGGCTAGCCCTGTTTCCAGCCCACTGCTACATGGAAGGAGGATGGGTCATGCCAAAAAATCCCCAAATCACGAAAAATCTTTCGGGAGGGCAATTCCCTTTGTCCTTCCTCTAAAGGAACCAGCTCCCTTCCCGGGACCCCATGGATATTAATAGTCAGATGATGCATTGGCTTTTTGATTTCCTCTTAAATTAAATAAATTTAAGAGGAAATCAAAACGCCAATTCCTTTTTCCTATCGGTTCCTTTTGTGGTTCTGAGGTTTCTAAGGCATGTTTTAAAGCCCTGTATTCTTTTGGGGGCCATCGTGGTTTTTTTCCATTTTATTTCCTTGGGGGATTTAGGGCACACTTCCCAGGGTCCACCTCTTGGGGTAGACAGTTCAAAGTCGGCAGGGTCCCAGTTCCAGTCTCGTACTGTCCTCACTGTCCAAACCGAAAGAAATTGGATTTAATTCCCGTCTCATGGAGACAAAATGTTGGATTGGGAAACTTTTCGTTCGGTTTCTTTTTTAATAATCAGCTAGGCCGTACCCTAGCTCTCCCATTCCCTGGGGCCCTTGGGGTACCCGAGATTGCTTTTCGGTCCTTTCCCACTGGGTTTTTCATGCCACCCCTTGCCGAGGAAGCACTCCTCCACAACCCACGCATTATGCCAAGAGGGTACGGTGTTTATCCTGCAAAGAATGAGCCGCTCACCGGCCCAGTGCCCTCCAATGGAGGCCCACTACTCAGCTGCTCCCAATGAAGGGATTGCCAGGTGATTGATTCCCGACCTTTCCGTACTCTATATAAGGCCCCCGGAGGTTTGGCCTTCCCCCAGTTGCTGCCGTTTCAGTATCTTACAAATGCTTCTCTTCTCTATATTGCCGGGTCATGGTGAGTGTGGTTAGGGGGCTAATTTTGACCTTTTCACTGCTCACTGGGGGGTAGGGGATTTGGCTCTGTCTGCGTTTGTTTTGTTGATCCTGAGTCGGGTCCTGGGCAGATGACTGTAGGTATAGTTTCTCTGTGCGGAGGGGGCCGTCTCGAGTTTGCCCCGAGAGTTCAGAATGAACCACCTGCCCCATTTCCGGTATGGCTGCACGAGTTCCTTCGGAATAATAATTCCATGTAATGCAATATTATTTATTAAGGACTTCTTCTGTGCAAAGCACTGTTCTGAGCGCAGCAGAGGTGAAAAAGTAATCGGATTGTGCAACGCGGGGCTCACAGCCTTAATCCCCACTTTACCGATGAGGGAACCGAGGCACAGAGAAGTGAAGTGACGTGACCAAAGTCACAAAGCCGGTAATTGGTGGAGGCGGGATTTGAACTCATGACCTGTGACTCCAAAGCCCGCGCTCTTTACAATGTGACCACCTGCTTCTCTAATTATTTTTGTCTTTGTATTTACATTAATCCGTGACCCAAAACCTTGGGAGACGTGGCTGTTCCTCCAGGAAACCCCTGCAAGTGAGTAGTTTACAGACTATTTTTTTCCTGCTGCTTCTTTCCCTTTTTCTCTATCTAGTCCTCCTCATAAAAAAGGAGCAACTGCAGAAGGCTTTTGATCCAAAACCCCAAAACCTCCCTATTTTTGAAAGGAAAATCCCTCTCCCCATGTGAAGCCAGCAAGACCAAGCGCTTTTTTGGTGCTCATGCCAGTACAAATCTGTTGATTTGTGCCCACGATCGCAAAACCGATTTTTAGGTGGCTTCACATATCTGGTGCCCGTAGATAATCTGAGTGCTTTGGGCTCCAAGGGGAGGAGTGGCCGTCGGTCGAGCGTATTCCCGATGCCCACACATGCCCGAGAGTGCGATTGGGGGCCACAGAGTCATAGGGTAACCTTAAATAACCGTGTGGGGGCCTAAACCTGCTTTCGGAGTCCAGAGGTGCCCAGATTGATTTTTGGCTGGTCCTATGGATTTCCCGATGGGAGGATAAAGGATATTAATATTCTGGATGTCCAGAGGTACTTTGCTTTCCTAGAAAATCCAGGGAGATCACTCTGGAAAATGGAACAGACTCAGTCGGGTTGCCCGGCTAGCCCTGTTTCCAGCCCACTGCTACATGGAAGGAGGATGGGTCATGCCAAAAAAATCCCCAAATCACGAAAAATCTTTCGGGAGGGCAATTCCCTTTGTCCTTCCTCTAAAGGAACCAGCTCCCTTCCCGGGACCCCATGGATATTAATAGTCAGATGATGCATTGGCTTTTTGATTTCCTCTTAAATTAAATAAATTTAAGAGGAAATCAAAACGCCAATTCCTTTTTCCTATCGGTTCCTTTTGTGGTTCTGAGGTTTCTAAGGCATGTTTTAAAGCCCTGTATTCTTTTGGGGGCCATCGTGGTTTTTTTCCATTTTATTTCCTTGGGGGATTTAGGGCCCACTTCCCAGGGTCCACCTCTTGGGGTAGACAGTTCAAAGTCGGCAGGGTCCCAGTTCCAGTCTCGTACTGTCCTCACTGTCCAAACCGAAAGAAATTGGATTTAATTCCCGTCTCATGGAGACAAAATGTTGGATTGGGAAACTTTCTGTTCGGTTTCTTTTTTAATAATCAGCTAGGCCGTACCCTAGCTCTCCCATTCCCTGGGGCCCTTGGGGTACCCGAGATTGCTTTTCGGTCCTTTCCCACTGGGTTTTTCATGCCACCCCTTGCCGAGGAAGCACTCCTCCACAACCCACGCATTATGCCAAGAGGGTACGGTGTTTATCCTGCAAAGAATGAGCCGCTCACCGGCCCAGTGCCCTCCAATGGAGGCCCACTGCTCAGCTGCTCCCAATGAAGGGATTGCCAGGTGATTGATTCCCGACCTTTCCGTACTCTATATAAGGCCCCCGGAGGTTTGGCCTTCCCCCAGTTGCTGCCGTTTCAGTATCTTACAAATGCTTCTCTTCTCTATATTGCCGGGTCATGGTGAGTGTGGTTAGGGGGCTAATTTTGACCTTTTCACTGCTCACTGGGGGGTAGGGGATTTGGCTCTGTCTGCGTTTGTTTTGTTGATCCTGAGTCGGGTCCTGGGCAGATGACTGTAGGTATAGTTTCTCTGTGCGGAGGGGGCCGTCTCGAGTTTGCCCCGAGAGTTCAGAATGAACCACCTGCCCCATTTCCGGTATGGCTGCACGAGTTCCTTCGGAATAATAATTCCATGTAATGCAATATTATTTATTAAGGACTTCTTCTGTGCAAAGCACTGTTCTGAGCGCAGCAGAGGTGAAAAAGTAATCGGATTGTGCAACGCGGGGCTCACAGCCTTAATCCCCACTTTACCGATGAGGGAACCGAGGCACAGAGAAGTGAAGTGACGTGACCAAAGTCACAAAGCCGGTAATTGGTGGAGGTGGGATTTGAACTCATGACCTGTGACTCCAAAGCCCGCGCTCTTTACAATGTGACCACCTGCTTCTCTAATTATTTTTGTCTTTGTATTTACATTAATCCGTGACCCAAAACCTTGGGAGACGTGGCTGTTCCTCCAGGAAACCCCTGCAAGTGAGTAGTTTACAGACTATTTTTTTCCTGCTGCTTCTTTCCCTTTTTCTCTATCTAGTCCTCCTCATAAAAAAGGAGCAACTGCAGAAGGCTTTTGATCCAAAACCCCAAAACCTCCCTATTTTTGAAAGGAAAATCCCTCTCCCCATGTGAAGCCAGCAAGACCATGCGCTTTTTTGGTGCTCATGCCAGAACAAATCTGTTGATTTGTGCCCACGATCGCAAAACCGATTTTTAGGTGGCTTCACATATCTGGTGCCCGTAGATAATCTGAGTGCTTTGGGCTCCAAGGGGAGGAGTGGCCGTCGGTCGAGCGTATTCCCGATGCCCACACATGCCCGAGAGTGCGATTGGGGGCCACAGAGTCATAGGGTAACCTTAAATAACCGTGTGGGGGCCTAAACCTGCTTTCGGAGTCCAGAGGTGCCCAGATTGATTTTTGGCTGGTCCTATGGATTTCCCGATGGGAGGATAAAGGATATTAATATTCTGGATGTCCAGAGGTACTTTGCTTTCCTAGAAAATCCAGGGAGATCACTCTGGAAAATGGAACAGACTCAGTCGGGTTGCCCGGCTAGCCCTGTTTCCAGCCCACTGCTACATGGAAGGAGGATGGGTCATGCAAAAAAATCCCCAAATCACGAAAAATCTTTCGGGAGGGCAATTCCCTTTGTCCTTCCTCTAAAGGAACCAGCTCCCTTCCCGGGACCCCATGGATATTAATAGTCAGATGATGCATTGGCTTTTTGATTTCCTCTTAAATTTAATAAATTTAAGAGGAAATCAAAACGCCAATTCCTTTTTCCTATCGGTTCCTTTTGTGGTTCTGAGGTTTCTAAGGCATGTTTTAAAGCCCTGTATTCTTTTGGGGGCCATCGTGGTTTTTTTCCATTTTATTTCCTTGGGGGATTTAGGGCACACTTCCCAGGGTCCACCTCTTGGGGTAGACAGTTCAAAGTCGGCAGGGTCCCAGTTCCAGTCTCGTACTGTCCTCACTGTCCAAACCGAAAGAAATTGGATTTAATTCCCGTCTCATGGAGACAAAATGTTGGATTGGGAAACTTTTCTGTTCGGTTTCTTTTTTAATAATCAGCTAGGCCGTACCCTAGCTCTCCCATTCCCTGGGGCCCTTGGGGTACCCGAGATTGCTTTTCGGTCCTTTCCCACTGGGTTTTTCATGCCACCCCTTGCCGAGGAAGCACTCCTCCACAACCCACGCATTATGCCAAGAGGGTACGGTGTTTATCCTGCAAAGAATGAGCCGCTCACCGGCCCAGTGCCCTCCAATGGAGGCCCACTACTCAGCTGCTCCCAATGAAGGGATTGCCAGGTGATTGATTCCCGACCTTTCCGTACTCTATATAAGGCCCCCGGAGGTTTGGCCTTCCCCCAGTTGCTGCCGTTTCAGTATCTTACAAATGCTTCTCTTCTCTATATTGCCGGGTCATGGTGAGTGTGGTTAGGGGGCTAATTTTGACCTTTTCACTGCTCACTGGGGGGTAGGGGATTTGGCTCTGTCTGCGTTTGTTTTGTTGATCCTGAGTCGGGTCCTGGGCAGATGACTGTAGGTATAGTTTCTCTGTGCGGAGGGGGCCGTCTCGAGTTTGCCCCGAGAGTTCAGAATGAACCACCTGCCCCATTTCCGGTATGGCTGCACGAGTTCTTTCGGAATAATAATTCCATGTAATGCAATATTATTTATTAAGGACTTCTTCTGTGCAAAGCACTGTTCTGAGCGCAGCAGAGGTGAAAAAGTAATCGGATTGTGCAACGCGGGGCTCACAGCCTTAATCCCCACTTTACCGATGAGGGAACCGAGGCACAGAGAAGTGAAGTGACGTGACCAAAGTCACAAAGCCGGTAATTGGTGGAGGTGGGATTTGAACTCATGACCTGTGACTCCAAAGCCCGCGCTCTTTACAATGTGACCACCTGCTTCTCTAATTATTTTTGTCTTTGTATTTACATTAATCCGTGACCCAAAACCTTGGGAGACGTGGCTGTTCCTCCAGGAAACCCCTGCAAGTGAGTAGTTTACAGACTATTTTTTTCCTGCTGCTTCTTTCCCTTTTTCTCTATCTAGTCCTCCTCATAAAAAAGGAGCAACTGCAGAAGGCTTTTGATCCAAAACCCCAAAACCTCCCTATTTTTGAAAGGAAAATCCCTCTCCCCATGTGAAGCCAGCAAGACCAAGCGCTTTTTTGGTGCTCATGCCAGTACAAATCTGTTGATTGGTGCCCACGATCGCAAAACCGATTTTTAGGTGGCTTCACATATCTGGTGCCCGTAGATAATCTGAGTGCTTTGGGCTCCAAGGGGAGGAGTGGCCGTCGGTCGAGCGTATTCCCGATGCCCACACATGCCCGAGAGTGCGATTGGGGGCCACAGAGTCACAGGGTAACCTTAAATAACCGTGTGGGGGCCTAAACCTGCTTTCGGAGTCCAGAGGTGCCCAGATTGATTTTTGGCTGGTCCTATGGATTTCCCGATGGGAGGATAAAGGATATTAATATTCTGGATGTCCAGAGGTACTTTGCTTTCCTAGAAAATCCAGGGAGATCACTCTGGAAAATGGAACAGACTCAGTCGGGTTGCCCGGCTAGCCCTGTTTCCAGCCCACTGCTACATGGAAGGAGGATGGGTCATGCAAAAAAATCCCCAAATCACGAAAAATCTTTCGGGAGGGCAATTCCCTTTGTCCTTCCTCTAAAGGAACCAGCTCCCTTCCCGGGACCCCATGGATATTAATAGTCAGATGATGCATTGGCTTTTTGATTCCCGCTTAAATTAAATAAATTTAAGAGGAAATCAAAACGCCAATTACTATTTCCTATCGGTTCCTTTTGTGATTCTGAGGTTTCTAAGGCATGTTTTAAAGCCCTGTATTCTTTTGGGGGCCATCGTGGTTTTTTTCCATTTTATTTCCTTGGGGGATTTAGGGCACACTTCCCAGGGTCCACCTCTTGGGGTAGACAGTTCAAAGTCGGCAGGGTCCCAGTTCCAGTCTCGTACTGTCCTCACTGTCCAAACCGAAAGAAATTGGATTTAATTCCCGTCTCCTAGAGACAAAATGTTGGATTGGGAAACTTTTTGTTAGGTTTCTTTTTAATTCTTTCTGAATAATCAGCTAGACCGTACCCTAGCTCTCCCATTCCCTGGGGCCCTTGGAGTACCCGGGATTGCTTTTCGGTCCTTTCCCACTGGGTTTTTCATGCCACCCCTTGCCGAGGAAGCACTCCTCCACATCCCACGCATTATGCCAAGAGGGTACGGTGTTTGTTCTGCAAAGAATGAGCCGCTCACCGGCACAGTCCCCTCCAATGGAGGCCCACTACTCAGCTGCTCCCAATGAAGGGATTACCAGGCGATTGATTCCCGACCTTTCCCTACTCTATATAAGGCCCCCGGAGGTTTGGCCTTCCCCCAGTTGCTGCCGTTTCAGTATCTTACCAATGCCTGCCCTCTTCTCTATATTGCCGGGTCATGGTGAGTGTGGTTAGGGGGCTGATTTTGACCTTTTCACTACTCACTGTGGGGTAGGGGATTTGGCTCTGTCTGAATTGGTTTTGTTCATCCTGATTCGGGTCCTGGGCACATGCCTGTAGGTATAGTTTCTCTAATTATTTTTGTCTTTCTATTTAGATTAATCCCTGACCCAAAGCCTTGGGAGACGTGACTGTTCCTCCAGAAAACCCCTGCAAGTGAGTAGTTTACAGACTTTTTTTTCCTGGTGCTTCTTTCCCTTTTTCCCTATCTAGTCCTCCTCATAAAAAAGGAGCAACTGCAGAAGGCTTTTGATCCAAAACCCCAAAACCTCCCTATTTTTGAAAGGAAAATCCCTCTCCCCATGTGAAGCCAGCAAGACCAAGCGCTTTTTTGGTGCTCATGCCAGAACAAATCTGTTGATTTGTGCCCACGATCGCAAAACCGATTTTTAGGTGGCTTCACATATCTGGTGCCCGTAGATAAACTAATGAGTGCTTTGGGCTCCAAGGGGAGGAGTGGCCGTCGGTCGAGGGTATTCCCGATGCCCACACATGCCCGAGAGTGCGATTGGGGGCCACAGGGTCATAGGTTAACCTTAAATAACCGTGTGGGGGCCTAAACCTGTTTTCGGACCCCAGAGGTGCCCAGATTGATTTTTGGCTGGTCCTTTGGATTTCCCGATGGGAGGATAAAGGATATTAATATTCTGGATGTCCAGAGGTACTTTGCTTTCCTAGAAAATCGAGGGAGATCACTCTGGAAAATGGAACAGACTCGGTTGGGTTGCCCGGCTAGCCCTCTTTCCACCCCACTGCTACATGGAAGGAGGATGGGTCATGCAAAAAAATCCCCAAATCACGAAAAATCTTTCGGGAGGGCAATTCCCTTTGTCCTTCCTCTAAAGGAACCAGCTCCCTTCCCGGGACCCCATGGATATTAATAGTCAGATGATGCATTGGCTTTTTGATTTCCTCTTAAATTAAATAAATTTAAGAGGAAATCAAAACGCCAATTCCTTTTTCCTATCGGTTCCTTTTGTGGTTCTGAGGTTTCTAAGGCATGTTTTAAAGCCCTGTATTCTTTTGGGGGCCATCGTGGTTTTTTTCCATTTTATTTCCTTGGGGGATTTAGGGCACACTTCCCAGGGTCCACCTCTTGGGGTAGACAGTTCAAAGTCGGCAGGGTCCCAGTTCCAGTCTCGTACTGTCCTCACTGTCCAAACCGAAAGAAATTGGATTTAATTCCCGTCTCATGGAGACAAAATGTTGGATTGGGAAACTTTTTGTTCGGTTTCTTTTTTAATAATCAGCTAGGCCGTACCTTAGCTCTCCCATTCCCTGGGGCCCTTGGGGTACCCGAGATTGCTTTTCGGTCCTTTCCCACTGGGTTTTTCATGCCACCCCTTGCCGAGGAAGCACTCCTCCACAACCCACGCATTATGCCAAGAGGGTACGGTGTTTATCCTGCAAAGAATGAGCCGCTCACCGGCCCAGTGCCCTCCAATGGAGGCCCACTACTCAGCTGCTCCCAATGAAGGGATTGCCAGGTGATTGATTCCCGACCTTTCCCTACTCTATATAAGGCCCCCGGAGGTTTGGCCTTCTCCCAGTTGCTGCCGTTTCAGTATCTTACAAATGCTTCTCTTCTCTATATTGCCGGGTCATGGTGAGTGTGGTTAGGGGGCTAATTTTGACCTTTTCACTGCTCACTGGGGGGTAGGGGATTTGGCTCTGTCTGCGTTTGTTTTGTTGATCCTGAGTCGGGTCCTGGGCAGATGACTGTAGGTATAGTTTCTCTGTGCGGAGGGGACTGTCTCGAGTTTGCCCCGAGAGTTCAGAATGAACCACCTGCCCCATTTCCGGTATGGCTGCACGAGTTCCTTCGGAATAATAATTCCATGTAATGCAATATTATTTATTAAGGACTTCTTCTGTGCAAAGCACTGTTCTGAGCGCAGCAGAGGTGAAAAAGTAATCGGATTGTGCAACGCGGGGCTCACAGCCTTAATCCCCACTTTACCGATGAGGGAACCGAGGCACAGAGAAGTGAAGTGACGTGACCAAAGTCACAAAGCCGGTAATTGGTGGAGGCTGGATTTGAACTCATGACCTGTGACTCCAAAGCCCGCGCTCTTTACAATGTGACCACCTGCTTCTCTAATTATTTTTGTCTTTGTATTTACATTAATCCGTGACCCAAAACCTTGGGAGACGTGGCTGTTCCTCCAGGAAACCCCTGCAAGTGAGTAGTTTACAGACTATTTTTTTCCTGCTGCTTCTTTCCCTTTTTCTCTATCTAGTCCTCCTCATAAAAAAGGAGCAACTGCAGAAGGCTTTTGATCCAAAACCCCAAAACCTCCCTATTTTTGAAAGGAAAATCCCTCTCCCCATGTGAAGCCAGCAAGACCAAGCGCTTTTTTGGTGCTCATGCCAGTACAAATCTGTTGATTTGTGCCCACGATCGCAAAACCGATTTTTAGGTGGCTTCACATATCTGGTGCCCGTAGATAATCTGAGTGCTTTGGGCTCCAAGGGGAGGAGTGGCCGTCGGTCGAGCGTATTCCCGATGCCCACACATGCCCGAGAGTGCGATTGGGGGCCACAGAGTCATAGGGTAACCTTAAATAACCGTGTGGGGGCCTAAACCTGCTTTCGGAGCCCAGAGGTGCCCAGATTGATTTTTGGCTGGTCCTATGGATTTCCCGATGGGAGGATAAAGGATATTAATATTCTGGATGTCCAGAGGTACTTTGCTTTCCTAGAAAATCCAGGGAGATCACTCTGGAAAATGGAACAGACTCAGTCGGGTTGCCCGGCTAGCCCTGTTTCCAGCCCACTGCTACATGGAAGGAGGATGGGTCATGCAAAAAAATCCCCAAATCACGAAAAATCTTTCGGGAGGGCAATTCCCTTTGTCCTTCCTCTAAAGGAACCAGCTCCCTTCCCGGGACCCCATGGATATTAATAGTCAGATGATGCATTGGCTTTTTGATTTCCTCTTAAATTAAATAAATTTAAGAGGAAATCAAAACGCCAATTCCTTTTTCCTATCGGTTCCTTTTGTGGTTCTGAGGTTTCTAAGGCATGTTTTAAAGCCCTGTATTCTTTTGGGGGCCATCGTGGTTTTTTTCCATTTTATTTCCTTGGGGGATTTAGGGCACACTTCCCAGGGTCCACCTCTTGGGGTAGACAGTTCAAAGTCGGCAGGGTCCCAGTTCCAGTCTCGTACTGTCCTCACTGTCCAAACCGAAAGAAATTGGATTTAATTCCCGTCTCATGGAGACAAAATGTTGGATTGGGAAACTTTCTGTTCGGTTTCTTTTTTAATAATCAGCTAGGCCGTACCCTAGCTCTCCCATTCCCTGGGGCCCTTGGGGTACCCGAGATTGCTTTTCGGTCCTTTCCCACTGGGTTTTTCATGCCACCCCTTGCCGAGGAAGCACTCCTCCACAACCCACGCATTATGCCAAGAGGGTACGGTGTTTATCCTGCAAAGAATGAGCCGCTCACCGGCCCAGTGCCCTCCAATGGAGGCCCACTGCTCAGCTGCTCCCAATGAAGGGATTGCCAGGTGATTGATTCCCGACCTTTCCGTACTCTATATAAGGCCCCCGGAGGTTTGGCCTTCTCCCAGTTGCTGCCGTTTCAGTATCTTACAAATGCTTCTCTTCTCTATATTGCCGGGTCATGGTGAGTGTGGTTAGGGGGCTAATTTTGACCTTTTCACTGCTCACTGGGGGGTAGGGGATTTGGCTCTGTCTGCGTTTGTTTTGTTGATCCTGAGTCGGGTCCTGGGCAGATGACTGTAGGTATAGTTTCTCTGTGCGGAGGGGGCCGTCTCGAGTTTGCCCCGAGAGTTCAGAATGAACCACCTGCCCCATTTCCGGTATGGCTGCACGAGTTCCTTCGGAATAATAATTCCATGTAATGCAATATTATTTATTAAGGACATCTTCTGTGCAAAGCACTGTTCTGAGCGCAGCAGAGGTGAAAAAGTAATCGGATTGTGCAACGCGGGGCTCACAGCCTTAATCCCCACTTTACCGATGAGGGAACCGAGGCACAGAGAAGTGAAGTGATGTGACCAAAGTCACAAAGCCGGTAATTTGTGAAGGCGGGATTTGAACTCATGACCTGTGACTCCAAAGCCCGCGCTCTTTACAATGTGACCACCTGCTTCTCTAATTATTTTTGTCTTTGTATTTACATTAATCCGTGACCCAAAACCTTGGGAGACGTGGCTGTTCCTCCAGGAAACCCCTGCAAGTGAGTAGTTTACAGACTATTTTTTTCCTGCTGCTTCTTTCCCTTTTTCTCGATCTAGTCCTCCTCATAAAAAAGGAGCAACTGCAGAAGGCTTTTGATCCAAAACCCCAAAACCTCCCTATTTTTGAAAGGAAAATCCCTCTCCCCATGTGAAGCCAGCAAGACCAAGCGCTTTTTTGGTGCTCATGCCAGTACAAATCTGTTGATTTGTGCCCACGATCGCAAAACCGATTTTTAGGTGGCTTCACATATCTGGTGCCCGTAGATAATCTGAGTGCTTTGGGCTCCAAGGGGAGGAGTGGCCGTCGGTCGAGCGTATTCCCGATGCCCACACATGCCCGAGAGTGCGATTGGGGGCCACAGAGTCATAGGGTAACCTTAAATAACCGTGTGGGGGCCTAAACCTGCTTTCGGAGTCCAGAGGTGCCCAGATTGATTTTTGGCTGGTCCTATGGATTTCCCGATGGGAGGATAAAGGATATTAATATTCTGGATGTCCAGAGGTACTTTGCTTTCCTAGAAAATCCAGGGAGATCACTCTGGAAAATGGAACAGACTCAGTCGGGTTGCCCGGCTAGCCCTGTTTCCAGCCCACTGCTACATGGAAGGAGGATGGGTCATGCAAAAAAATCCCCAAATCACGAAAAATCTTTCGGGAGGGCAATTCCCTTTGTCCTTCCTCTAAAGGAACCAGCTCCCTTCCCGGGACCCCATGGATATTAATAGTCAGATGATGCATTGGCTTTTTGATTTCCTCTTAAATTTATTTAATTTAAGAGGAAATCAAAACGCCAATTCCTTTTTCCTATCGGTTCCTTTTGTGGTTCTGAGGTTTCTAAGGCATGTTTTAAAGCCCTGTATTCTTTTGGGGGCCATCGTGGTTTTTTTCCATTTTATTTCCTTGGGGGATTTAGGGCCCACTTCCCAGGGTCCACCTCTTGGGGTAGACAGTTCAAAGTCGGCAGGGTCCCAGTTCCAGTCTCGTACTGTCCTCACTGTCCAAACCGAAAGAAATTGGATTTAATTCCCGTCTCATGGAGACAAAATGTTGGATTGGGAAACTTTTTGTTCGGTTTCTTTTTTAATAATCAGCTAGGCCGTACCCTAGCTCTCCCATTCCCTGGGGCCCTTGGAGTACCCGAGATT
Organism: Tachyglossus aculeatus; assembly: GCF_015852505.1. Lineage (NCBI taxonomy): Eukaryota > Metazoa > Chordata > Mammalia > Monotremata > Tachyglossidae > Tachyglossus > Tachyglossus aculeatus. The sequence continues at coordinate 10,019,311 of NC_052071.1, forward strand.
GCTTTTCGGTCCTTTCCCACTGGGTTTTTCATGCCACCCCTTGCCGAGGAAGCACTCCTCCACAACCCACGCATTATGCCAAGAGGGTACGGTGTTTATCCTGCAAAGAATGAGCCGCTCACCGGCCCAGTGCCCTCCAATGGAGGCCCACTACTCAGCTGCTCCCAATGAAGGGATTGCCAGGTGATTGATTCCCGACCTTTCCCTACTCTATATAAGGCCCCCGGAGGTTTGGCCTTCTCCCAGTTGCTGCCGTTTCAGTATCTTACAAATGCTTCTCTTCTCTATATTGCCGGGTCATGGTGAGTGTGGTTAGGGGGCTAATTTTGACCTTTTCACTGCTCACTGGGGGGTAGGGGATTTGGCTCTGTCTGCGTTTGTTTTGTTGATCCTGAGTCGGGTCCTGGGCAGATGACTGTAGGTATAGTTTCTCTGTGCGGAGGGGGCCGTCTCGAGTTTGCCCCGAGAGTTCAGAATGAACCACCTGCCCCATTTCCGGTATGGCTGCACGAGTTCCTTCGGAATAATAATTCCATGTAATGCAATATTATTTATTAAGGACTTCTTCTGTGCAAAGCACTGTTCTGAGCGCAGCAGAGGTGAAAAAGTAATCGGATTGTGCAACGCGGGGCTCACAGCCTTAATCCCCACTTTACCGATGAGGGAACCGAGGCACAGAGAAGTGAAGTGATGTGACCAAAGTCACAAAGCCGGTAATTGGTGGAGGCGGGATTTGAACTCATGACCTGTGACTCCAAAGCCCGCGCTCTTTACAATGTGACCACCTGCTTCTCTAATTATTTTTGTCTTTGTATTTACATTAATCCGTGACCCAAAACCTTGGGAGACGTGGCTGTTCCTCCAGGAAACCCCTGCAAGTCAGTAGCTTACAGAGTATTTTTTTCCTGCTGCTTCTTTCCCTTTTTCTCTATCTAGTCCTCCTCATAAAAAAGGAGCAACTGCAGAAGGCTTTTGATCCAAAACCCCAAAACCTCCCTATTTTTGAAAGGAAAATCCCTCTCCCCATGTGAAGCCAGCAAGACCAAGCGCTTTTTTGGTGCTCATGCCAGTACAAATCTGTTGATTTGTGCCCACGATCGCAAAACCGATTTTTAGGTGGCTTCACATATCTGGTGCCCGTAGATAATCTGAGTGCTTTGGGCTCCAAGGGGAGGAGTGGCCGTCGGTCGAGGGTATTCCCGATGCCCACACATGCCCGAGAGTGCGATTGGGGGCCACAGAGTCATAGGGTAACCTTAAATAACCGTGTGGGGGCCTAAACCTGCTTTCGGAGTCCAGAGGTGCCCAGATTGATTTTTGGCTGGTCCTATGGATTTCCCGATGGGAGGATAAAGGATATTAATATTCTGGATGTCCAGAGGTACTTTGCTTTCCTAGAAAATCCAGGGAGATCACTCTGGAAAATGGAACAGACTCAGTCGGGTTGCCCGGCTAGCCCTGTTTCCAGCCCACTGCTACATGGAAGGAGGATGGGTCATGCAAAAAAATCCCCAAATCACGAAAAATCTTTCGGGCGGGCAATTCCCTTTGTCCTTCCTCTAAAGGAACCAGCTCCCTTCCCGGGACCCCATGGATATTAATAGTCAGATGATGCATTGGCTTTTTGATTTCCTCTTAAATTAAATAAATTTAAGAGGAAATCAAAACGCCAATTCCTTTTTCCTATCGGTTCCTTTTGTGGTTCTGAGGTTTCTAAGGCATGTTTTAAAGCCCTGTATTCTTTTGGGGGCCATCGTGGTTTTTTTCCATTTTATTTCCTTGGGGGATTTAGGGCCCACTTCCCAGGGTCCACCTCTTGGGGTAGACAGTTCAAAGTCGGCAGGGTCCCAGTTCCAGTCTCGTACTGTCCTCACTGTCCAAACCGAAAGAAATTGGATTTAATTCCCGTCTCATGGAGACAAAATGTTGGATTGGGAAACTTTTTTGTTCGGTTTCTTTTTTAATAATCAGCTAGGCCGTACCCTAGCTCTCCCATTCCCTGGGGCCCTTGGGGTACCCGAGATTGCTTTTCGGTCCTTTCCCACTGGGTTTTTCATGCCACCCCTTGCCGAGGAAGCACTCCTCCACAACCCACGCATTATGCCAAGAGGGTACGGTGTTTATCCTGCAAAGAATGAGCCGCTCACCGGCCCAGTGCCCTCCAATGGAGGCCCACTACTCAGCTGCTCCCAATGAAGGGATTGCCAGGTGATTGATTCCCGACCTTTCCGTACTCTATATAAGGCCCCCGGAGGTTTGGCCTTCTCCCAGTTGCTGCCGTTTCAGTATCTTACAAATGCTTCTCTTCTCTATATTGCCGGGTCATGGTGAGTGTGGTTAGGGGGCTAATTTTGACCTTTTCACTGCTCACTGGGGGGGGAGGGGATTTGGCTCTGTCTGCGTTTGTTTTGTTGATCCTGAGTCGGGTCCTGGGCAGATGACTGTAGGTATAGTTTCTCTGTGCGGAGGGGGCCGTCTCGAGTTTGCCCCGAGAGTTCAGAATGAACCACCTGCCCCATTTCCGGTATGGCTGCACGAGTTCTTTCGGAATAATAATTCCATGTAATGCAATATTATTTATTAAGGACTTCTTCTGTGCAAAGCACTGTTCTGAGCGCAGCAGAGGTGAAAAAGTAATCGGATTGTGCAACGCGGGGCTCACAGCCTTAATCCCCACTTTACCGATGAGGGAACCGAGGCACAGAGAAGTGAAGTGACGTGACCAAAGTCACAAAGCCGGTAATTGGTGGAGGCGGGATTTGAACTCATGACCTGTGACTCCAAAGCCCGCGCTCTTTACAATGTGACCACCTGCTTCTCTAATTGTTTTTGTCTTTGTATTTACATTAATCCGTGACCCAAAACCTTGGGAGAAGTGGCTGTTCCTCCAGGAAACCCCTGCAAGTCAGTAGCTTACAGAGTATTTTTTTCCTGCTGCTTCTTTCCCTTTTTCTCGATCTAGTCCTCCTCATAAAAAAGGAGCAACTGCAGAAGGCTTTTGATCCAAAACCCCAAAATCTCCCTATTTTTGAAAGGAAAATCCCTCTCCCCATGTGAAGCCAGCAAGACCATGCGCTTTTTTGGTGCTCATGCCAGAACAAATCTGTTGATTTGTGCCCACGATCGCAAAACCGATTTTTAGGTGGCTTCACATATCTGGTGCCCGTAGATAATCTGAGTGCTTTGGGCTCCAAGGGGAGGAGTGGCCGTCGGTCGAGCGTATTCCCGATGCCCACACATGCCCGAGAGTGCGATTGGGGGCCACAGAGTCACAGGGTAACCTTAAATAACCGTGTGGGGGCCTAAACCTGCTTTCGGAGTCCAGAGGTGCCCAGATTGATTTTTGGCTGGTCCTATGGATTTCCCGATGGGAGGATAAAGGATATTAATATTCTGGATGTCCAGAGGTACTTTGCTTTCCTAGAAAATCGAGGGAGATCACTCTGGAAAATGGAACAGACTCAGTCGGGTTGCCCGGCTAGCCCTGTTTCCAGCCCACTGCTACATGGAAGGAGGATGGGTCATGCAAAAAAATCCCCAAATCACGAAAAATCTTTCGGGAGGGCAATTCCCTTTGTCCTTCCTCTAAAGGAACCAGCTCCCTTCCCGGGACCCCATGGATATTAATAGTCAGATGATGCATTGGCTTTTTGATTTCCTCTTAAATTAAATAAATTTAAGAGGAAATCAAAACGCCAATTCCTTTTTCCTATCGGTTCCTTTTGTGGTTCTGAGGTTTCTAAGGCATGTTTTAAAGCCCTGTATTCTTTTGGGGGCCATCGTGGTTTTTTTTCCATTTTATTTCCTTGGGGGATTTAGGGCACACTTCCCAGGGTCCACCTCTTGGGGTAGACAGTTCAAAGTCGGCAGGGTCCCAGTTCCAGTCTCGTACTGTCCTCACTGTCCAAACCGAAAGAAATTGGATTTAATTCCCGTCTCATGGAGACAAAATGTTGGATTGGGAAACTTTCTGTTCGGTTTCTTTTTTAATAATCAGCTAGGCCGTACCCTAGCTCTCCCATTCCCTGGGGCCCTTGGGGTACCCGAGATTGCTTTTCGGTCCTTTCCCACTGGGTTTTTCATGCCACCCCTTGCCGAGGAAGCACTCCTCCACAACCCACGCATTATGCCAAGAGGGTACGGTGTTTATCCTGCAAAGAATGAGCCGCTCACCGGCCCAGTGCCCTCCAATGGAGGCCCACTACTCAGCTGCTCCCAATGAAGGGATTGCCAGGTGATTGATTCCCGACCTTTCCGTACTCTATATAAGGCCCCCGGAGGTTTGGCCTTCCCCCAGTTGCTGCCGTTTCAGTATCTTACAAATGCTTCTCTTCTCTATATTGCCGGGTCATGGTGAGTGTGGTTAGGGGGCTAATTTTGACCTTTTCACTACTCACTGTGGGGTAGGGGATTTGGCTCTGTCTGAATTGGTTTTGTTCATCCTGATTCGGGTCCTGGGCACATGCCTGTAGGTATAGTTTCTCTAATTATTTTTGTCTTTCTATTTAGATTAATCCCTGACCCAAAGCCTTGGGAGACGTGACTGTTCCTCCAGAAAACCCCTGCAAGTGAGTAGTTTACAGACTTTTTTTTCCTGGTGCTTCTTTCCCTTTTTCCCTATCTAGTCCTCCTCATAAAAAAGGAGCAACTGCAGAAGGCTTTGTATCGAAAACCCCAAACCCTCCCTATTTTTAAAACCAAAATCACTCTCCCAATGTGAAGCCAGCAAGAGCAAGCGCTTTTTTGGTGCTCATGCCAGAACAAATCTGTTGATTTGTGCCCACGATCGCAAAACCAATATTTAGGTGACTTCACATAACTGGTGCCCGTAGATAACCTAAAGAGCGCTTTGGGGTCCAAGGGGAGGAGTGGCCGTCGGTCGAGGGTATTCCCGATGCCCACACATGCCCGAGAGTGCGATTGGGGGCCACAGAGTCATAGGGTAACCTTAAATAACCGTGTGGGGGCCTAAACCTGTTTTCGGACCCCAGAGGTGCCCAGATTGATTTTTGGCTGGTCCTTTGGATTTCCCGATGGGAGGATAAAGGATATTAATATTCTGGATGTCCAGAGGTACTTTGCTTTCCTAGAAAATCGAGGGAGATCACTCTGGAAAATGGAACAGACTCGGTCGGGTCGCCCGGCTAGCCCTCTTCTCACCCCACTGCTACATGGAAGGAGGATGGGTCATGCCAAAAAATCCCCAAATCACGAAAAATCTTTCGGGAGGGCAATTCCCTTTGTCCTTCCTCTAAAGGAACCAGCTCCCTTCCCGGGACCCCATGGATATTAATAGTCAGATGATGCATTGGCTTTTTGATTTCCTCTTAAATTAAATAAATTTAAGAGGAAATCAAAACGCCAATTCCTTTTTCCTATCGGTTCCTTTTGTGGTTCTGAGGTTTCTAAGGCATGTTTTAAAGCCCTGTATTCTTTTGGGGGCCATCGTGGTTTTTTTCCATTTTATTTCCCTGGGGGGATTTAGGGCACACTTCCCAGGGTCCACCTCTTGGGGTAGACAGTTCAAAGTCGGCAGGGTCCCAGTTCCAGTCTCGTACTGTCCTCACTGTCCAAACCGAAAGAAATTGGATTTAATTCCCGTCTCATGGAGACAAAATGTTGGATTGGGAAACTTTTTTGTTCGGTTTCTTTTTTCAATAATCAGCTAGGCCGTACCCTAGCTCTCCCATTCCCTGGGGCCCTTGGAGTACCCGAGATTGCTTTTCGGTCCTTTCCCACTGGGTTTTTCATGCCACCCCTTGCCGAGGAAGCACTCCTCCACATCCCACGCATTATGCCAAGAGGGTACGGTGTTTGTTCTGCAAAGAATGAGCCGCTCACCGGCACAGTGGGCCTCCATTGGAGGCCCACTACTCAGCTGCTCCCAATGAAGGGATTACCAGGCGATTGATTCCCGACCTTTCCCTACTCTATATAAGGCCCCCGGAGGTTTGGCCTTCCCCCAGTTGCTGCCGTTTCAGTATCTTACCAATGCCTGCCCTCTTCTCTATATTGCCGGGTCATGGTGAGTGTGGTTAGGGGGCTGATTTTGACCTTTTCACTACTCACTGTGGGGTAGGGGATTTGGCTCTGTCTGAATTGGTTTTGTTCATCCTGATTCGGGTCCTGGGCACATGCCTGTAGGTATAGTTTCTCTAATTATTTTTGTCTTTCTATTTAGATTAATCCCTGACCCAAAGCCTTGGGAGACGTGACTGTTCCTCCAGAAAACCCCTGCAAGTGAGTAGTTTACAGACTTTTTTTTCCTGGTGCTTCTTTCCCTTTTTCCCTATCTAGTCCTCCTCATAAAAAAGGAGCAACTGCAGAAGGCTTTGTATCGAAAACCCCAAACCCTCCCTATTTTTAAAACGAAAATCACTCTCCCCATGTGAAGCCAGCAAGAGCAAGCGCTTTTTTGGTGCTCATGCCAGAACAAATCTGTTGATTTGTGCCCACGATCGCAAAACCAATATTTAGGTGACTTCACATATCTGGTGCCCGTAGATAACCTAAAGAGCGCTTTGGGGTCCAAGGGGAGGAGTGGCCTTCGGTCGAGGGTATTCCCGATGCCCACACAAGCCCGAGAGTGCGATTGGGGGCCACAGGGTCATTGGTTAACCTTAAATAACCGTGTGGGGGCCTAAACCTGTTTTCGGACCCCCGAGGTGCCCAGATTGATTTTTGGCTGGTACTTTGGATTTCCCGATGGGAGGATAAAGGATATCAATATTCTGGATGTCCAGAGGTACTTTGCTTTCCTAGAAAATCGATGGAGATCACTCTGGAAAATGGAACAGACTCGGTTGGGTTGCCCGGCTAGCCCTCTGTCCACCCCACTGCTACATGGAAGGAGGATGGGTCATGCAAAAAAATCCCCAAATCACGAAAAATCTTTCGGGAGGGCAATTCCCTTTGTCCTTCCTCTAAAGGAACCAGCTCCCTTCCCGGGACCCCATGGATATTAATAGTCAGATGATGCATTGGCTTTTTGATTTCCTCTTAAATTAAATAAATTTAAGAGGAAATCAAAACGCCAATTCCTTTTTCCTATCGGTTCCTTTTGTGGTTCTGAGGTTTCTAAGGCATGTTTTAAAGCCCTGTATTCTTTTGGGGGCCATCGTGGTTTTTTTCCATTTTATTTCCTTGGGGGATTTAGGGCACACTTCCCAGGGTCCACCTCTTGGGGTAGACAGTTCAAAGTCGGCAGGGTCCCAGTTCCAGTCTCGTACTGTCCTCACTGTCCAAACCGAAAGAAATTGGATTTAATTCCCGTCTCATGGAGACAAAATGTTGGATTGGGAAACTTTCTTTTCGGTTTCTTTTTTTAATAATCAGCTAGGCCGTACCCTAGCTCTCCCATTCCCTGGGGCCCTTGGGGTACCCGAGATTGCTTTTCGGTCCTTTCCCACTGGGTTTTTCATGCCACCCCTTGCCGAGGAAGCACTCCTCCACAACCCACGCATTATGCCAAGAGGGTACGGTGTTTATCCTGCAAAGAATGAGCCGCTCACCGGCCCAGTGCCCTCCAATGGAGGCCCACTGCTCAGCTGCTCCCAATGAAGGGATTGCCAGGTGATTGATTCCCGACCTTTCCCTACTCTATATAAGGCCCCCGGAGGTTTGGCCTTCCCCCAGTTGCTGCCGTTTCAGTATCTTACAAATGCTTCTCTTCTCTATATTGCCGGGTCATGGTGAGTGTGGTTAGGGGGCTAATTTTGACCTTTTCACTGCTCACTGGGGGGTAGGGGATTTGGCTCTGTCTGCGTTTGTTTTGTTGATCCTGAGTCGGGTCCTGGGCAGATGACTGTAGGTATAGTTTCTCTGTGCGGAGGGGGCCGTCTCGAGTTTGCCCCGAGAGTTCAGAATGAACCACCTGCCCCATTTCCGGTATGGCTGCACGAGTTCCTTCGGAATAATAATTCCATGTAATGCAATATTATTTATTAAGGACTTCTTCTGTGCAAAGCACTGTTCTGAGCGCAGCAGAGGTGAAAAAGTAATCGGATTGTGCAACGCGGGGCTCACAGCCTTAATCCCCACTTTACCGATGAGGGAACCGAGGCACAGAGAAGTGAAGTGATGTGACCAAAGTCACAAAGCCGGTAATTGGTGGAGGCGGGATTTGAACTCATGACCTGTGACTCCAAAGCCCGCGCTCTTTACAATGTGACCACCTGCTTCTCTAATTATTTTTGTCTTTGTATTTACATTAATCCGTGACCCAAAACCTTGGGAGACGTGGCTGTTCCTCCAGGAAACCCCTGCAAGTGAGTAGTTTACAGACTATTTTTTTCCTGCTGCTTCTTTCCCTTTTTCTCTATCTAGTCCTCCTCATAAAAAAGGAGCAACTGCAGAAGGCTTTTGATCCAAAACCCCAAAACCTCCCTATTTTTGAAAGGAAAATCCCTCTCCCCATGTGAAGCCAGCAAGACCAAGCGCTTTTTTGGTGCTCATGCCAGAACAAATCTGTTGATTTGTGCCCACGATCGCAAAACCGATTTTTAGGTGGCTTCACATATCTGGTGCCCGTAGATAATCTGAGTGCTTTGGGCTCCAAGGGGAGGAGTGGCCGTCGGTCGAGCGTATTCCCGATGCCCACACATGCCCGAGAGTGCGATTGGGGGCCACAGAGTCATAGGGTAACCTTAAATAACCGTGTGGGGGCCTAAACCTGCTTTCGGAGTCCAGAGGTGCCCAGATTGATTTTTGGCTGGTCCTATGGATTTCCCGATGGGAGGATAAAGGATATTAATATTCTGGATGTCCAGAGGTACTTTGCTTTCCTAGAAAATCCAGGGAGATCACTCTGGAAAATGGAACAGACTCAGTCGGGTTGCCCGGCTAGCCCTGTTTCCACCCCACTGCTACATGGAAGGAGGATGGGTCATGCAAAAAAATCCCCAAATCACGAAAAATCTTTCGGGAGGGCAATTCCCTTTGTCCTTCCTCTAAAGGAACCAGCTCCCTTCCCGGGACCCCATGGATATTAATAGTCAGATGATGCATTGGCTTTTTGATTTCCTCTTAAATTAAATAAATTTAAGAGGAAATCAAAAAGCCAATTCCTTTTTCCTATCGGTTCCTTTTGTGGTTCTGAGGTTTCTAAGGCATGTTTTAAAGCCCTGTATTCTTTTGGGGGCCATCGTGGTTTTTTTCCATTTTATTTCCTTGGGGGATTTAGGGCCCACTTCCCAGGGTCCACCTCTTGGGGTAGACAGTTCAAAGTCGGCAGGGTCCCAGTTCCAGTCTCGTACTGTCCTCACTGTCCAAACCGAAAGAAATTGGATTTAATTCCCGTCTCATGGAGACAAAATGTTGGATTGGGAAACTTTTTGTTCGGTTTCTTTTTTAATAATCAGCTAGGCCGTACCCTAGCTCTCCCATTCCCTGGGGCCCTTCTGGGTACCCGAGATTGCTTTTCGGTCCTTTCCCACTGGGTTTTTCATACCACCCCTTGCCGAGGAAGCACTCCTCCACAACCCACGCATTATGCCAAGAGGGTACGGTGTTTATCCTGCAAAGAATGAGCCGCTCACCGGCCCAGTGCCCTCCAATGGAGGCCCACTACTCAGCTGCTCCCAATGAAGGGATTGCCAGGTGATTGATTCCCGACCTTTCCTACTCTATATAAGGCCCCCGGAGGTTTGGCCTTCCCCCAGTTGCTGCCGTTTCAGTATCTTACAAATGCTTCTCTTCTCTATATTGCCGGGTCATGGTGAGTGTGGTTAGGGGGCTAATTTTGACCTTTTCACTGCTCACTGGGGGGTAGGGGATTTGGCTCTGTCTGCGTTTGTTTTGTTGATCCTGAGTCGGGTCCTGGGCAGATGACTGTAGGTATAGTTTCTCTGTGCGGAGGGGGCCGTCTCGAGTTTGCCCCGAGAGTTCAGAATGAACCACCTGCCCCATTTCCGGTATGGCTGCACGAGTTCTTTCGGAATAATAATTCCATGTAATGCAATATTATTTATTAAGGACTTCTTCTGTGCAAAGCACTGTTCTGAGCGCAGCAGAGGTGAAAAAGTAATCGGATTGTGCAACGCGGGGCTCACAGCCTTAATCCCCACTTTACCGATGAGGGAACCGAGGCACAGAGAAGTGAAGTGATGTGACCAAAGTCACAAAGCCGGTAATTGGTGGAGGCGGGATTTGAACTCATGACCTGTGACTCCAAAGCCCGCGCTCTTTACAATGTGACCACCTGCTTCTCTAATTATTTTTGTCTTTGTATTTACATTAATCCGTGACCCAAAACCTTGGGAGACGTGGCTGTTCCTCCAGGAAACCCCTGCAAGTGAGTAGTTTACAGACTATTTTTTTCCTGCTGCTTCTTTCCCTTTTTCTCTATCTAGTCCTCCTCATAAAAAAGGAGCAACTGCAGAAGGCTTTTGATCCAAAACCCCAAAACCTCCCTATTTTTGAAAGGAAAATCCCTCTCCCCATGTGAAGCCAGCAAGACCAAGCGCTTTTTTGGTGCTCATGCCAGTACAAATCTGTTGATTTGTGCCCACGATCGCAAAACCGATTTTTAGGTGGCTTCACATATCTGGTGCCCGTAGATAATCTGAGTGCTTTGGGCTCCAAGGGGAGGAGTGGCCGTCGGTCGAGCGTATTCCCGATGCCCACACATGCCCGAGAGTGCGATTGGGGGCCACAGAGTCATAGGGTAACCTTAAATAACCGTGTGGGGGCCTAAACCTGCTTTCGGAGTCCAGAGGTGCCCAGATTGATTTTTGGCTGGTCCTATGGATTTCCCGATGGGAGGATAAAGGATATCAATATTCTGGATGTCCAGAGGTACTTTGCTTTCCTAGAAAATCGAGGGAGATCACTCTGGAAAATGGAACAGACTCAGTCGGGTTGCCCGGCTAGCCCTGTTTCCAGCCCACTGCTACATGGAAGGAGGATGGGTCATGCAAAAAAATCCCCAAATCACGAAAAATCTTTCGGGCGGGCAATTCCCTTTGTCCTTCCTCTAAAGGAACCAGCCCCCTTCCCGGGACCCCATGGATATTAATAGTCAGATGATGCATTGGCTTTTTGATTTCCTCTTAAATAAATTTAAGAGGAAATCAAAACGCCAATTCCTTTTTCCTATCGGTTCCTTTTGTGGTTCTGAGGTTTCTAAGGCATGTTTTAAAGCCCTGTATTCTTTTGGGGGCCATCGTGGTTTTTTTCCATTTTATTTCCCTGGGGGATTTAGGGCACACTTCCCAGGGTCCACCTCTTGGGGTAGACAGTTGAAAATCGGCAGGGTCCCAGTTCCAGTCTCGTACTGTCCTCTCTGTCCAAACCGAAAGAAATTGGATTTAATTCCCGTCTTATGGAGACAAAATGTTGGATCGGGAAACTTTTTGTTCGGTTTCTTTTTCCTTCTTTTTCAATAATCAGCTAGGCCGTACCCAGCTCTCCCATTCCCTAGGGCCCTTGGAGTACCCGAGTTTCCTTTTCGGTCGTTTCCCTCTGGGTTTTTCATGCCACCCCTTGCCGAGGAAGCACTCCTTCACATCCCACGCATTATGTCAAGAGGATACGGTGTGTGTTCTGCAAAGAATGAGCCGCTCAAAGTCACAAAGCCGGTAATTGGTGGAGGCGGGATTTGAACTCATGACCTGTGACTCCAAAGCCCGCGCTCTTTACAGTGTGACAACCTGCTTCTCTAATCATTTTTGTCTTTCTATTTAGATTAATCCCTGACCCAAAACCTTGGGAGACGTGGCTGTTCCTCCAGGAAAGCCCTGCAAGTGAGTAGTTTACAGACTATTTTTTTCCTGCTGCTTCTGTCCCTTTTTCTCTATCTAGTCTTCCTCATAAAAAAGGAGCAACTGCAGAAGGCTTTTGATCCAAAACCCCAAAACCTCCCTATTTTTGAAAGGAAAATCCCTCTCCCCATGTGAAGCCAGCAAGACCAAGCGCTTTTTTGGTGCTCATGCCAGAAGAAATCTGTTGATTTGTGCCCACGATCGCAAAACCGGTTTTTAGGTGGCTTCACATATCTGGTGCCCGTAGATAAACTAATGTGTGCTTTGGGCTCCAAGGGGAGGAGTGGCCGTCGGTCGAGGGTATTCCCGATGCCCACACATGCCCGAGAGTGCGATTGGGGGCCACAGGGTCATAGGTTAACCTGAAATATCCGTGTGGGGGCCTAAACCTGTTTTCGGACCCCAGCGGTGCCCAGATTGATTTTTGGCTGCTGCTTTGGATTTCCCGATGGGAGGATAAAGGATATGAATATTCTGGATGTCCAGAGGTACTTTGCTTTCCTAGAACATCGAGGGAGATCACTCTGGAAAATGGAAGAAACTCGGTTGGGTCGCCCGGCTAGCCCTCTTTTCACCCCACTGCTACATGGAAGGAGGATGGGTCATGCAAAAAAATCCCCAAATCACGAAAAATCTTTCGGGCGGGCAATTCCCTTTGTCCTTCCTCTAAAGGAACCAGCTCCCTTCCCGGGACCCCATGGATATTAATAGTCAGATGATGCATTGGCTTTTTGATTTCCTCTTAAATTAAATAAATTTAAGAGGAAATCAAAAAGCCAATTACTTTTTCCTATCGGTTCCTTTTGTGGTTCTGAGGTTTCTAAGGCATGTTTTAAAGCCCTGTATTCTTTTGGGGGCCATCGTGGTTTTTTTTCCATTTTATTTCCCTGGGGGATTTAGGGCACACTTCCCAGGGTCCACCTCTTGGGGTAGACAGTTCAAAGTCGGCAGGGTCCCAGTTCCGGTCTCGTACTGTCCTCACTGTCCAAACCGAAAGAAATTGGATTTAATTCCCGTCTCATGGAGACAAAATGTTGGATTGGGAAACTTTTTGTTCGGTTTCTTTTTCAATAATCCGCTAGGCCGTCCAATAGCTCTCCCATTCCCTGGGGCCCTTGGAGTACCCGAGATTGCTTTTCGATTCTTTCCCACTGGGTTTTTCATGCCACCCCTTGCCGAGGAAGCACTCCTCCACATCCCACGCATTATGCCAAGAGGGTACGGTGTTTGTTCTGCAAAGAATGAGCCGCTCACCGGCACAGTCCCCTCCAATGGAGGCCCACTACTCAGCTGCTCCCAATGAAGGGATTACCAGGCGATTGATTCCCGACCTTTCCCTACTCTATATAAGGCCCCCGGAGGTTTGGCCTTCCCCCAGTTGCTGCCGTTTCAGTATCTTACCAATGCCTGCCCTCTTCTCTATATTGCCGGGTCATGGTGAGTGTGGTTAGGGGGCTGATTTTGACCTTTTCACTACTCACTGTGGGGTAGGGGATTTGGCTCTGTCTGAATTGGTTTTGTTCATCCTGATTCGGGTCCTGGGCACATGCCTGTAGGTATAGTTTCTCTAATTATTTTTGTCTTTCTATTTAGATTAATCCCTGACCTAAAGCCTTGGGAGACGTGACTGTTCCTCCAGAAAACCCCTGCAAGTGAGTAGTTTACAGACTTTTTTTTCCTGGTGCTTCTTTCCCTTTTTCCCTATCTAGTCCTCCTCATAAAAAAGGAGCAACTGCAGAAGGCTTTGTATCGAAAACCCCAAACCCTCCCTATTTTTAAAACCAAAATCACTCTCCCAATGTGAAGCCAGCAAGAGCAAGCGCTTTTTTGGTGCTCATGCCAGAACAAATCTGTTGATTTGTGCCCACGATCGCAAAACCAATATTTAGGTGACTTCACATAACTGGTGCCCGTAGATAACCTAAAGAGCGCTTTGGGGTCCAAGGGGAGGAGTGGCCTTCGGTCGAGGGTATTCCCGATGCCCACACAAGCCCGAGAGTGCAATTGGGGGCCACAGGGTCATTGGTTAACCTTAAATAACCGTGTGGGGGCCTAAACCTGTTTTCGGACCCCACAGGTGCCAAATTGATTTTTGGCTTTTACTTTGGTTTTCCCGATGGGAGGATAAAGGATATCAATATTCTGGATGTCCAGAGGTACTTTGGTTTACTAGAAAATCTATGGAGATCACTCTGGAGAATGGAACAGACCCGGTTGGGTTGCTCGGCTAGCCCTGTGTCCACCCCAATGCTGGAAGGAAAGAGGATGTGTCATGCAAAAAAATCCCCAAATCACGAAAAATCTTTCGGGCGGGCAGTTCCCTTTGTCCTTCCGCTAAAGGAACCACCTCACTTTCCGGGAAACCACGAATATTAGTAGTCAGATGATGCATTGGCTTTTTGATTTCCTCTTAAATTAAATAAATTTAAGAGGAAATCAAAAGGCCAATTACTTTTTCCTATCGGTACCTTTTGTGGTTCTGAGGTTTCTAAGGCATGTTTTAAAACCCTGTATTCTTTTGGGGGCCATCGTGGTTTTTTCCATTTTATTTCCCTGGGGGATTTAGGGCACTCTTCCCAGGGTCCACCTTTTGGCGTAGACAGTTCAAAATCGGCAGGGTCCCAGTTCCAGTCTCGTACTGTCCTCACTGTCCAAACCGAAAGAAATTGGATTTCATTCCCACCTCATGGAGACAAAATGTTGGATTGGGAAACTTTTGGTTCGGTTTCTTTTTCCTTCTTTTTCAATAATCAGCTAGGCCGCACCCTAGATCTCCCATTCCCTGGGGCCCTTGGAGTACCCGAGATTCCTTTTCGGTCCTTCCCCACTGGGTTTTTCCTGTCACCCCTTGCCGAGGAAGCACTCCTCCACAACATGCAATGAGGGTACGGTGTTTGTTCTACAGAGAATGAGCCGCTCACCGGCACAGTCCCCTCCAATGGAGGCCCACTACTCAGCTGCTCCCAATGAAAGGATTGCCAGGCGATTGATTCCCGACCTTTCCCTACTCTATATAAGGCCAACGGAGGTTTGGCCTTCCCCCAGTTGCTGCCGTTTCAGTATCTTACCAATGCCTGCCCTCTTCTCTATATTGCCGGGTCATGGTGAGTGTGGTTAGGGGGCTAATTTTGACCTTTTCACTGCTCACTGGGGGTACGGGCTTTGGCTCTGTCTGAGTTGGTTTTGTTGATCCTGAGTCGGGTCCTGGGCAGATGACAGTTGGTATAGTTTCTCTGTGCGGAGGGGGCCGTCTTGAGTTTGGTCCGAGAGGTCAGAATGACCCACCTGCCCCATTTACTGTATTCCTGCACGAGTTCCATTGGAATAATTATTCCATGTAATGTAGTATTATTCATTAAGGACTACTTCTGTGCAAAGCACTGTTCTGAGCGCGGCAGAGGTGACAAGGTAATCGGATTGTGCAACGCGGCGCTCACATCCTTAATCCCCACTTTACCGATGAGGGAACCGAGGCACAGAGAAGTGAAGTGACGTGTCCAAAGTCACAAAGCCGGTAATTGGTGGAGGCGGGATTTGAACTCATGACCTGTGACTCCAAAGCCCGCGCTCTTTACGATGTGACAACCTGCTTCTCTAATTATTTTTGTCTTTCTATTTAGATTAACCCGTGACCCAAAGCCTTGGGAGACGTGGCTGTTCCTCCAGAAAAACCCTGCGAGTAGTTTACAGACTTTTTCTTCCTGCTGCTTCTTTCCCTTTTTCTCTATCTAGTCCTCCTCATAAAAAAGGAGCAACTGCAGAAGACCTTTCATCCAAAACCCCAAAACCTCCCTATTTTGGAAACGAAAATCCCTCTCCGCATGTGAAGCCAGCAAGAGCAAGCGCTTTTTTGGTGCTCATGCCAGAACAAATCTGTTGATTTGTGCCCACGATCGCCAAACTGCTTTTTAGGTGGCTTCACATATCTGGTGCCCGTAGTTAACCTAATGAGTGCTTTGGGCTCCAATGGGAGGAGTGGCCGTCGGTCGAGGGTATTCCCGATGCCCACACATGCCCGAGAGTGCGATTGGGGGCCACAGGGTAACCTTAAATAACCGTGTGGGGGCCTAAACTTGTTTTCGGACCCCCGAGGTGCCCAGATTGATTTTTGGCTGGTACTTTGGATTTCCCGATGGGAGGATAAAGGATATCAATATTCTGGATGTCCAGAGGTACTTTACTTTCCTAGAAAATCGATGGAGATCACTCTGGAAAATGGAACAGACTCGGTTGGGTTGCCCGGCTAGCCCTCTGTCCACCCCACTGCTACATGGATGGAGGAAGGGTCATGCAAAAAAATCTCCAAATCACGAAAAATCTTTCGGGCGGGCAATTCCCTTTGTCCTTCCTCTAAAGAAACCAGCTCCCTTCCCGGGACCCCATGAATATTAATAGTCAGATGATGCATTGGCTTTTTGATTTCCTCTTAAATAAATTTAAGAGGAAATCAAAACGCCAATTACTTTTTCCTATCGGTTCCTTTTGTGGTTCTGAGGTTTCTAAGGCATGTTTTAAAGCCCTGTATTCTTTTGGGGGCCATCGTGGTTTTTTTCCATTTTATTTCCCTGGGGGCATTTAGGGCACACTTCCCAGGGTCCACCTCTTGGGGTAGACAGTTCAAAATCGGCAGGGTCCCAGTTCCAGTCTCGTACTGTCCTCACTGTCTAAACCGAAAGAAATTGGATTTAATTCCCGTCTCATGGAGACAAAATGTTGGATCGGGAAACTTTTTGTTCGGTTGCTTTTTCCTTCTTTTTCAATAATCAGCTAGGCCGTACCCTAGCTCTCCCATTCCCTGGGGCCCTTGGAGTACCCGAGATTGCTTTTCGGTCCTTTCCCACTGGGTTTTTCATGCCACCCCTTGCCGAGGAAGCACTCCTCCACATCCCACGCATTATGCCAAGAGGGTACGGTGTTTGTTCTGCAAAGAATGAGCCGCTCACCGGCACAGTCCCCTCCAATGGAGGCCCACTACTCAGCTGCTCCCAATGAAGGCATTACCAGGCGATTGATTCCCGACCTTTCCCTACTCTATATAAGGCCCCCGGAGGTTTGGCCTTCCCCCAGTTGCTGCCGTTTCAGTATCTTACCAATGCCTGCCCTCTTCTCTATATTGCCGGGTCATGGTGAGTGTGGTTAGGGGGCTGATTTTGACCTTTTCACTACTCACTGTGGGGTAGGGGATTTGGCTCTGTCTGAATTTGTTTTGTTCATCCTGATTCGGGTCCTGGGCACATGCCTGTAGGTATAGTTTCTCTAATTATTTTTGTCTTTCTATTTAGATTAATCCCTGACCCAAAGCCTTGGGAGACGTGACTGTTCCTCCAGAAAACCCCTGCAAGTGAGTAGTTTACAGACTTTTTTTTCCTGGTGCTTCTTTCCCTTTTTCCCTATCTAGTCCTCCTCATAAAAAAGGAGCAACTGCAGAAGGCTTTGATCCAAAACCCCTAAAACCTCCCTATTTTTGAAAGGAAAATCCCTCTCCCCATGTGAAGCCAGCAAGAGCAAGCGCTTTTTTGGTGCTCATGCCAGAAGAAATCTGTTGATTTGTGCCCACGATCGCAAAACCGGTTTTTAGGTGGCTTCACATATCTGGTGCCCGTAGATAAACTAATGTGTGCTTTGGGCTCCAAGGGGAGGAGTGGCCGTCGGTCGAGGGTATTCCCGATGCCCACACATGCCCGAGAGTGCGATTGGGGGCCACAGGGTCATAGGTTAACCTGAAATATCCGTGTGGGGGCCTAAACCTGTTTTCGGACCCCAGCGGTGCCCAGATTGATTTTTGGCTGCTGCTTTGGATTTCCCGATGGGAGGATAAAGGATATTAATATTCTGGATGTCCAGAGGTACTTTGCTTTCCTAGAAAATCCAGGGAGATCACTCTGGAAAATGGAACAGACTCAGTCGGGTTGCCCGGCTAGCCCTCTTTCTCACCCCACTGCTACATGGAAGGAGGATGGGTCATGCAAAAAAATCCCCAAATCACGAAAAATCTTTCGGGAGGGCAATTCCCTTTGTCCTTCCTCTAAAGGAACCAGCTCCCTTCCCGGGACCCCATGGATATTAATAGTCAGATGATGCATTGGCTTTTTGATTTCCTCTTAAATTAAATAAATTTAAGAGGAAATCAAAACGCCAATTCCTTTTTCCTATCGGTTCCTTTTGTGGTTCTGAGGTTTCTAAGGCATGTTTTAAAGCCCTGTATTCTTTTGGGGGCCATCGTGGTTTTTTTCCATTTTATTTCCTTGGGGGATTTAGGGCACACTTCCCAGGGTCCACCTCTTGGGGTAGACAGTTCAAAGTCGGCAGGGTCCCAGTTCCAGTCTCGTACTGTCCTCACTGTCCAAACCGAAAGAAATTGGATTTAATTCCCGTCTCATGGAGACAAAATGTTGGATTGGGAAACTTTTTGTTCGGTTTCTTTTTTAATAATCAGCTAGGCCGTACCCTAGCTCTCCCATTCCCTGGGGCCCTTGGGGTACCCGAGATTGCTTTTCGGTCCTTTCCCACTGGGTTTTTCATGCCACCCCTTGCCGAGGAAGCACTCCTCCACAACCCACGCATTATGCCAAGAGGGTACGGTGTTTATCCTGCAAAGAATGAGCCGCTCACCGGCCCAGTGCCCTCCAATGGAGGCCCACTACTCAGCTGCTCCCAATGAAGGGATTGCCAGGTGATTGATTCCCGACCTTTCCCTACTCTATATAAGGCCCCCGGAGGTTTGGCCTTCCCCCAGTTGCTGCCGTTTCAGTATCTTACAAATGCTTCTCTTCTCTATATTGCCGGGTCATGGTGAGTGTGGTTAGGGGGCTAATTTTGACCTTTTCACTGCTCACTGGGGGGTAGGGGATTTGGCTCTGTCTGCGTTTGTTTTGTTGATCCTGAGTCGGGTCCTGGGCAGATGACTGTAGGTATAGTTTCTCTGTGCGGAGGGGGCCGTCTCGAGTTTGCCCCGAGAGTTCAGAATGAACCACCTGCCCCATTTCCGGTATGGCTGCACGAGTTCCTTTGGAATAATAATTCCATGTAATGCAATATTATTTATTAAGGACTTCTTCTGTGCAAAGCACTGTTCTGAGCGCAGCAGAGGTGAAAAAGTAATCGGATTGTGCAACGCGGGGCTCACAGCCTTAATCCCCACTTTACCGATGAGGGAACCGAGGCACAGAGAAGTGAAGTGACGTGACCAAAGTCACAAAGCCGGTAATTGGTGGAGGCGGGATTTGAACTCATGACCTGTGACTCCAAAGCCCGCGCTCTTTACAATGTGACCACCTGCTTCTCTAATTATTTTTGTCTTTGTATTTACATTAATCCGTGACCCAAAACCTTGGGAGACGTGGCTGTTCCTCCAGGAAACCCCTGCAAGTGAGTAGTTTACAGACTATTTTTTTCCTGCTGCTTCTTTCCCTTTTTCTCTATCTAGTCCTCCTCATAAAAAAGGAGCAACTGCAGAAGGCTTTTGATCCAAAACCCCAAAACCTCCCTATTTTTGAAAGGAAAATCCCTCTCCCCATGTGAAGCCAGCAAGACCAAGCGCTTTTTTGGTGCTCATGCCAGTACAAATCTGTTGATTTGTGCCCACGATCGCAAAACCGATTTTTAGGTGGCTTCACATATCTGGTGCCCGTAGATAATCTGAGTGCTTTGGGCTCCAAGGGGAGGAGTGGCCGTCGGTCGAGCGTATTCCCGATGCCCACACATGCCCGAGAGTGCGATTGGGGGCCACAGAGTCATAGGGTAACCTTAAATAACCGTGTGGGGGCCTAAACCTGCTTTCGGAGTCCAGAGGTGCCCAGATTGATTTTTGGCTGGTCCTATGGATTTCCCGATGGGAGGATAAAGGATATTAATATTCTGGATGTCCAGAGGTACTTTGCTTTCCTAGAAAATCCAGGGAGATCACTCTGGAAAATGGAACAGACTCAGTCGGGTCGCCCGGCTAGCCCTGTTTCCAGCCCACTGCTACATGGAAGGAGGATGGGTCATGCAAAAAAATCCCCAAATCACGAAAAATCTTTCGGGAGGGCAATTCCCTTTGTCCTTCCTCTAAAGGAACCAGCTCCCTTCCCGGGACCCCATGGATATTAATAGTCAGATGATGCATTGGCTTTTTGATTTCCTCTTAAATTAAATAAATTTAAGAGGAAATCAAAACGCCAATTCCTTTTTCCTATCGGTTCCTTTTGTGGTTCTGAGGTTTCTAAGGCATGTTTTAAAGCCCTGTATTCTTTTGGGGGCCATCGTGGTTTTTTTTCCATTTTATTTCCTTGGGGGATTTAGGGCACACTTCCCAGGGTCCACCTCTTGGGGTAGACAGTTCAAAGTCGGCAGGGTCCCAGTTCCAGTCTCGTACTGTCCTCACTGTCCAAACCGAAAGAAATTGGATTTAATTCCCGTCTCATGGAGACAAAATGTTGGATTGGGAAACTTTCTGTTCGGTTTCTTTTTTAATAATCAGCTAGGCCGTACCCTAGCTCTCCCATTCCCTGGGGCCCTTGGGGTACCCGAGATTGCTTTTCGGTCCTTTCCCACTGGGTTTTTCATGCCACCCCTTGCCGAGGAAGCACTCCTCCACAACCCACGCATTATGCCAAGAGGGTACGGTGTTTATCCTGCAAAGAATGAGCCGCTCACCGGCCCAGTGCCCTCCAATGGAGGCCCACTGCTCAGCTGCTCCCAATGAAGGGATTGCCAGGTGATTGATTCCCGACCTTTCCGTACTCTATATAAGGCCCCCGGAGGTTTGGCCTTCCCCCAGTTGCTGCCGTTTCAGTATCTTACAAATGCTTCTCTTCTCTATATTGCCGGGTCATGGTGAGTGTGGTTAGGGGGCTAATTTTGACCTTTTCACTGCTCACTGGGGGGTAGGGGATTTGGCTCTGTCTGCGTTTGTTTTGTTGATCCTGAGTCGGGTCCTGGGCAGATGACTGTAGGTATAGTTTCTCTGTGCGGAGGGGGCCGTCTCGAGTTTGCCCCGAGAGTTCAGAATGAACCACCTGCCCCATTTCCGGTATGGCTGCACGAGTTCTTTCGGAATAATAATTCCATGTAATGCAATATTATTTATTAAGGACTTCTTCTGTGCAAAGCACTGTTCTGAGCGCAGCAGAGGTGAAAAAGTAATCGGATTGTGCAACGCGGGGCTCACAGCCTTAATCCCCACTTTACCGATGAGGGAACCGAGGCACAGAGAAGTGAAGTGACGTGACCAAAGTCACAAAGCCGGTAATTGGTGGAGGTGGGATTTGAACTCATGACCTGTGACTCCAAAGCCCGCGCTCTTTACAATGTGACCACCTGCTTCTCTAATTATTTTTGTCTTTGTATTTACATTAATCCGTGACCCAAAACCTTGGGAGACGTGGCTGTTCCTCCAGGAAACCCCTGCAAGTGAGTAGTTTACAGACTATTTTTTTCCTGCTGCTTCTTTCCCTTTTTCTCTATCTAGTCCTCCTCATAAAAAAGGAGCAACTGCAGAAGGCTTTTGATCCAAAACCCCAAAACCTCCCTATTTTTGAAAGGAAAATCCCTCTCCCCATGTGAAGCCAGCAAGACCAAGCGCTTTTTTGGTGCTCATGCCAGTACAAATCTGTTGATTTGTGCCCACGATCGCAAAACCGATTTTTAGGTGGCTTCACATATCTGGTGCCCGTAGATAATCTGAGTGCTTTGGGCTCCAAGGGGAGGAGTGGCCGTCGGTCGAGCGTATTCCCGATGCCCACACATGCCCGAGAGTGCGATTGGGGGCCACAGAGTCATAGGGTAACCTTAAATAACCGTGTGGGGGCCTAAACCTGCTTTCGGAGTCCAGAGGTGCCCAGATTGATTTTTGGCTGGTCCTATGGATTTCCCGATGGGAGGATAAAGGATATTAATATTCTGGATGTCCAGAGGTACTTTGCTTTCCTAGAAAATCCAGGGAGATCACTCTGGAAAATGGAACAGACTCAGTCGGGTTGCCCGGCTAGCCCTGTTTCCAGCCCACTGCTACATGGAAGGAGGATGGGTCATGCCAAAAAATCCCCAAATCACGAAAAATCTTTCGGGAGGGCAATTCCCTTTGTCCTTCCTCTAAAGGAACCAGCTCCCTTCCCGGGACCCCATGGATATTAATAGTCAGATGATGCATTGGCTTTTTGATTTCCTCTTAAATTAAATAAATTTAAGAGGAAATCAAAACGCCAATTCCTTTTTCCTATCGGTTCCTTTTGTGGTTCTGAGGTTTCTAAGGCATGTTTTAAAGCCCTGTATTCTTTTGGGGGCCATCGTGGTTTTTTTCCATTTTATTTCCTTGGGGGATTTAGGGCACACTTCCCAGGGTCCACCTCTTGGGGTAGACAGTTCAAAGTCGGCAGGGTCCCAGTTCCAGTCTCGTACTGTCCTCACTGTCCAAACCGAAAGAAATTGGATTTAATTCCCGTCTCATGGAGACAAAATGTTGGATTGGGAAACTTTTTGTTCGGTTTCTTTTTTAATAATCAGCTAGGCCGTACCCTAGCTCTCCCATTCCCTGGGGCCCTTGGGGTACCCGAGATTGCTTTTCGGTCCTTTCCCACTGGGTTTTTCATGCCACCCCTTGCCGAGGAAGCACTCCTCCACAACCCACGCATTATGCCAAGAGGGTACGGTGTTTATCCTGCAAAGAATGAGCCGCTCACCGGCCCAGTGCCCTCCAATGGAGGCCCACTGCTCAGCTGCTCCCAATGAAGGGATTGCCAGGTGATTGATTCCCGACCTTTCCCTACTCTATATAAGGCCCCCGGAGGTTTGGCCTTCTCCCAGTTGCTGCCGTTTCAGTATCTTACAAATGCTTCTCTTCTCTATATTGCCGGGTCATGGTGAGTGTGGTTAGGGGGCTAATTTTGACCTTTTCACTGCTCACTGGGGGGTAGGGGATTTGGCTCTGTCTGCGTTTGTTTTGTTGATCCTGAGTCGGGTCCTGGGCAGATGACTGTAGGTATAGTTTCTCTGTGCGGAGGGGGCCGTCTCGAGTTTGCCCCGAGAGTTCAGAATGAACCACCTGCCCCATTTCCGGTATGGCTGCACGAGTTCCTTCGGAATAATAATTCCATGTAATGCAATATTATTTATTAAGGACTTCTTCTGTGCAAAGCACTGTTCTGAGCGCAGCAGAGGTGAAAAAGTAATCGGATTGTGCAACGCGGGGCTCACAGCCTTAATCCCCACTTTACCGATGAGGGAACCGAGGCACAGAGAAGTGAAGTGATGTGACCAAAGTCACAAAGCCGGTAATTGGTGGAGGCGGGATTTGAACTCATGACCTGTGACTCCAAAGCCCGCGCTCTTTACAATGTGACCACCTGCTTCTCTAATTATTTTTGTCTTTGTATTTACATTAATCCGTGACCCAAAACCTTTTGAGACGTGGCTGTTCCTCCAGGAAACCCCTGCAAGTGAGTAGTTTACAGACTATTTTTTTCCTGCTGCTTCTTTCCCTTTTTCTCTATCTAGTCCTCCTCATAAAAAAGGAGCAACTGCAGAAGGCTTTTGATCCAAAACCCCAAAACCTCCCTATTTTTGAAAGGAAAATCCCTCTCCCCATGTGAAGCCAGCAAGACCAAGCGCTTTTTTGGTGCTCATGCCAGTACAAATCTGTTGATTTGTGCCCACGATCGCAAAACCGATTTTTAGGTGGCTTCACATATCTGGTGCCCGTAGATAATCTGAGTGCTTTGGGCTCCAAGGGGAGGAGTGGCCGTCGGTCGAGCGTATTCCCGATGCCCACACATGCCCGAGAGTGCGATTGGGGGCCACAGAGTCATAGGGTAACCTTAAATAACCGTGTGGGGGCCTAAACCTGCTTTCGGAGTCCAGAGGTGCCCAGATTGATTTTTGGCTGGTCCTATGGATTTCCCGATGGGAGGATAAAGGATATTAATATTCTGGATGTCCAGAGGTACTTTGCTTTCCTAGAAAATCCAGGGAGATCACTCTGGAAAATGGAACAGACTCAGTCGGGTCGCCCGGCTAGCCCTCTTTTCACCCCACTGCTACATGGAAGGAGGATGGGTCATGCAAAAAAATCCCCAAATCACGAAAAATCTTTCGGGAGGGCAATTCCCTTTGTCCTTCCTCTAAAGGAACCAGCTCCCTTCCCGGGACCCCATGGATATTAATAGTCAGATGATGCATTGGCTTTTTGATTTCCTCTTAAATTAAATAAATTTAAGAGGAAATCAAAACGCCAATTCCTTTTTCCTATCGGTTCCTTTTGTGGTTCTGAGGTTTCTAAGGCATGTTTTAAAGCCCTGTATTCTTTTGGGGGCCATCGTGGTTTTTTTTCCATTTTATTTCCTTGGGGGATTTAGGGCACACTTCCCAGGGTCCACCTCTTGGGGTAGACAGTTCAAAGTCGGCAGGGTCCCAGTTCCAGTCTCGTACTGTCCTCACTGTCCAAACCGAAAGAAATTGGATTTAATTCCCGTCTCATGGAGACAAAATGTTGGATTGGGAAACTTTTTGTTCGGTTTCTTTTTTAATAATCAGCTAGGCCGTACCCTAGCTCTCCCATTCCCTGGGGCCCTTGGGGTACCCGAGATTGCTTTTCGGTCCTTTCCCACTGGGTTTTTCATGCCACCCCTTGCCGAGGAAGCACTCCTCCACAACCCACGCATTATGCCAAGAGGGTACGGTGTTTATCCTGCAAAGAATGAGCCGCTCACCGGCCCAGTGCCCTCCAATGGAGGCCCACTACTCAGCTGCTCCCAATGAAGGGATTGCCAGGTGATTGATTCCCGACCTTTCCCTACTCTATATAAGGCCCCCGGAGGTTTGGCCTTCTCCCAGTTGCTGCCGTTTCAGTATCTTACAAATGCTTCTCTTCTCTATATTGCCGGGTCATGGTGAGTGTGGTTAGGGGGCTAATTTTGACCTTTTCACTGCTCACTGGGGGATAGGGGATTTGGCTCTGTCTGCGTTTGTTTTGTTGATCCTGAGTCGGGTCCTGGGCAGATGACTGTAGGTATAGTTTCTCTGTGCGGAGGGGGCCGTCTCGAGTTTGCCCCGAGAGTTCAGAATGAACCACCTGCCCCATTTCCGGTATGGCTGCACGAGTTCCTTCGGAATAATAATTCCATGGAATGCAATATTATTTATTAAGGACTTCTTCTGTGCAAAGCACTGTTCTGAGCGCAGCAGAGGTGAAAAAGTAATCGGATTGTGCAACGCGGGGCTCACAGCCTTAATCCCCACTTTACCGATGAGGGAACCGAGGCACAGAGAAGTGAAGTGACGTGACCAAAGTCACAAAGCCGGTAATTGGTGGAGGTGGGATTTGAACTCATGACCTGTGACTCCAAAGCCCGCGCTCTTTACAATGTGACCACCTGCTTCTCTAATTATTTTTGTCTTTGTATTTACATTAATCCGTGACCCAAAACCTTGGGAGACGTGGCTGTTCCTCCAGGAAACCCCTGCAAGTGAGTAGTTTACAGACTATTTTTTTCCTGCTGCTTCTTTCCCTTTTTCTCTATCTAGTCCTCCTCATAAAAAAGGAGCAACTGCAGAAGGCTTTTGATCCAAAACCCCAAAACCTCCCTATTTTTGAAAGGAAAATCCCTCTCCCCATGTGAAGCCAGCAAGACCAAGCGCTTTTTTGGTGCTCATGCCAGTACAAATCTGTTGATTTGTGCCCACGATCGCAAAACCGATTTTTAGGTGGCTTCACATATCTGGTGCCCGTAGATAATCTGAGTGCTTTGGGCTCCAAGGGGAGGAGTGGCCGTCGGTCGAGCGTATTCCCGATGCCCACACATGCCCGAGAGTGCGATTGGGGGCCACAGAGTCATAGGGTAACCTTAAATAACCGTGTGGGGGCCTAAACCTGCTTTCGGAGTCCAGAGGTGCCCAGATTGATTTTTGGCTGGTCCTATGGATTTCCCGATGGGAGGATAAAGGATATTAATATTCTGGATGTCCAGAGGTACTTTGCTTTCCTAGAAAATCCAGGGAGATCACTCTGGAAAATGGAACAGACTCAGTCGGGTTGCCCGGCTAGCCCTGTTTCCAGCCCCACTGCTACATGGAAGGAGGATGGGTCATGCAAAAAAATCCCCAAATCACGAAAAATCTTTCGGGAGGGCAATTCCCTTTGTCCTTCCTCTAAAGGAACCAGCTCCCTTCCCGGGACCCCATGGATATTAATAGTCAGATGATGCATTGGCTTTTTGATTTCCTCTTAAATTAAATAAATTTAAGAGGAAATCAAAACGCCAATTCCTTTTTCCTATCGGTTCCTTTTGTGGTTCTGAGGTTTCTAAGGCATGTTTTAAAGCCCTGTATTCTTTTGGGGGCCATCGTGGTTTTTTTCCATTTTATTTCCTTGGGGGATTTAGGGCACACTTCCCAGGGTCCACCTCTTGGGGTAGACAGTTCAAAGTCGGCAGGGTCCCAGTTCCAGTCTCGTACTGTCCTCACTGTCCAAACCGAAAGAAATTGGATTTAATTCCCGTCTCATGGAGACAAAATGTTGGATTGGGAAACTTTTTGTTCGGTTTCTTTTTTAATAATCAGCTAGGCCGTACCCTAGCTCTCCCATTCCCTGGGGCCCTTGGGGTACCCGAGATTGCTTTTCGGTCCTTTCCCACTGGGTTTTTCATGCCACCCCTTGCCGAGGAAGCACTCCTCCACAACCCACGTATTATGCCAAGAGGGTACGGTGTTTATCCTGCAAAGAATGAGCCGCTCACCGGCCCAGTGCCCTCCAATGGAGGCCCACTACTCAGCTGCTCCCAATGAAGGGATTGCCAGGTGATTGATTCCCGACCTTTCCCGTACTCTATATAAGGCCCCCGGAGGTTTGGCCTTCTCCCAGTTGCTGCCGTTTCAGTATCTTACAAATGCTTCTCTTCTCTATATTGCCGGGTCATGGTGAGTGTGGTTAGGGGGCTAATTTTGACCTTTTCACTGCTCACTGGGGGATAGGGGATTTGGCTCTGTCTGCGTTTGTTTTGTTGATCCTGAGTCGGGTCCTGGGCAGATGACTGTAGGTATAGTTTCTCTGTGCGGAGGGGGCCGTCTCGAGTTTGCCCCGAGAGTTCAGAATGAACCACCTGCCCCATTTCCGGTATGGCTGCACGAGTTCTTTCGGAATAATAATTCCATGTAATGCAATATTATTTATTAAGGACTTCTTCTGTGCAAAGCACTGTTCTGAGCGCAGCAGAGGTGAAAAAGTAATCGGATTGTGCAACGCGGGGCTCACAGCCTTAATCCCCACTTTACCGATGAGGGAACCGAGGCACAGAGAAGTGAAGTGACGTGACCAAAGTCACAAAGCCGGTAATTGGTGGAGGTGGGATTTGAACTCATGACCTGTGACTCCAAAGCCCGCGCTCTTTACAATGTGACCACCTGCTTCTCTAATTATTTTTGTCTTTGTATTTACATTAATCCGTGACCCAAAACCTTGGGAGACGTGGCTGTTCCTCCAGGAAACCCCTGCAAGTGAGTAGTTTACAGACTATTTTTTTCCTGCTGCTTCTTTCCCTTTTTCTCTATCTAGTCCTCCTCATAAAAAAGGAGCAACTGCAGAAGGCTTTTGATCCAAAACCCCAAAACCTCCCTATTTTTGAAAGGAAAATCCCTCTCCCCATGTGAAGCCAGCAAGACCAAGCGCTTTTTTGGTGCTCATGCCAGAACAAATCTGTTGATTTGTGCCCACGATCGCAAAACCGGTTTTTAGGTGGCTTCACATATCTGGTGCCCGTAGATAATCTGAGTGCTTTGGGCTCCAAGGGGAGGAGTGGCCGTCGGTCGAGCGTATTCCCGATGCCCACACATGCCCGAGAGTGCGATTGGGGGCCACAGAGTCATAGGGTAACCTTAAATAACCGTGTGGGGGCCTAAACCTGCTTTCGGAGTCCAGAGGTGCCCAGATTGATTTTTGGCTGGTCCTATGGATTTCCCGATGGGAGGATAAAGGATATTAATATTCTGGATGTCCAGAGGTACTTTGCTTTCCTAGAAAATCCAGGGAGATCACTCTGGAAAATGGAACAGACTCAGTCGGGTTGCCCGGCTAGCCCTGTTTCCAGCCCACTGCTACATGGAAGGAGGATGGGTCATGCAAAAAAATCCCCAAATCACGAAAAATCTTTCGGGAGGGCAATTCCCTTTGTCCTTCCTCTAAAGGAACCAGCTCCCTTCCCGGGACCCCATGGATATTAATAGTCAGATGATGCATTGGCTTTTTGATTTCCTCTTAAATTAAATAAATTTAAGAGGAAATCAAAACGCCAATTCCTTTTTCCTATCGGTTCCTTTTGTGGTTCTGAGGTTTCTAAGGCATGTTTTAAAGCCCTGTATTCTTTTGGGGGCCATCGTGGTTTTTTTCCATTTTATTTCCTTGGGGGATTTAGGGCACACTTCCCAGGGTCCACCTCTTGGGGTAGACAGTTCAAAGTCGGCAGGGTCCCAGTTCCAGTCTCGTACTGTCCTCACTGTCCAAACCGAAAGAAATTGGATTTAATTCCCGTCTCATGGAGACAAAATGTTGGATTGGGAAACTTTTTGTTCGGTTTCTTTTTTAATAATCAGCTAGGCCGTACCCTAGCTCTCCCATTCCCTGGGGCCCTTGGGGTACCCGAGATTGCTTTTCGGTCCTTTCCCACTGGGTTTTTCATGCCACCCCTTGCCGAGGAAGCACTCCTCCACAACCCACGCATTATGCCAAGAGGGTACGGTGTTTATCCTGCAAAGAATGAGCCGCTCACCGGCCCAGTGCCCTCCAATGGAGGCCCACTGCTCAGCTGCTCCCAATGAAGGGATTGCCAGGTGATTGATTCCCGACCTTTCCGTACTCTATATAAGGCCCCCGGAGGTTTGGCCTTCCCCCAGTTGCTGCCGTTTCAGTATCTTACAAATGCTTCTCTTCTCTATATTGCCGGGTCATGGTGAGTGTGGTTAGGGGGCTAATTTTGACCTTTTCACTGCTCACTGGGGGGTAGGGGATTTGGCTCTGTCTGCGTTTGTTTTGTTGATCCTGAGTCGGGTCCTGGGCAGATGACTGTAGGTATAGTTTCTCTGTGCGGAGGGGGCCGTCTCGAGTTTGCCCCGAGAGTTCAGAATGAACCACCTGCCCCATTTCCGGTATGGCTGCACGAGTTCTTTCGGAATAATAATTCCATGTAATGCAATATTATTTATTAAGGACTTCTTCTGTGCAAAGCACTGTTCTGAGCGCAGCAGAGGTGAAAAAGTAATCGGATTGTGCAACGCGGGGCTCACAGCCTTAATCCCCACTTTACCGATGAGGGAACCGAGGCACAGAGAAGTGAAGTGACGTGACCAAAGTCACAAAGCCGGTAATTGGTGGAGGCGGGATTTGAACTCATGACCTGTGACTCCAAAGCCCGCGCTCTTTACAATGTGACCACCTGCTTCTCTAATTATTTTTGTCTTTGTATTTACATTAATCCGTGACCCAAAACCTTGGGAGACGTGGCTGTTCCTCCAGGAAACCCCTGCAAGTGAGTAGTTTACAGAGTATTTTTTTCCTG
Organism: Tachyglossus aculeatus; assembly: GCF_015852505.1. Taxonomy (NCBI): domain Eukaryota; kingdom Metazoa; phylum Chordata; class Mammalia; order Monotremata; family Tachyglossidae; genus Tachyglossus; species Tachyglossus aculeatus. Next base: position 10,048,592 of record NC_052071.1, read on the forward strand.
CTGCTTCTTTCCCTTTTTCTCTATCTAGTCCTCCTCATAAAAAAGGAGCAACTGCAGAAGGCTTTTGATCCAAAACCCCAAAACCTCCCTATTTTTGAAGGGAAAATCCCTCTCCCCATGTGAAGCCAGCAAGACCAAGCGCTTTTTTGGTGCTCATGCCAGTACAAATCTGTTGATTTGTGCCCACGATCGCAAAACCGATTTTTAGGTGGCTTCACATATCTGGTGCCCGTAGATAATCTGAGTGCTTTGGGCTCCAAGGGGAGGAGTGGCCGTCGGTCGAGCGTATTCCCGATGCCCACACATGCCCGAGAGTGCGATTGGGGGCCACAGAGTCATAGGGTAACCTTAAATAACCGTGTGGGGGCCTAAACCTGCTTTCGGAGTCCAGAGGTGCCCAGATTGATTTTTGGCTGGTCCTATGGATTTCCCGATGGGAGGATAAAGGATATTAATATTCTGGATGTCCAGAGGTACTTTGCTTTCCTAGAAAATCCAGGGAGATCACTCTGGAAAATGGAACAGACTCAGTCGGGTTGCCCGGCTAGCCCTGTTTCCAGCCCACTGCTTAC